>NW_026068108.1:1284357-1331102 GCF_014885135.2 Alexandromys fortis
TTTTTTTTTTTGATTTTCGAGGCAGGGTTTCTCCGTAGCTTTTTTGGTTCCTGTCCTAGAACTAGCTCTTGTAGACCAGGCTGGCCTTGAACTCACAGAGATCTGCCTGCCTCTGCCTCCCGAGTGCTGGGATTAAAGGTATGTGCCACCACCGCCTGGCCACACAAAATATTCTTAATTGCCTAAACATATAAAGTGGCAAGTAATTGAGGAAGACACTTGGAGTTGATCTCTGGTCTCCACACACACACATACAAAGGAACGTGTGTGTGTGTGTGCGTGAGCATGTGCATATACAAAAGAACATGCTTATATGCATATACACATGTGTGCATTTACACACACACAGGTGAGAAAAGAAAATGCTACAATACCGTGTACCTTCACAGCACAGCTCTAAGTCCAAGAGACGTAAACTGAGTAGTACTGTTTAATAAGAAGCTGAATTAACTTTAGATGTAATGCAAGAACAGAAGGAATAATGAGAAAAGATCATCGCTCTGTTTACTCATTTTTCATCCCCTAAATCTTACTGAGTGCTTGCTTATGCCAAACACTGTTTTTGTGCCAGATATGGCGAACTTAACAAAGTCCTGAGCACATCCTACAAAGACCAGACAATCCCTTACAGTAAACGCTGCGTTGTGCAGGGTGACAACAGGAAAGAACAGTAGTTGGGAAGCGTGGCGCCAGCCCTAGCGTGGACATGTTTGTTGAGTGGTCTTGGAGTACATTTCCTCGTCAGTGAGAGCAGGGCTAGCCTAATAGGTGGGAAGTGGCTGAAATGAGGTATGGGGGGGATTGTCCATAAACCTGCATGCCATATTTTTTTTTTTTTTTTTGGTTTTTCGAGACAGGGTTTCTCTGTGGTTTTGGAGCCTGTCCTGGAACTAGCTCTTGTAGACCAGGCTGGTCTTGAACTCACAGAGATCCGCCTGCCTCTGTCTCTCGAGTGCTGGGATTAAAGGCGTGCGCCACCACCCTCCGGCTGCATGCCATATTTTTTAGGAGGCCAGATCTCATGATCATATCAAGTGTTCTTACCATACCCCACAAAGGACGCAAGGAACCTTTGTGGGAAGGATGAGTGTTTTATCTTCGTGGTGGTGGTGGGAACTTCATAGATGTGTGCAAGTGTCCAAGAGTATCAGATTGTACATATTCATATGTGTAGATTTTTAGGTCAACCATAACTCAATAAGGTTGACTATTTAAATTAGTTATTTTAGTCCCATTTCAAGTACTCTAAGCTCTGTGTGGCCAGTGGCTTCTATTCTGTTGGGTGGTGCTTTTCTAGATGGTGCTGAACAAGATGTCAAGGAGAAAATCCAGGAACAGGATAAGAAAACAGTCAGGCCAGGCGGTGGTGGTGCACGTCTTTAATCCCAACACTTGGGAGGCAGAGGCAGGCAGATCTCTGTGAGTTCGAGGCCAGCCTGGTCTACAGAGTGAGTTCCAGGACAGGCTCCAAAGCTACAGAGAAATCCTGTCTCGAAAAACAAACAAACAAACAGAAAAGAAAACAAAAACAAAAAACAAAGACTAGAAGAGGATGTTGGGTCCCTCAGTACTGGAGTCATAGTGTTTTTAGGGTATGAACTCTAGCCCTCATGATTGGGCAGCAAGAACTCTTAACACTAGACCATCTTTCCAGCCATGCTTTTTTTCATTTAAACAATATTCCTTAACCCTTCAAAGGTATGACATGCTTCACTGTCTGACTGTGTGGATCTGCTCCATCAGGAGTACAACACGGCAACACCAAACTGTATTTGTGCACAGTGTGGAACAAAAAGTACTGTCTGTTCCTTAAACTTCTGATTATGAAGTTGTTTTCTATGTAACTGCTATATGATTATCTATCTATCTATCTATCTATCTATCTATCTATCTATCTATCTATCTATACTTCTGAGGTTAGACCACAGAACTGTGATAAGCAGCCCCTTCTCAGACAGTTTCAGAGGGCCCGGGCTATCCTTGAACTCACTAAGTAGTGGATAATTACCTGGAACTTCCTTATCCTCCAGCCTCCACGTCCTGAATGCTGGCATTACAGGCATACACCATTACACCCAGCTTACCAGACGCTAGTAATCAAATCCAGGGCTTTGTGCTTACTAGGCAAGCACTCTACCAACTGAGCCCCACCCCCAGCCCTCCTTTTCTCTATTTAAAGTTGGTGATATGGTGGTAGAGGAGTTACCTATCATAGGCAAAGCCCTGAGTGCAGTCCCCAGTCCTGAAAAACAAGAAGAAAAATTGGTTTCTACTTCTGAAACCTCTCCCAGTACTCGGATAACCTGAGTCTGTCTCTGTTTGCAGTGAAGCCCTGAATTCTGTGACCAACTGTGTCACTTTAGTCCTTCACTTCCCACACAGCTGCTAAGTGAGTACAGAACCAGGACCTGTGCGCTCAGTGGGCCTGCTCTCCTCATTTCTAAAGAGGGAGCCTCCTTCCTTTTCCTTCTGCCTTTCTCCCAGGCCCAATGAAACTTCAGCATCCTAAGCTGTCACAAGGAAACTTGGCTGAAATGCCTTCGAAATGACAGAATGAGACCTTTGCCAGCAAGCTTGGAAGATTGGGGCCCCACCCATGCCCTCTCTGGGGAGCTTTTCCCAAGTTGTGATCAGAGAGACACTGAGATGCAGTAGAGCTATCCTTCCTAACCAATCTGTGAGCACAGTGGGATGCAGAAGCAGGGACTGGGTGTTAATATTGGCAAATATTTTGAGCACTTCAAATAATGTTTGATAGGAGTCTTGCTTCTTATTGCCTTCTACATCTTGTAGGAAAAGGTGGGTTTTTTTGTTTTGTTTTGTTTTGTTTTAGCTACCTGCCCATGAAGATTAGTCTTTTCCTGAATTTAAGGTTTTCCCCTTTTGGCAGTACTGGGGACCAAACTGAGAGCCCCACAAAAGCATGACAAGCACATTAGTGCTAGGCGCATGCTCAGCCTTCTTTTTACTTTTTATTTCAAAACAGGGTCTTACGAAATGTACTTTACTAGCCTTGAATTCACCCTGTACCCCAAGCTTACTTTGAACTTTAAGTTCTCCTGCCTCAACCTCCAAAGTAGTTAGGACTAGATCAAGATGTAGTCAAGATCACCTCTCTACAGAGTTGTCTTGGTAGAACAAGGTGGACAGAGCTGCTGGGCTTGGGCAGTGTAGGACGCACACACCTGTAATCTCAACACTAAAAGCAAGTGGCAGGAGGGTCACTGCAAGTTCCAGGGGTCCAGTCCAGAGGAGGCCACCTCAGGAGGCCCCTCTTAGAAGGGAGGAGGGCACAGGACCATCCGTCCCTTTCACTTCCCAGTTCACTGGCAGTGCTGAGGTCTCTGGGGTTCAGCCAAGCACTCCTCACAGCCAGGATCTCAAAGGATTAGTTCCTAGCATAGCAGCCAGGAGGAAATAATTGTCTTTGAAAATGCCCCCTTTTACAAATCTCTTTACATTTGTTTGTGTATGTGTATGTGAGTGGTCAATGTGGAAGTCAGAAGATAACTTTTGAGAAACAATTTTCTCCCACTGTTTGGGTGCTGGGGTTTGAACTCTGTTCTTTAGTCTTGGCGGTAAGTGCTTTTTCCCACTGAGCTGTCTCACAAGTCCCAATTCATTTTCTTTAAGGCCAAGTATGGATTTTGGAGCTCTTGCTGTTTTTGGTTTTCACCTTAAAGATTTACTTGCTGATTACAAAAACAGACAACAACAACTACAGCCGCAGGCTAAGGGTCTGCACAGAGTACACTGCATGCATGCACAGCAGCAACTACAGCCGCAGGCTAAGGGTCTGCACAGAGTACACTGCATGCATGCACAGCAGCAACTACAGCCGCAGGCTAAGGGTCTGCACAGAGTACACTGCATGCACGTGGATGCTTCCCTTGTCTCCTTTGGATGGCTCTAAGGTTTACCTTCTGGATCTTGGCAAAACATTAAAACCTTGGGGGCTGGAGAGATGGCTCAGCGGTTAAGAGCACTGACTGCTCTTCCAGAGGTCCTGAGTTCAATTCCCAGCAACCACATGGTGGCTCACAGCTATCTGTAATGAGACCTGGCGCCCCCTTCTGGCTTGCGGGCACACATGGAAGGAATGTTGTATACATAATAAATAAATAAATTTAAAAAAAGAAATTTAAAAAAAACTTTTAAAAAAACCATTAAAACCTTTACCACACACCAGCGCATCTCCATCTCTTCAGATAAAAAAGGGCTTTTGCGCTGTGGATTAGATCTCATGAGGACAAGTGTATTAGAGATACTATTCAGTACTGGCCACATAGACTGCACTGCCCAGGGCTCTTCCCTCTTCATCTTCAGTAGAATAGATACTGAATATGATTGGGTACAGACCTATTTGATGGCATGAGACGACAAGTTATCTCTTGGAATCACTCTTTAGCAGAAATATATGGTGTTTTATTCTGAAGGACTGGTTTGTTCTCACACTGGCTTACTTGGGAACGAAAGGAGCCTAAGCTTCTTTGCAGAGAAGAACCCTTTTAGATAGTATTTTTATTTGGCTCACTAACCTCTAATCCTACTCACTTGTGGCAAGCTCTTTAAGATGTGGTCAGTTCCCATGACTGCCAAATAGTTCTCATGTTGAAGACTGTCCGTGGGAGATCTTGACTCAGGTTTTTGCGTTTCCTGAGGAGCACATCCTAGTTTAGTGCCTCTCAGCCAAGCAAGGGAAGGTGGTAGCGGTTGTCTTGGGGGGGGGCGGGGATCCCTTGCATTTCTTCTTAGACAGTTATTTACGCTCATGTCTCCACACTGCTTGTGAAAGGGTGATGTTTGGAGAATAGTCCAGGTTCTTGCTCTTCATCATTTTGATGTCCTTTTATTTTGTTTTGTTTTGTTTAGACAGGGTCTCACTATGTAGACCAGGGTGACCTCAAACTCACAAAGACCCATCTGCCTCTCCCTCTTGAGTGCTGGTGTTGCAGGCATGCAGCGTGATGTGTATCCTCAGAGGCTCATTTAACACTCCCAATACACCTTTTTTGCTTTCTCTTAGCAGATGGAGAGAAAAAGGTGTTGGCAGAGGTAGAGCAACTGTTAAAACATTTCTAATGGAGTATGATCATCCTAAATTAAAGTAAGAACCAAAAGACAAAGGATTAGAAACTCCTAGAGCAACCTTTGTGGGGTTTAAAGGATACTTGCATGAAGGAGCATAACCCAGTGACCTACACTGAGCTGCCTACTGCCCCTGCCACCACGTCTCTGCCTCTGGAAAGGGAATCGTTATAGCAATCGCTGCCTTCCTCAAAAGCTTGGGGAAAATTTAATGAGAGAATGAACTCCATTCTACTCAATTCTCTTACAAGGGAGCGTATTGTTGACTTTGAGGAGAACAAAGTATTTGGGGGTCTTTGCAGGCCTGACAAGCTATTGCCTCATCCAGTGTGCAAATAGGACTGTTGTCAAAAGTTAATCCACTGCCAAGAAGTAAGCTGTTTATTCTGTGGCTAAGTCAGGCCCAGTGTGGCGAGAGAGAAGTTTTGACCTCTCCCTTGGAAGAACTGTAGTTAACTAGGTAGAAACAAAGATATCCCCCCTCTCTAAATCAGAACAGAAGTGTAATTGTGTTTGATGTTCAATTTGAGAGAATATTAGGTTCACTCCTAGTACATAGTAAATCAGATACTACCTCCTTTTTTTTTTTTTTTTTAATTCAACAGGGTTCACTCTTTAGCCCAGGCTGGCACTGAGCTCACAGCAGTCCTCCTGCCTTATCCTCCTGTGTTTTGTTTGCTCCCTTGTTGTTGTTTTAATTAATTTATTTTCTATGTGCATTGATGTTTTGTCTGCATATATGTTTGTGTGAGGGTGCCAGATCCTTTGGTTTTAGAGTTACAAACTGTTATGAACTGCCATGTCGCTGCTGGGAATTGAACCAAGGTCCTCTAGAAGAAGAGCAGCCAAAGCTCTTAACCACTGAACCATTTCCTCAGCCCTTGCCTTAGCCTCTTAAAAGTCAGGATTACAGACATGAGTCACCACCCCAAATATCTTCTCTTGTCTTCCCTCCTTTTCTCATTCCTCTCCTCTCCTCCCTCTGTCCACTTCTCTTAGTTTAGGTTAGTTTTTTTTTTTTTTAACTGGGATCTCATGCACCTGCCTCAGGCTAACCTCAGACTGGCTATGATGCTGAGGACGGCCTCAAACTTGATTCTCATGCTTCATTCCCATCCAGGTCCTGGAATTCAGGCTGTGCTACTCAGCTAGAACATGCCTTCTCAATTGGGGCAATATTACCTCCAGGAGGGCAAAAATTGTTCCTTTAGGGATAAAAGAGAGAGGTTATGGCATTATAAGTCTAGGCCATTAAAACCTCATATGGGTGAGTATCTAGGAAACACATGTCCAGTGGGGTTGAGGGTGAAGATGGTGCAGAAACGCTGAAGAGCATTGCTGTAGTCTAGAACAGCATGTAGGTATCTGAGGTGTTTTCCCTGGCCTGGCAAGCTGCGGATTGTCAGGGCTAATGCAAATTGCTATTGATTATTACATCCTTCTAAAAGGAACTGAGTTCAGAGAGAACTTAAAAGAAGATGAAATCTGTCCCCTAAGGGGTAATGATTTCAGACAAACAACTCAAACATAAAACCTACCCGTTAGAACCAATACTTCATGCTTAAGTAAAATGTGGTTAAATCTTTAATGTAGGAGGTTTCTTTCTTCTCTTGCCCCTTCAGCCTTATAGAAAGGCACATCAAGGGAGGAATGATCTTCAAAGTGCTTCAAAGAAGAAGCCAGATCTGGAGAAAGAAGAGGGTGTGGCCCCCAAAGGCAGGACAGGCGTAATTGTCTAAACAGTGACAGAAAGAAGGCAGCATGGGGGGAGAACGGAAGTGGACATTGAAAAGACATTGCTGTTGTTGCTACACTTAGAATGAATGAGTGAAGAACTCAGTTCACTCACTGAGCACTAAAAGGTTTGGAAGAGACTACAGCCTGTAGGGTTTGCCGCCTGAAACAAAAGGATACAAGGATAGTGTCCTGTCCTCTGACATTTTCCTCCCTGCCTTAAACAGCTATTCTCTGCTATGCCTACATAACTGAAGGAAGAGAAGAGGCAGTGGTTTCCTCATGCCTTTCTATCTCACAGTCGTGCGTGGGTGTATTCATTCTCTAAGCTATGTCTGATGAGCATTGCCACAGGCGCTGGGCTGCTGTGCAGAAATCCCGGGCTGCTGCTCTCTTAGATCATATTAGAAAATGGGACGAATTGTAGAGTGGCCTTCAGTCCTTGACTCCTCTGTCTGTCCCCAGTTCCCGAGTCTGACATACTGTCCTCTGCAACAGCCCTCAGATCCCACCATCAGCTTCTCCTTGTCACCCATGGGTGGTGTAACCTGACCTCATCACATGGCGGCCAGCAGCGGGCTTCTCTCTGCCTGGAACATTGCAGACATTCTTTTCACACCAGTTTGTCCTCTCTGCTGCATTCCCTCCACTTGGCCGCATTCCCTCTGTGCAAACTCCTGTCCCTTGAAACAGAAGTTTCAGCACCAAGGAGGTGCTGGCAGAGGGTCCCGTTCCCCACCTTCTATCTGAAGAGCCCAGTGTCACTCATTAGCATATGAGAAGAATGGTTGTAAATAAACATCAAATGAGGTTAACGAGCTACAGCGCATCAATATTAATGAAGTCCACCTCACAGGGTACTGAGGGCGATCACAAGAAGCAGTGTTAGAAAGCCCCAGTTGCAGGGCCAGAAGGGTTAGTAGATTCAGCCTGTTTGGAATGTTTGTCATTTCATGACCCCATGAATGCTGCAGAGGAAGGCTGTCTGATATCAGATCTATGCTTGCAAGCCCCTTGTATTCAAATTCCTCCATCTGTGTGTCTCAACAGGTGGCAGCCTAGAGGGAGAAGGCTGTGCCTGCAATACCAGAATCTAGGGTGGGAATATCCCAAATCAAAACATTCAAGAATTCCAGCCATTGAGCTCACATTACCCTTGAACCAGTAACTCACAGAACTCAAACTTCTAATTCTAAAGGAACACCTAGGAACCTGGTGAGCTCAGCTCAATGAAGACATTCCTTGCCGTGCAGTTTGTGTGCTGGCCAGTGCTTGGATTCTCCCACAAGCCATGTTTGGTTTTTGTGCCTGCTATTAGACGTCCGAATGTCAAGCCCTTGGTGGTTTGTTGAGACCTGCAGCCTCAGTCTGGATGCACTTATGCACTCCTCACAGTGAGCCCATGAGGATATTCTCATCTGACAGATGAGGAGGTTGAAGCGCACTGGTTTCAAGGAATGGCATCAGGGGAACTCAGACCTAGATCTGTGTGACGCCCACGCCCTTGCTTAGTCCCTGTCCTTGGAGGCCTCTTGAGGTCAGTCATGGAACAGTATTGGGCTGCACACCTCTCCCTTGTGTTTCGTAAGATGCTCCCTCCTCCCCGCATAGGAGACCAACCACAGATTCAGAGGCTCCAGAATATGGTCTTTCAACCTGTAGGTTTCCACACCTTAATAAACCTCTAGCTTAAGAAGGATTTACATTACAATTCATAACAGTAGCATAACAGTTATGAAGTAGCAATGAAATAATGTTATTTATTGTGTACACAGTGTTCAGCCTCTTTGTATGCCTGCAGGCCAGAAGAGGGCACAAGATCTCATTACAGATGGTTGTGAGCCACAATGTGGTTGCTGGGAGTTGAACTCAGGACCTCCGGAAGATCAGCCAGTGCTCTTAACATCTGAGCCATCTCTCCAGCCCCCTGAAATTGTTTTCTTAAGAGGAAGTTTTTACTAAATGTGCTTTTCTTAGTAATATAAGTTTGAAGTAAAAAAGGCTATGCACTATAAAAGTGTGTGTGTTTGCACACTCATTCTTATGCTAGGTGATACTGATATTGGTGTCACTATCACACCGGCCCTTTTATGACTGGGCATATACTTTGCCCAGTCAGTAAACGGCAGTGAAACAGAGTTTGCTACCTTTTCCCCAGACCAGCGGCTCCTCTTAGCCTCACAGCCCCTGAGGGCCGGCTTTCTTCCTCCAGGTTCACTATTGCCTCAGAGCAGGACACAGAGCCCAAGGCCTCATCGCCTGGCTGTTTCTAAGGAGGGGTTCGCAGTAAAAGAACAAAGATGGAGGTGGCCCTGTCTTCTGCCTTACTTCTCTAAAACCAAAGGCCCTTGCTAACTTTCACTTCAGGAGAACTTCTAAAAATGTTTCCACAGAATGGCACCCAAAGCCCACCCGTAGAGGCGCCCTTCCTGCCACCAAGGTAACCACGACTAGGAAGCAATTGAAACTGTGCCTTCCTTTCCCAGGCCTGTGGCTGTCAACTTGGCCCAGAAAGAGGCAGACTGATGACTTTGTCTCCTTCCCCAGTCACACTACCACACAGTTCTCATTTGAGTCTGGTCACATGGCTGTGACTTCTGGTGACCGAACAAGGATGTGCTGTTTCCATTCTTAGCACTCCGGGTTGGCCTGGCCATCCTTAGATGAAACCATTGGGACCCCCAAACCTTGAAGCTTTTCCAAGGACAAATTGCATGCAGAGGTGGAAGGAAGAGCCAAGCTGTGCAGTGGAGCAGCAATGGCGTGCAGTTGGGATGCCTGCAAGAGCCAGGGAGTTAGTTCATTGCTTCTCTGAATACTCAGGCACACCAGCAAATTCAGATTAATAGGCTGTTTATTCGTCAGCGTGTTCCTTAAATCAAAGGCTCTGGATGGGATTATTAAAGAGTGTTTGAGAGAGTGCCCTGGAACCCTCCTCCTGGGCCCTGCTCACTGAAGAGGAACGATTGAGGTCTTTCATTTCCTGGGCAGCATCCCCGTTGCTCAGTGCTTACTGCACCGGAAAGATCTGGAGAAGCTTTGTTAGAAGCTAGCCTTTTGTCCCATCCTCATGATGCCTATTACCTATAGCACCTTGGTCTGCTGACTCTAATCGTTTAATGTTCTTGCCTTGAGTTGTCTGAAACTGATGAATGTAGTCCGTGTTATCTCAGTGAGTGGTTTTGTTTGGGCTTTTGGCTCTATTTGACAGCAGTTCCATGTTTGGACAATATTGTTATTTTTTTTAAAGTCATTGTTTACATGAAACTTTCAAGGAGGAAAGACGTTTTCATCTTTACTATATTTGTGAAACAGATGGAACAGAGGGGTATATGTTTTCTAATTCCCCTGGAATTAAAGTTTCTTTAGACCTTGTGGTTGAAGTACGCATTGATTATGAAAATAAACTGAATCGTGAACTACTTCCCTAGTCCCACCCCTGCAACAGACATGTATGTTGTTTGGGGCCCTGATTCCCCACAGTCTCTCCCAGTTCCCCTTCAGCAGCAGCTGACTCACTCTACCTGGGTCTCTCTACCATATCTGAAAGGTAGCCCAAGACTTCTGTGTGCACACATACAGCCTGGCTCTGTGAAAGTACAGACTTCTCTCATCATCCTAGATAGCATAGCTGGAGCACCATGGGCACTTAGGAACACTGAACAAACCCAGTACCAATGACACAACCCTTAATTCCTACAGCCAGAGGCCAGTAAATGAAATTGGCTCATACATCTGAGAGCTCTACAAGCGTTTTTTGGCATCCTGTAGCCCAGTGTTCCACCAGGGAGATACACCGTTGGGGCATTGGGAGTCCACAGGACACTGTCCCTTCTCTTCTCTCTCAGACCAGCACAGCTGCTTGGATAAAGACTGTTTGCCACATACATACTGGGACTAAGATATATATACACACCCTGGCGTTCAGCCTGATTCCTTCCAGAAAGTCCATCTGTTTATCCAGTTCCAGATCCCAGGAGGAAGTCACCAAAAAGTAAATAGTGAAAAGGGGCAGGATTTTTTTCTTTCTTTCTTGATAAACATGTTCCAATGAACAAAACAGATTTGCAAACACATTCCATCCAGTAAATCTTCCCTCACAGCTGTGTGAGGAGGGCTTGAGGAGAGCACTGTGGTGCCGGGGACTCGGGAGCAGAGGAGGAGGATTTCAAAGTTCAGTACTGCACATATAAGGACACTATAGTTCTACCTCTCTCCCTCCCTCCCTCTTCTCTCCCCACCCACCTCCATCTCAAACCTAGGACCTGTGAGAGGCTTCCACAGGTAAATCTCTGGCTGCAAAGCCAGTCTCTCTTTAAACTAGAAGAGAAGGGACTGGGCACAAGCTTGGGGAGCAGAAAGCATCGCTGGCAGCACCCACATAAGTCCCTAAAGCCTGGCATGGTGCCGTGTGTCCCTAACCCTAGAGCTTAGGGAAAGCAGAGACTGACCAGCTAATTTAGCTGACTGATGGCCTTCAGACCAGAGAGAGGCCACGTCTCAAAAAAACTAAAAAGATAGCAATCAGGGGAAGATATCTAAAGTTACCCCACCCCCACTGCCATAAAAGGGTAGGAAGCAATAGGGGAAGATACTAGGCATTAGAGGTCACCCTCTGGGCTCCACACTTATCTCAAACAAAACAAAAAATTAAATGTAAAAAATTAGAAAAGTCCAGTGCATTAGACACAAAGAAATGATCGGGAGCCAGAACTGCTTGCTGCCTTGATCTAATCATTACACACACACAGCCAGACGATGGTGGCGCACGCCTTTAATCCCAGCACTTGGGAGGCAGAGGCAGGCGGATCTCTGTGAGTTCGAGACCAGCCTGGTCTACAAGAGCTAGTTCCAGGACAGGAACCAAAGCCACAGAGAAACCCTGTCTCGAAAAAAAAAAAATCATTACACACAGCGTACGTGTACTGAACCATCCATCACACTGCATACACACTGCATATGTGTACTGAATCACCCATCACACTGCATACACACTGCATATGTGTACTGAACCATCCATCACACTGCATATGTGTACTGAACCATCCATCACACTGCATATGTGTACTGAACCATCCATCACACTGCATGCACACTGCATACACACTGCATATGTGTACTGAACCATCCATCACACTGCATGCTCACTGCATACGTGTACTGAACCATCCATCACACTGTGTCCTGTAAGTACACACAACTAAAGAGAAGGAATGAAAGACTAGTGTGGTGCAGTGTGATTGTAATCCATAATCCCTCCACTCAGGAGCCCAGAGAGGGTCACGGGTTCAAGGGCAGCCTGGACGACACAGTGAGAGCCTGTCTCTAAATAAATCACTACAGTGGATGAAGTCTTTGTAGGCCTTTCCCTTCAGAGGGCATGTTTTGAGCCCCCTTCCTTGCCTAGTGCCCCTGTTCCCAGCCATGTGAGCTGTTCTGCCCCTCTGCAGCTGTCCATCTGGCCTGTCTCTGCTTCACATCCATCCTTTTGGCTAGGAAAATGAGGGACTGAGCTCAGATCAAGAAATTGGATCCAGAAGACCAGGGAAAAGCACAAGAAAGTGACCTTGTGCCTCAGAAGCTGCTGGATGTTTGTGTGTCTCTGTTCAATGTAGAGTTGGCTCACTGCACCGTTCAGGAGTTGTTGTTTTTTTTTTTATTTAAATATTTATTTATTTATTTATTATGTATACAATATTCTGTCTGTGTGTATGCCAGAAGACCAGAAGAGGGCACCAGACCCCATTACAGATGGTTGTGAGCCACCATGTGGTTGCTGGGAATTGAACTCAGGACCTTTGGAAGAGCAGGCAATGCTCTTAACCTCTGAGCCATCTCTCCAGCCCCCTCAGGAGATATTTTTTAAAGATGTCCTCCTCACTCCTCATTTTTGGGTCAGTGGCACTGTCTCTGCTTCGCTGTGGCTCTGCCAGATACAGAGCGCTAAGTCCTGTCAGTCGGAGACTTCACATGCTGACGTGTGGCGCCCTGTGCTCTTCCACACTGACAGCTTTGCCAGTTAACAGTGGCAGCAGAAGGTGGTAGCTCAGGCCCGTGCCTCATCTTTACTGTGGGAACAGAGTACTTAGCCATGTCCCCATGCTCCCTGTGGCAGTATTTGGGGAGCCTCAATTCTGTTTCTTTTTTGTTTGTTTGTTTTTGAGACAGGGTTTCTCTGTGGCTTTGGAGCCTGTCCTGGAACTAGCTCTTGTAGACCAGGCTGGCCTCAAACTCACAAAGATCTGCCCACCCCTGCAACCCGAGAGCTGGGATTAAAGGCATGAACCACTACTGCCCAGCAAATTCTGTTTCTTTCAATAATATTCCTTTCCCAGGCCTAATAGAGCAATTTCTTCAACAGATTGCAGCAGACCAGGGACAGAGCTAGCATCCTCGTGCAGAATGGGAAGGCAATGAGACACCCTTGCTGTCTTTCAGCTCCCCGCTTCTTCCACCACAGTGCGTGGCTGCCTCCTCTTTTGTTCTGTGCTCTAGTGATGTCTTCTCAAACAGGTTAGCCTCCACTTGTGTGTGGTCCTACCCGCTTTTACTGTATGTAAAAAGCACACCTCTCTTTTTTACATTTTATCACCCTACCACTTCCTAAGTTTTGTCTTTGTCTGTTATCTGCATCCCCACACCTAGTAGAATGTAAGTACTCTGAAATGGGAATTTCACTGCAGTGGGATGGCACACACGTCCTCTAGGCAGCTAGGGGGCAGAGGCAGAGGAAACAAGAGTTCAAGAGTATGCTAGACATTGTGGCACACCTTTAATCCCAGCACTTAGGGGGTTTAGAATGGTGGACTTTTGTGAGTTTCAGGTCAGCCTGGTCTCTATAATAAATTCCAGGTCAGCTAGGACCACAGAGTGAGATACTGTCTAAAAAAAGGGGGGGATTGGGAATAAGGCCAGCCTCGGCTGCATAAGAAGTGCAGGGCTATTGAACTACCTGAGACCCTTACTTTAAAAGAGAGGTAGGGAATCTTGGTGTGGTGGCACGTGACTTTAGTCTCAGCACTCAAGAGGCAGCAGGAAGAGGAGCTCAGTGTGTTTGGGAAAATAGTAATGGATAGACACACAAATCTTTGTTTGTTTGTTTGTTTGTTTTTGTTTTTTTGAGACAGGGCTGTCCTGGAACTAGCTCTGTAGACCAGGCTGGCCCTGAACTCACTGAGATCCTCCTGTCTCTGCCGCCTGAGTGCTAGGATTAAAGGTTTGTGTCACTGTGCCCAAGAAGTAGTAATCATTACCATCAGGAAGCAGGAGGGAAACAGGCAGTGTCGGGGGAGCGCTATGAACATGCAGTGTTTCTTATGTCAATTTTAGCAATGCCTTTAATCACAAACCCAGTGTGTTGACCCAGGAGCTGCTTAAGTCGAGCCACTTTTCATGTCTTCTGCGGCACCCCAGACTGCTCCCTGTTGAGTAGGTGAAGCCAGGGTTCCACAGACCAAGTGCTGCAGACTTCCTTACCAAGCATAATTGAGGCCACAAAGGATACCCACTTCCAGATTTCCACTGGACAGTGTCTGCCTTTGCCTTCTCTGGGGCAGGAGCCAGAAGGAACTGGCACAATTTAGAACGGCTTCAAGCCCAGCCTTCGTTAGGTTCCTACCTGTTTCTGGTCTCCAGCGAAACTACATTCCTGCCAACAGGTTGGGAGCCCTGCAGTTCCCTCCATAGTGGTGGCCCTGGAGGACTCATGATGGGACGGGCACCTTAGTGCTGCCCACTGTGAGACAGAACAAGTCAGGCTGCCAGACATAGCGCTGGACTCCGGGAGTCCTTCACCGGAGAGGTCTTCTCAGAAGTTCCCCTTTGTCCTAGCGGGTACAGTCAGGAGATGTTAACGGTTAAAGAGCCTCATAAAGGAAGGGACCATGTGGCCTGAGCGTCTGCACCCGTGCTGCCAGGTGGACTGCGTTTTCGCTCACAGTTTGCACTCTATCATCACGACCTGTGGTCTCGCTGACATTAGGGTGGGTTCAGCTGCTGTAGGGGACGCGTCCACGCTCCGCACTGCTGCTCTTGCTGTTGGCTCAGCTCTCACCAGCCCACCCAGTCCACACCCTGTGCCCCTGTCTTTTATTGCTGCAGTGTTGACTTTGCGTCAGCTCTCAGTTCAGTTTTCTGAGCACCTGCAGAGAATTAACCATCTCTCTTTGCTGGTGGGGATCAACCAGGCCTTTGATCTGTTTGATTTCTGTACTTCTGGAAATGTTGAAGGACTCTCTTAACTCCACCAAAGTACACAAAGGAGCTATAATAATCCCTGCAGCCTGACCTTGTAGACTAACTCTGCTTCGAGATCAGATGCTAGTCACATAAATACACATGGAGAGAACACTGGTTACCTGTTTACTGTGTATCAAATACTGTTCCAAGCTCTTAACGTGAATATCTCATTTAATCTCTGCTGAAAGAGCGTCCCGGAACTGGCCGTACTTACCCCCATACCCTCCTCTCTGATTCCTTTCCTTCACCCCCTTAGCTCTTGGCCACAGGAGTTTCTATGCTGTTCTTCCTGCCCCACAGGCACACTCCTTCCTTGAGACATTTGCAGTGCTCTGCCCGCAGATGTCTGCCCTTGTCACTCCTTAACCTGCCCTCTTCAGATCTTTGCGTAAGTGCTGCCTACCTAACCCCCTGCATAGAGTCTACCCCATCTGCCTAACCTTATCCTCATATGCGCGTGTTCCAGTGTGCTTAACGCTAACCGACTGTGCTGTTTCTTAGTCTTTCCTTCCGTTAGGTAGGCTCCGTAAAGGCAAAGACCACCTGAACACAGTGTCTGCTCCATACCCTCTATTGACTTAACAACCTACCAGCGAACTGCGGATTTAACCTAGTTGTAAAGCAGTTGCCTAGCGTGTATAAGTCCCTGGGTTAAACCCCCAGCCTTCACACACACACACACACACACACACACGGTGGGGGAGCAAGCCTGTGAGGTAATTACTTTTATTGTCCCATTTTAAAAATTGCTTAAATTTGCCGGGCGGTGGTGGCGCACGCCTTTAATCCCAGCACTCGGGAGGCAGAGGCAGGTGGATCTCTGTGAGTTCGAGACCAGCCTGGTCTACAGAGCTAGTTCCAGGACAGGCTCCAAAGCCACAGAGAAACCCTGTCTCGAAAAACCAAAAAATAAAAAATAAAAATAAATTGCTTAAATTTATTTACTTTTATGTGTATAAATGTTTTGAAGGGTGTCGGATCCTCTGGAGTTGGAGTTACAGATGGTTGTGGGTGCTAGGAATCAAGCACTCCACTTTCTTCTGATCTCTACACATGCACACATGGGTGAGACTGCCCTCACACACATACAAATGTCATATGTACACACACAAACACACACACATCTCTGCAAGGTCAATCATTACTCTTTTTTTCTTTTTTGGTTTTTGGTTTTCCAAGACAGGGTTTCTCTGTGTCCTGGAACTATCTCTTGTAGACCAGGCTGGACTCAAACTCACAGAGAACAACCTGCCTCTGCCTCCCAAGTGCTGGGATTAAAGGCGTGCGCCACCTCCTAGCTACGGCCGTTACTCTTACCCACTGAACTAGTGCTTCATCCCTTAATGTTTCATTTTGTTTTGTTTTTGAGACAGCGTCTCTCTACATGGCCCTGGCTGTGGTAGAACTTACTAGTAAACTAGGCTGGCCTTGAACTCACAGAGATTCTGCCTGCCTCTGCCTCCTTAGGTGCTGGAATCAAAGGTGGGCCCACCACACCAGCTGCGTATCATTCCATTTTAAAGGTGATGGAAGGCTCCCATTCCTGGCACCCATGTGGTAACCTACAACCATTTGTAAGTCCAGTTCCAGGAGGATCCTAAGCCTTCTTCTGGCCTCCGTAGACACTGCCAATGTGGTACATGCTGGTGCACTGATACACATAAAATAAGAATAGGTAAATTTTGTTTGTTTGTTTGAGACAGGGTTTGGAACTGGCTCTATAGACCAGGCTGGCATCAGACTCACAGGATCTGCCTGCTCTGAGTACTAGGATTAAAGTACTAGGATTAAAGATTTATTATAAATAAATCTTTAAACACTAAAGGCAATGGAAGTAAAGCCAGGTGTGTCGATGCGTGTAATCCTGAACTCTAGAAACTGAGGCAGGAAGATCATTCTGAAGTCTACGCCATCATGGGATGCAGCGTAAATCGCAGGTCAGCCTGGGCTGTGGAGTGAAGCCGTGTGTCAAACAGAGCAAAGGACGTAAGTAACTAGCCAGCTTGGGTAATTCACTGCAAGTGGTAGAGCTGAGATGTGAGACTAAGAACAACTCCAGAATCAAATGTCAACCACTGGGCCAATATGAGTCACGTGAACTTCGTGTTTAAACACAAGGCTCAAAGCAATCTGCTGTCACTCGCCAGGTTCCAGATGCAGACGCACCAGGAAGCAAACTATGAATGAGGAGGCGCACAGAGAGAGAGAGACTCCATTGCCTTTAAAGATTTGACATCAACACAGAGATAGAAATCACTGTATTTGCCTGTTGGATATCATTCTTTGTGGTGTAGAAGAGCCAGTAGTTGGAGTTCATACCTTCAAGAGTTGGTCTAGGGGTTGGAGAGATGGCTCAGAGGTTAAGAGCACTGGCTGCTCTTCCTGGAGTTCTGAGTTCAATTCCCAGCAACCACATGGTGGCTCACACCATCTGTAATGAGATCTGGTGCCCTCTTCTGGCCTGAAGGCATACATGCAGGCAGAACACTATATATACATAATAAATAAATGAATCTTAAAAAAGACTTGGATCTAATAGACCCTTAGAGCTTTTCCTCTCTATTCTAGACAAGATATATCATTTGTGAAAACCTTGTATTGCATAGGCTTTAGTTTCTTCACCAACAAAGTGGAGACAGCAACTAGCTCTTTGCTTGAGAGCAGAAATCCAGACCTGTGACACTCCCAGTTCAAAGCCTGCCTGTGTTGTTCACCAGCTGTGTCGTCCTACAGATTATCTCCCCTCCTGATAGCTGCAGGTGACGTGGGGAAGAGCGCCCTTACCTCGCAGACTGCTGCACAGCTCAGAACCTTGTGAGAGAGCAAAGAAACAGGTCGCTAGCGCCTGAGGTCCTATAGAGTAGTGATAAGGAAGGGCCTTAGAAGCTGTGAGCTCAAGGCTAGCCTGAGATCTCTATGTCGTTAATTCACTTAGATGAATTAAATCTGTATATGAAAGCATATATTGGGAGATTTCTCACAGGGTTAAAATGCAAAGGCAGGCTCCTTAAGAAACACAAATGTCATTTGGTGATAAAGTAACAAGAACGTTCTCATCTCAACCTTTAGCTTGTGGCCTTGTAGGAATGCTGGTCTAGCAAGAGAGGTCTTCTGGTTTCTACAAGAGACAGACCCAGCTTCCCGGAAATCAGGATACATGGACCGGACAAAAACTGAAAAAGACAGAAGGGCATAAAATCATGTATATTTTAAAACGGATTTAATAGGACTGGATAAATGGCTCAGTGGCTAAAAGCCCTAGATATTCTTCCAAAGGACCCAGAGTTTGAGTCTTAGCACTCACAAGGCAACTGTAACTCCAGGGAATCTGATGCTTCTTCACAGTGCACAGATGTCATGGAGGTTGTAGGCAAAATACTCACACACATAAATAATTCTAGGTGCTGGGTCATGGTGGTGCACTCCTTTAATCCCAGCCCTTGAGAGGGAGAGGCAGGCATCTCTGAGTTCGAGGCCAGCCTGGTCTACAGAGTGAGTTCTAGGACAGACTCCAAAGCTACACAGAGAAACCCTGTCTCAAAAATGAAACAAACAAAAAAATAATAATTTTAGGGTCTGGGGCTGGAGAAATGGCTCAGTGGTTAAGAGCACTGACTGCTCTTCCAGAGGTCCTGAGTTCAATTCCCAGCAACCACATGGTGGCTCACAACCATCTATAATGAGACCCGGCGCCCCCTTCTGGCCTGCAGGCACACATGGAAGGAATGCTGTACATATAATAAATAAATAAATCTTAAAAAAAAAACTTTAAAAAAATAAAAAAAAATAATTTTAGGGTCTGGAAAGATGACTCAGTGGTTAAGAACACTTGCTACTCTTGCAGAGGACCCAGGTTCAGTTCTCAGAACACACATGATGACTCAAAATCAAAATCTGTAAGTCCAGTTACAGAGAACTCAAGAACCCTCTTCTGATCTCCACAGGTATCAGATGGGCACATGGTGCATGTATCTATCCATCTACCTATTTATATGTGCATGCGTGTGTGTGTGTGTGTGTGTGTGTGTGTGTAGAGATAGAGGGGACAAAATGTTTACTCATACACATGGAAATAGATAAATCTAAATTTTTAGTAAGATAATTAATTTTTTCATTTATTTATTTTATTTATTTATTTGCTTGTTTGTTTGTTTTTCGAGACAGGGTTTCTCTGAAGCTTTAAAGCCTGTCCTGGAACTAGCTCTTGTAGACCAGGTTGGCCTCGAACTCACAGAATCCGCCTGCCTCTGCCTCCCGAGTCCTGGGATTGAAGGTGTGCGCCATCACCGCCTGGCTAATTTTTATTTTAAAACTGTATTACATTTAGTCTCTCCAGTTTGTTTATCTGTGAAGCCTGATAGAGGAAGCGCTGAGCCTCAGAGAGTGGGAACCTAATTAGAAGGCCCTCCTTCAATGGGAAGCCAAGAACACCCAAAACTCAGTGAGGAAGCAAGACTTTTGTTTTTTAGAATATTTTTCATTAAACAAATAATTGAGTGAACTCACCCATCAGGTGTTTCTTTTTTCATCGTTCTTGTGTGCCTGCCAGACCCAGTGAAACATAAGGATCAAGGCTTGAAAGAAAAACCAAACAAAAAACCCTGTCACTTCAGTCCTGAGATGGGAACACTGTGATTCCATTCATATTCTTATTAAAATAAGGCGAGTGTTCACTTTCATCGGGATCATTTACTAGGAAACCATTCTTCAGAAACAAAGTCCACTGCTTCCAGGAGCTGCGACTGCTAACTTCAGTTTCGCCCCCCACCCTGTGCCCAGAGGTGCAGGCGCTCTTTCCTCTCTTAGATGCCTCTGCTCATGGCCACACACGTAATTATGGGCCGAGAAGGTTGCCTGTGCCCACAGCAGACAGGACACAGCAGGAAATACAAAGGTGGGTTCATCTCAAGCGTCATCTGTGTTTATCCAGAGCCAGCCTCTTCCTACTTCCTGCTGCTTCTGATTCTGTTTTTAGGGGATGGCAGCCATAAACCTACCTTTGTTGGTGGAAGTTAGTGGATTCAGTCACAGGGCGGATCTCTGTGAGTTCCGTGCTCTTTATAAACACGCCTGCAACTGGAAACAGCCTCCCTGCTTACAACACCATCAAGAGCCAGAGAGCTTGGGTTGTTGCTTTTTATTTTTAGCCTGTCTGGTTCAGCTGCCCTCAGTGAGTGCCCACTGACCACTCTTCTCTATATTTATTTAGAGGAGAAGGCATGTTAAGCAGATGAGATGCATGATCTGCCCCACTTCTTGCTTATTCTATGGCTGCCTTCAACAGTAGAAGGCTCAGGAAAAATCACTTATTTTTGTTTTCTGAAGCTTTCTTAAATTCTCATCAGACAGTTTTGCTGATACAAAGTTCATTATGAAGCACTCAGGCAAATCCCTGAGAGTTCAAGGCCAGCTTGGTCTACATAATGAGTTCCAGGACAGCCAGAGCTACATAGTGAGACCCTGTTTCAAAATACCAGAAAAGAAAATTTATTGCGCCAGCCTGATTTAAAATTGGAAAGGAAAAGGTAGTTGAAAATACATGTGTGTCAGGGCTGGAGAGATGGCTCTTCCAGGAGACCTGGGTTCAATTCCCAGCACCCACATGATGGCTTACGAGGTCTATAATTTAAATTCCACGGACTCTGACACCTTCACACAGACATACATGCAGGCAAAGCACCAGTACCCATGAGATAACTAAGTCCTTTTTGAAATGTTTGGGTTCCCAAGGACCTACAGACAGAAGCCGCAGAAGGGCTGGGAGAGAGTGCGGCCTGGAGTGGGCGGGAGCGCCCTGAAGCTTCTGCTCAGGGGCATCCTGCTCCCCCCACACTCTTCCCTGCCTAGAAAATGGGGCCTGGAAATGGAGCTTGGTGGGAAAGTATTTGGCTAGCACGTGCAAGGCTATGGGTTCAATCCCTAGAGCAGCACAAAGGAGGGTGGAAACACTACTATGATCTCACAAACTGTTTATTTTCCTGAAAATTTCATGATGAATAGAATGTATCCTGGTCATGTTCACACCCTCTCCCTCCCTCACAACTCCATGGGTTTTTCCCAGAACTCCATAAGTCCAATTAGTGCTGCCCACATGCGCGTGGGTCACCCACTGGGGCGTGGGCATTCTACCAATGGCTTCCTCTTTTCGCCAAAAAAGTGATTCTCCTTCCCCCAGCAGCCAACTGCCAGTAGCCCCTCTGTTAGGGGAGGGAAACCATGTTGGAAATTTTAACTTTCTCCACCAGCTTCTCATTGAAGAGATACTGCGTGTGGGGACAGAGCACAACTACAGGGCTGGGGCCAGGGGACCGGCAATGCTTTGGCTGTCAAGGAAAATAGTGTGCACCTGCCTCAGGCAGGAAGTCTGTGGACTCATCAATAAAGAACAAAGGAATGATAAAATAATCATGAGATAAGGGGTGGGATTGGCTCAGCCCCACAGGCCTAGCTGAAGAGCTTCAAGAGCTTCGGTTGTTGTGTTGGGCAATGCCATCCCACCCTCTGCCTCCAAAGCAGGGAAGCAGGAACTGTCATCTTCATGTGAATGTCACTAATAATGCTGCCAAGAGGCCGGGCAGTGGTGCTCATGCCTTTAATCCCAGCACCCGGGAGGCAGAGCCTAGCGAATCTCTTGAGTTCGAGGCCAGCCTGGTCTATAGAGTGAGTTCCAGGACAACCAGAGCTACACAAGAAACCCTGCCTTGAAAAAAACAAAATGCAGTCATAGGCTGGAGAGATAGCAGCCACCATCTTGCAGAGAACCCAAGTTCCATCCCAAGCACACATATAGGCGGCTCACAACCTTTAAGTTTAGTTCCAAGGGATCTGATGTCCTCTGGCTTCTCTGTGCACTGCACTTAGACACAAACTCACACTTAGATGAACACACACGCACGTCATTTCCAGATTTGGAGCGAATAGTGCAGTCGGTCATGATTCACACTCATTTCTAAATTGGTTTCCTTGCTGTCACTTAGTTACTCAGGGAAAGACTGATTCAGGAGCTTTCACCTTCAGTCAGACTCCCTCAGAAATTAGGGACAGTAGTATTTAGGCTGCCTTTAGTAAAACTCTGGAGTTTTTGTTGTGGTAGTTTGGTTTCTGTAAAACAGGGTCTCACTGTATAGTCCAGGCTGGCCTTACGATTCTACTGCCTCAGCCTCCCAATGCTGAGATTACATGAATACCACCATGGTGAGTTTTAAATTTTATTTATATGTGTGTATTTGTATGTGTGCGCAGGTGCCCATAGAGGCCAGAAGAGGGTATTAAATTCCCCTAGAGCTGGAGTTGTAAACCACCATATGGGTGTCGGTGTAATGGATTAAATAAAATGCTGCAGGTCCCTTAGCGGGGGCAGGCAGCAGGTCCCAAAAGCAGCCAGTCCCAGGCAGGGACAGTGCAGTTCCCCCAAGTGCCTACAGTGGGCCAGAGGTGCAGCAAGTCCCACGAGGAGAGACAGACAGATGGGCATGCCATGCAGAGTGAGGTTGGATATTTATTTAGTGGGGCTATGGAAGGGAAGGGGAGAATGGAAAAGAAAAGAGAGAGAGAAAGAGAGAGAGAGAGACAGACAGACAGACAGACAGACAGACAGACAGACGTGGGAAGGGGGAAGGGGGGAGAGACAGAAGCTGCCTCTTTGGGAGAGATGGAAAAGTAAGAGACTCCGGCTGGAAGCTGAAGATCAGCTTGCCTCAGCTGACAGGGAGGGAGTAGGTGTGGCTTGTCTCTTTAAAGGGACAGAGCAGACCATTATAGTCAGGAACTGAATCTAGGTCCTCTGCAAGACGAGTGTTTTCATAGCCACCAAGCCATTGCTCCAGCCCCTGTGCTGTTTTCTGTTTGTTGGTTCGTTGGTTGATTTAATGTTTTCAGATGTATTTATTTTATGTGTATGAGTGTTTTGCTTGCATGTACATCTGTGCTCCTGTGCTTGGTGTCCAAGTTGGAATCCCCTGGAACTGGAGTTACAGACACTCCTGTGAGCACTGAAGGTCATACTCAGCTCTTCTACAAAAGCATTAAGTGGCTGGGTGGTGGTGGCACACGCCTTTAATCCCAGCACTCAGGAGGCAGAGGCAGGTGGATCTCTGTGAATTCAGGGCCATCCTGGTCTAAAAGAGCTAGTTCCAGGACAGGCCCTAAAGCTACAGAGAAACCTTGCCAAAAAAAAAAAAAGTCATCTCTCCACCCCTGAGTTTTCAATCTGTAGCTCAGTTCCTGTAGTAAGGAGCTGTGGGCTGCGTTCCCACCCAGCTCCCACACGGCTAGCTTAGCCCCAGAATAATTACCTGGAAACTGTATTTTTTTAAACATTGTTTGGCCCAATAGCTCTCGCCTCTTACTGGCTAATTCTCACATCTTGATTAACCCATTTCTAATCTGTGTAGCACCATGAGGTGGTGGCTTACCGGGAAGGATTTTAGCCTGCATCCGTCTTGGAGAGGAGAGCTATGGTGTCTGCTTGACTCAGCTTTCTTTCTCCCAGCATTCTGTTCTGTCTATTCTGCCTATCTAAGTTCTGCCCTATCAGGCCAAGCAGTTTTCTTTATTAACTAACCAATGAAAGCAACAGATAGATAGAAGACCCACCTACATCAAGTTCCCAATCTCCATTATTTTAACCTGGGTAAGGACCATTGAAGAGAAAGTTCAGTGAGAAAGGATTTATTTTATCTGTGATTGTCTTAGTCAATTTTTCTATTGCTGTGAGAAGATACTATGACCACAGCAACTCATTATAAAAACCCACATAACTGGGGCTTGCTTACACTCAGGTTCAGTCTATTATTGTCATTGTGGGAGGCATGGCAGCACACAGGCAGATATCGTGCTGGAGAGGTAGCTGAGAGTTCATCTGAATCCACAGCAGCAGGAAGAGAAAACACTGGGCCTGGCTTGAGCATTTGAAACCCCAAACCCACTCCCAGAGACACACTTCCTCTAATGAGGCCACGCCTCCTAATCCATGTCAGGTGGCACCGCTCCCTAATGACCAAGCATTCAAACATGTGGGCCCACCACAATGATATATATTAAAGTTCCATGTAAGATTTTTATTTTTAAAATGTTTCCCTTGCTGGGCAGTGGTGGCACATGCCTTTAATCCCAGCACTTGGGAGGCAGAGGCAGGAGGATCTCTGTGAGTTCAAGGCCAGCCTGGTCTACAAGAGCTAGTTCCAGGACAGGCACCAGTAACTACAGAGAAACCCTGTCTTGAAAACCCAAAATAAAATAAAATGTTTCTCTTAATGATTTTTTTTACCTTCCTATACTACAACGTGTGTATTTTGTGGGTGGGAAACTGAGACCCAGGAAAGTTGTAGCCAGGGGAATGTAAGCAGTTCTTCACTGACTCACACTGGGGCATTGCCTCTATATCACGACGTGCTGCTGAAGTAGAATAGACTTTTCTTTCCTAAAACAACCTGGAACCCTTTATTCTGACCATAAAACCCCACATAAGAAAAGTTTACATTCTTCAAAGCCTGAGTGAATTGTTTCAGCTCTCAAGGAAGCCTCTCTCTCTCTCACTCTGTGTCGCCGCAGGGGGCTGAAGCTCACTCTCCACGTTAGCTCTTCTCCTGCTGAAC
Source organism: Alexandromys fortis (assembly GCF_014885135.2). NCBI lineage: Eukaryota > Metazoa > Chordata > Mammalia > Rodentia > Cricetidae > Alexandromys > Alexandromys fortis. The sequence continues at coordinate 1,309,014 of NW_026068108.1, forward strand.
CGTTTACAGCCATGGTAGAGCAGGACTGGAATGTTCCATCTTGGTTCTATGGTGCCTGTTTAAACGGGAAACATGGTTCTCTTTAGAAGTAAAGCAAGATAGCTGGGCATGGTGGCACACACCTTTAATCCCAGCACTAGCACTAGGGAGGCAGAAGCAAGCAGAGGTCTGAGGTCAAGGCCAGCCTGGTCTACAGAGTGAGTTCCTGCTCAGCCTCCTGAGTGCTGGGAGTAAAGGTGTGTGCCACCACTGCCTGGCCAAAACCCTGTCTTGAAAACCAAAAAACATGGGGCTGGAGAGATGGCTCAGAGGTTAAGAGCACTGGCTGCTCTTCCGGAGGTCCTGAGTTCAATTCCCAGCAACCACATGGTAGCTCACAACCATCTATGAGATCTGGTGCTCTCTCCTGGCCTGCAGGCACACATGCAGATAGAATACTGTATAAATAATAAGTAAATTTATTAAAAAAAAAAAGAAAGAAAGATAAAAAACAGTACTCTGCCGTAGACTCCCAACTCTCAGTAGTCCTATCTGAGGGGTCAGAAAATGGAGATGTAAGGTATGGGATTCTTTTGTAGCAGATCAGGATGTGTGTATATGATCTTTGATTGAAAAGTCCAAATCTCTCACCATTTGTATCTAATGCAGATGGTTCCTGGCCAGTTGCTCTTGTTCATCCTAAACATTGTCCCAAGATCATTGCCTTGTCTGATTTAATGCTTTGCCTAGAACCTCACTAGCCAGAGAAATAAGATAGCTACATCTCTTACTTGTGCTGTGTTTAGTCATAATAAAAATATAAAAATAAAGGATTTGGCTTCCTGCTTCTCTTTGAACATACTAAACAGATACACTGGGGAGTAGTGACTTGGCGGAGGCCAGAGTTAATAATGGCTCAAGTATTATACACCACAAGTGTTGTTGCAAGTCATTTCTTTTCGTTCTTTTTATGGGTCACTTCCCTTTCAGTAAACTAATTGTCATTTCCGTCCATTTATAACATGAAACAGCAGTGCTGCCAAAGAAGATAATGTTTAGGATCACACACTGTTTTCTTCTAGGCTTTGCTTGACAGCTACAGGGCCTTTAAGACTGGTGATCTTGCTGTAACTGTGGTACCAAGTGTTCCATGCAGAGGGAAGCTGTCAGATGCCCCCACTCTCCCTTACTTCCCTCTCCCTCCTCTACAGAGTAGCACTGAGCAGTATTTACTCAGCTGTGGCCTGTTAACAAAGCCTCTATACCCTAGGGATGGGAAGGGGTGGTGTGGTCATGCCCCAAACTCTCCATGGCCTTCCGAGCATCTCTTGGCAGAGCATCCTGGCTAAGGGTAAGTGTCATTTAGAGTGAGCCTTCATAGTTCCTGCAAAAATGCAGATAAAAACAATTGTGACTGAAAATTGAAGAGTCCACTTGTGGTCTGTGGTGTTCTCTGGCCTCTGTGGCAATCTCTATTCAAACCATGCAGCTGACCAGCCAGAGGTCACCCAGCCCTTCGGATTCCCTTGGCTTCGTAGCATCTCATTATCTCCAGGCCTGAGCCAGGTCCCGCTAATGCAGCTGACACATAGGCAACCCACACAGATGAGTTCAGACTGAACCTGTTGTATCCCCACACTTGGAGGGCCAACAGTCCTGGGCTCACTCACTCTGAGGGAGACAAAGATATACCCCAAGTTCTTCCCTCTGGAACCATTCTGCTGCTCTGTGGGGATGGCTCTCAGGAGCTGGCAGACACCAGTCCCAGGCCTCTGAGTCTACAGGCACCTACCACCACAGTTCTCGTGAGACAATGTGGGCACACCTGGCGGTCTGCAGAGAGGATGTAGAAATGACTAAGCTGCCTCCACAGAGCTTCAGAGGCAGGGACGTCCACAGTAGAAGACAGGCCAGATGTGAACCGCCTCTCTCTGTTCCCACAGATGAGGCTAAGTTAGCTTGTGAGTGCATTGTGTATTAATCATTTCTGACTAGATTAATTTTCTTAGCTAAAATAACCTTGTCCATCAATCTCTAGGATTAGGATTAGGGTAGAGATAACCAAAAAAAAAAAAAAAGAATATTTCTAGTCTGGGTGCTTCTTGTCTTGAAGGTTCTCATGCTGACGTTGCTCAGAGTGCAGTGTGCTTCTGCGAGCTGACCGCTGGCTTCCGTGGGTCTTCATAGTAAAAGTGGCCATTCATTCCCTTGAAAACATTTAAGCTTGGGGAGAAGATTCTAGGACTCACCCTGGCCATGGCACACCTGCCTTGATGAATTGTTTTTGCTGATAGTTGTAGTGTCTATGAAACAGGACATGTGCATTTTCCGTTCTTCGCAGCTTCTGGAGTCTCTCAAATACCCATTTGCAGAATACTTCTTATTCCTGGAGATCTCCTTCTCTGCATTCACTCTTTGCTGTAGTTTCTTCTCGCTCACTGTGATAAAACTCTCTGAAAAAGGAACTGAAAGGTTGAAGGGTTATCTGGGTTCACAGTCTGAGAAGGGAGACGTCCAATGTGATAAGGAAGCTTTGAGATCAGGGGCAGGAACAGAGTGGAACCAGGCTCTAAAACTCAGAGCCTGCCCCCAGGGACACAGTTCTCCAGCAGGGCTCTGCTCCTAAAGGCTCCATAGCCTTTCCAAACAGTGCTGCAGCCTGGTGACCATCGTTCTGCCCCTGTGAGCTCTGCCTTAGGACACTGTGTGACACATGGCTGTGTTAACTCGATCCTTCAGCACACACTCATTGCTAGTGTCAGAATTTAGCTGCATGTTGTGGTTCAGTCCACATTTCAGGACTTCAAGCTTACTCTTTTTTATTTTTTTGTTTGTTTGTGGGATGGTTTGAGACAAGGTTTCTCTATGAAGCTCTGCCTGCCCTGGAACTGCTTGCATAGACTAGGCAGGCCTTGAACTCACAGAGATCAGCCTGCCCCTGTCTCCCTAGTGCTAGGATTAAAGGCGTGTGCCTCCACCCCTGGCCCAGGACTTCAAGCTTAAATCAGTTCATTTTAAAACAGTATTGCAGTTTTAAACAGATTAGCCACATTGCTGATTCTTTTGATAAAGATATCAGGTATGTAAACAACCTCTTCTGGTTTTTGCTTTTGTTGCTTTGTTTTGTTTTGTTTACAGCATTCCTGTCAGGTAGGAACTGTGCAACGCACACTTTTAAACAAGGAAGCCAAGGCACAGAGAAGTTGTCAAATTGGTCCGCTGCTCAGTGCTAGAACCAGGTTCCGCACCAGCACAGCTACCCTGACTGACTGGCCTCCCTGCCTGGGGAATTAGCCTGCCTGAGGGCTTCTGTTAGTCACCTGACATCAATAATCCTGTGTCGGAAGCTAAGGCTTCCATGAACCAACTAGATTCCACCTGTTAGGAGAGAACTCTCGTGGCCTTTGGAGTCAGAGTTAGGTCTGAGGAGCAGCCTTCTAACCCAGCTGTTTCCTTGAGAAAATAATTGACCTCCCAGAGCAGAGTTTCTCTGTTTCTGAAACAGTCGTGCCAAATACTAACAGTGCTCGTGATGGGCCAGACATTAGTCTATGCATTAACATTGACTCACAACTCTACGATGCTCATACACAATATCTTATACGTGGTGAAACTGGGGCATGGAGTTGTTAAGTACGTTGAAGTCGATGCCAAAGCTAGCATTTAGTCCTGGGCGCTCTAATGTTCGAGCCAGAGCACTGTGCGGCCTCTGGAAATGATAGAATTAGAGTGGCAATCTCTCTGGCCCTGGGCCAGTACCCAGTTGGTAAGACTAGTGGAAGATTTTGAAGAGAGTTCAGCAATTCTGACCACCCACACAGGGAGAAGCACTAATTTGTGGATTTGATCTTATACAAAGTCTTTGCCTTTGAACTTTCAGGACCTGCTGGCTGAGCTCTCCTAATGGTGGGGGATTCCTTTCGAGAAGCATCTGTGGGTACTTGCCACTAACTTCCCTTCCCTGCACCTGCCTGACGCCGAGGCTCACAGGTGGGCGGGGTTAGAGCTGCAGGGCAGCCAGCCGCGCAGGTGTACTGCTTGCTGTAGGCGGCTTCCCCTAGCGGGCTCCAGCTGCTGGGCTAAGCTTCAGTATTTCCTGTTTACGGTAATTAGAACCTTTCAGTCTCAATTTCTTACAAGAAAGATTCCAATTCATTAGGATTGTCTCCTTGATTCAGTTCGCCTGGACCTGGTTATTGCAGTTTGTTTGGGGTGGGGGAGACCAGCGCCCGAGCCTTCCCATAGCGGATTGGTAAAACCAAGGTGCTGAAGTGTTAGCTGAGTTAACTCTGTAGCTACTGCCACAGTTCCATCCTTGTGTACACACAGTCTGAATTCTCGTGTCTATGAAATGGGGATAAAATAGTGACAATTAGGATGGCCAGATGACTCAGTAGGTAGCTGCAAAAGCCTGACAACCCAAGTTTGATCCCAAAACCCGCATAAAGATGGAAGGAAAGAACCAATTCCGCAAAATTGTCCTGAGGCCTTCAAAGGGGTTCCATGGTATGCACACACACAAATGAAAAAATAAATAAATCGTGAAGATTAGCTGGTGGCTCACATCTGCAATCCCAGCACTCAGGACACAGGCAAGACATTTGCTGCCAGTTCTAGGCAAGCCTGGTCTAAGCGTGAGTTTGCTGGGGGGGAGGGGGGGAAAAGAATTAAGATGAAAGTCAGATAGTGCGTGTAAACCAGAAAGAAAGCAGAGTAAATACTCAAAACACCAGTAACTAGTATTTCCATTAAGCCCGTCTTGTCTTTAGAACTCCTCATATCCTCCTGTTTCTCAGACTCTGGGCTCCCCTCCATGATCATCGGCCATTAGACCTTCCAAGCTCCCACGCACGCACGGACGCACGCACGCACGCATCTGTGACTCGAGAGTAGAAACGGAGTCAGCGTCGTGAGGCTGCCGTGAAGTTCAGTGCAGATTCGAACACCAGACACAGAGCTGGAAAAGTACACACTCCTAAGGGCTGCTAGGAAACTCTCTGAAAGCCTGAAAGCCCAGTGTGCACAGCAGCCTTCAGGGTTAACAAACGCCTGAGCGAGTTGGGGCCTTAAGGCTCTCTCTGTGGCTGCTGCGCCCCTGTAGTGCTGTGCCGGGGATGTAGGAGGCAAGTGCTGATGTTAAGGGAGTAGATGCAGAACAGAAATGCGTTTGTTCAGGCAGCCTTTCCAATCATTCAAATGCACCAAGCAGGGAAAAAAAAAAAAAAAAACCCACCCCAAAAGGTGGTTTCCTCTCCTCTCCTGTCTTTAACTCACCTCCCCACCCTCCCCCGGATTTGAAAACAAACCAAAACAATTCCAAGTGTTTGATGTTACTAAGGTCCAGACATTCTGCTAAGTACTGTAGAGATAGCATCTCTTTTGACTTCAATCCTGAAAAGTAACCCCAGCTGTCCCCAGTTTACCGCAGAGAAGCTGAGAGGGAGAGATGAAGCAGTTTGCCTGGGGTTCCATACCTGAGTTAAGGAGCCGTGGTTTGAAGCTGAGCCAGTGGGGTAGTTGGATTTCGGAACCAGTCTTTCCACTTGTGGTACCCTATCTCCAGATAGGGTTGGCTCTCCCTTGCAGTTCCCTGGCCTTGATATTATCTGGCTGGTGCCCCCCCCCCTTTTTTTTTTTTTTTTTTTGGTTTTTCGAGACAGGGTTTCTCTGTGGCTTTGGAGCCTGTCCTGGAACCAGCTCTGTAGACAAGGCTGGCCTCGAACTCACAGAGATCCATCTGCCTGCCTCTGTCTCCCAAGTGCTGGGATTAAAGGCATGCACCACCTTTAATCCCAGCTGCTCTAATCTGAACTGCTCTCTCAGACGTGAAAGCTGTTTTGCTTGTTTCTTCCTGAGCCTCTTTCTGTGACTGACTTCCTCACCCAGCTTTGGGGAGAGTCTGTTCCAGAAATGGTGGGCAGGAAGGTCTTCTGGTTTTAGTAGTTTTCAGAGCCTTTGTTACATTAGAGAGGTACAAAGGAATATATAGAACCCTTGGGAAACAAGTATTTGAGTTATGTGAGTTAGAGCAACACCAAGAACCTAAAGGGAAGATGGGAGATAGCTCGGGCTATTCAGCATGAGGGCCTGAATTCAAGCCCCAAAATGGATGTAATTTTTTTTAAATATTCATTTATTTATTTATTATGTATACAATATTCTGTCTGTGTGTATGCCTGCAGGCCAGAAGAGGGCACCAGACCCCATTATAGATGGTTGTGAGCCACCATGGGGTTGCTGGGAATTGAACTCAGGACCTTTGGAAGAGTAGGCAATGCTCTTAACCTTTGAGCCATCTTTCCAGCCCCAAAATGGATGTGATTTAGAAAAAAATTTAGATTAGAAAAGGTTTGCCGACACCTGAGGAATAATACTCAAGGTTGTCCTCAGGCCTACATACACATACACACATACAGACATACACACACATACATACACACATATACAGACACCTACACACACACATATACACACAGACACACACATACATACACACATATATACACATATACAGACACCTACACACATATACACACAGACACACATAAACACATATACACATACATACACATACATACACACATATACACATACATACATACATACACACATATATACACATATACAGACACCTACACACATATACACAGACACACATAAACACATATACACATACATACACATATATACACATACATACATACATATATATACACATACACACATATATACACATACATACACACATATATACACATACATACATACATATACAGACACCTACACAAATATATACACACATACACACATATACAGACACCTACACACACATACACACATATAGATACACACATATTCAGACACCTACACACACACACACATAAACACATATACACAGACACACACACACATACAGAGAACCTAATGAGGAGCTAGAGGTATACTTCAGTGGTAAAGAACTGTGTAGTATATGAAAGTTTGACCTCTACCACCTTAAAAACAGAGAAAAAAAATACATAGGAAACCAGGAGGTAGAGACTGGTTCCTTTCCTTCCTGTTTTCTTCTACTGTGTTACCATACACATCTTCTTCCCACCGTGTAACCATAGACATCTTCCCACCATGTTACCATACACATCTTCTTCCCACCATGTTACCATAGACGTCTTCCCACCATGTTACCATACACATCTTCTTCCCACCATGTTACCATAGACGTCTTCCACCATGTTACCATACACATCTTCCCACCATGTTACCATAGACGTCTCCTCAAGGTGACTGTCCAGGTGACTTGGACTGTGTACTAATTCCTGTGCAGTCTTTGGCCACACTTCCAACAACAGTGTCAAAGTTCAGCATAGAAAGCACTGGAGGATTCCGAGGCAGTACTGTCAGACAGCATCCTCCTCCACACAGTGGCCTTTTCTCCTCCCCACCACTCCTGTCTAGTGGTGACACTGAGCAGCCATTACTCCTGTGCTTGAAGAATATAACCTCCTGCCAGACTGCCCGGGTCAAATGAGTGAGAAAAGAGTGTGAGGCCCCCGAAGCCAAAGTCAAGGCCACAAAAGCCCTCTTGATCCCCTGACCTACTTCAACGTTGAGTCTGCTCTTTTGGTACCCCTGCCTTTGGGACTGTGGTTAGTTTAACTCAGTGCCCCTACCTGGAAGTGAGTTGTGATGAAAAAGTAGTTGGAGCCCAGGCCTGACCCTAGAGGTTTTGGAGTTTTCTCTTAGAAAAAATATCAAGCAAATGAGCAGGGGCAGGAGACCTGGATTCCTGCGGCTTGGGCTGTTGGGAGCTGTTGGGGGCTGTGGACCCCCAAACCCTGAATTCCTTGTGAGCGGCTTGTTTTTTCCCGTGTTTGCAGCTGCTCTGAGCACGAGACCCTGATGGCAGGCTGGTGGGTCTGCAGCTGAAAGACCCTGAGAGCTGGGGCGTTGCCGAGCCCTATATATTCTTCCCCTGAGCACAATAAAACTGGCATTCTTGTATCACGAGTGACCCATGTCCCCATGTCCGTGTCTCTGTCTGTGCGTGCATGTGTTGTTAAGTCTCCAGCTTGGTTCCTGGCTCCCTCCTCCCACTTAGGATAACTGCAGCCACATTGCTCTTGCTTCACCATGAGCTTGGCCGTCCATGTTTGAAAGCCAGTGCTCCTTGGGAATTCTTGAAGACTGCTGTTGACTGGCTGACCCAGAGCCTTTTAGCTGTAGTGCAGGCTGCAGCCAAACAACCGCATGGGGAAGCATCGGTGTGGTTCCTCTCTCAGGACACTGTGAGCCTCGCTGCCATTCGCCTCTCTGGCACATCTGGCCTACAGAACGCCTGGCTCGTCTCTCACAGCACTGCTTCTGGAGATCAGGAATTATTTGTTTGCCACAACTGTGTATATTGGACCTGTCTTGGCTTTCTATAACAATATGATGACCGGATATGTGTGCAAGCATCCCAAAGATGTCAGCCTGCGGCAGTCCTGGGTGGCTTCTGTGCTGTGTGCTCCTCCTGACTTGTCCTCTCTCCACCCCAGTCCCATGCATGCAATATGTTTTCCTTACTGCCTGTTGATAATTTTAGATGGTTTTTTGGGCATGCAGTGGTAAATATTGCCATGCCAGAGACTGTGAATGGACTCAAACAGCCTTGGCATGACTCGTCCCCCCACTTCTCGAGTCAGGGAACATCAGGGTAGGAAGATAGACAAAGGGGCTTTCTTGTTTCCTCTCTTCACTTGGCCAGGTCTTGGGCCCATGCAGCTCCTTTGGTCGGAATACTATAACTGGTGCCTCACCCAGGGGTGGCTTGCTAGTTACTAGTCCTAAAATCTTACCTCATGGGCAAGCTGTGGTATACTTCTTTAATCCGAGCACTCAGAAGGCAGAGGCAGGTGGATCTCTGTGAGTTTGAGGCCAGCTTGGTCTACATAGTTCCAGACCAGCCAGAGCACCACAGGAAAGAAAAACCTCCGTCTTTTACTGTCGGGGAGCTCGTTACCTTCTAAGAGTCTGGGGATTAGAAATGCTAGGCAGAGTAGACAGAGACACAAAAGACACAGAGACATAGGATAGTGCCGGAGGGCAACTCTGAATCTGCCCACATTTGTTTTCCATATGCTTATATACCCCAATACAAAAAGGGTGGAGAAGGCAAAAGACTGCTTTAACACGACACACAATGGGCGTGACACAGGACTTGAGACATCAAGTCACTATTTCCTGAGTTAGCATTCTGAAGTTTGGGGCAGGGTATGCAGCGAATAAACCCTAGACCAAGAGTCCTGGAGGCAGCCACTCCCTATGTCAAACCTCCTGTTCTAAAATGAAGGGGCAGGAATAGGCTTGAATTCTTTGACCTTTGGTCAAGGTGGAGCAGATCCACCTCTATGAGCCTTCTTAATGTCCAAGACACCAAGTAACCACACCCTAGGTCAGGGTTTCTTGTTTGTAGCCACACCTGTTTTCAACAGCTTTGAAAGAGTAAAAATGAGCTCACACTCTGACCTTTAGTCACGGTGGAACAGCTCCCACCTGGGAACCCCACATTTTACACTGACTTGCTTCTCCGGCTGCAGCAGCATTCTAAAGACTGGGCCTCAAAGCCATGACATAACCAAGGTGGGCAGTGGCCTGAGCTGCAGTCCTAACGTGCTCCTTTTCATTGTGCTGCAGACTTGCTGACCATGAGGGAGTACCACTGTCTGCTGCAGCTACTGTGCCCAGATTTCCCACTGGAACTTACTCAGAAAGCAGCCAGGTACGTATGTCCCAAGTCTGAGTCTTCAAGTCAGCTGTACTCTGTGGACCAGAGCTTCTCAGAGAAACCAGAACAGAGTATCTCAGAAAAGGCCTTACAAGTTGGGCAGTGGTGGCACAGGCTTTTGGTCCCAGCACTCAGGAGGCAGAGGCAGGTGGATCTCTGTGAGTTCAAGGCCAGCCTGGTTTATAAGAGCCAGTTTCAGGACAGCTAGAACTGTTGCATAGAGAAATCCAGTCTCAAAAAAACAAAACAAAGAAACAAAAAGTCAGAACTTAAGAACAGAAATATGAGCCAGGCAGTGATGGCACACACCTTTAATTCCAGCACTCAGGGAGGCAGATTTCTGTGAGTTCAAGGCCAGCCTGATCTACAGAGTGAGTTGTAGGACAGCCAGAGATACAAAGAAAAACCTGTTAGGAAAAACTCCTAAAACAAGTGGCTCTGCTGGCACAAAGAAATCCAGTCAGGTCAGATCAACCAAATCAAAAGGCCGTCGTTTTACTAGATATGGTGCTCTTGGGTGACGTTTTATTAGATATGGTGCTCTTGGGTGACGTTTTACTAGATATGGTGCTCTTGGGTGACGTTTTACTAGATATGGTGCTCTTGGGTGACGTTTTACTAGATATGGTGCTCTTGGGTGACGTTTTACTAGATATGGTGCTCTTGGGTGACGTTTTACTAGATATGGTGCTCTTGGGTGACGTTTTACTAGATATGGTGCTCTTGGGTGACGTTTTACTAGATATGGTGCTCTTGGGTGACGTTTTACTAGATATGGTGCTCTTGGGTGACGTTTTACTAGATATGGTGCTCTTGGGTGACGTTTTACTAGATATGGTGCTCTTGGGTGACGTTTTACTAGATATGGTGCTCTTGGGTGACGTTTTACTAGATATGGTGCTCTTGGGTGACGTTTTACTAGATATGGTGCTCTTGGGTGACGTTTTACTAGATATGGTGCTCTTGGGTGACGTTTTACTAGATATGGTGCTCTTGGGTGACGTTTTACTAGATATGGTGCTCTTGGGTGACGTTTTACTAGATATGGTGCTCTTGGGTGACGTTTTACTAGATATGGTGCTCTTGGGTGACGTTTTACTAGATATGGTGCTCTTGGGTGACGTTTTACTAGATATGGTGCTCTTGGGTGACGTTTTACTAGATATGGTGCTCTTGGGTGACAGTTTACTAGATATGGTGCTCTTGGGTGACAGGAAAGCGGGGAGCACATGCAAACCCGGAATCTCTTTAGTGTTTCTCCTCTGGGAGCCCACTTAAATACCCTGTGGGAGTGGGCATGCTGGGATTTGGAGTCTAGACTAATTTGGAGGCCAGGGGGGCTAGGATGAATGCCAGGGGCTGGGGCTCTCCAGACTTAACAAAACCCCTCTCAGAAAAAAAAGAAAGAGAGAAAGAAAGAAAGAAAGAAAGAAAGAAAGAAAGAAAGAAAGAAAGAAAGGAAGGAAGGAAGGAAGATGCCTCTTGTAGAATTCTGATAAGGTCTGGAGAAGGATCTGGCAGGTGGGGCACACCTGTGGTCCTCCTAGCACTCTAGGGGAGGCTAAGGTGGAAATTTTGAGTTCAAGGCCAAGGCTAACCTTGGCTCCAAAGCAAAACAAAACAGAATATTTAATTTTTATGTGTATATGTGTGTGTTGGTGTGAGTTTATGTGCAAGAACACCAGGAGGTAAGAAAAGGACATCAAATCCTCCAAAACTGGAGTTAGAGCCATTGTGAGCCACTTCATGGGTGCTAGGAGCCAAAACTAGATCTACAAGAGCAACAAGTGTTCTCAGCCACTAAGCCATCTCTCCAGCCCCATCAAATAGTTCTTGGGTGCCAGTTTTATGCAAGTAGCTGCTATAAATACCGAGGATAGAGTCATTAATAAAATGTATTCCTGTCCCTCACAGCGCGGTGTTTAACGTGGGCCTCTTGAGTACTTGTGCTGCCTGCCAGCACTCGCCATGTGTTACCCTGGCTCCGTTCACTCCAGGACAGCTGTTGTCTTCCCCTCCCTTCTTTGTATTTATTTATTTGTCTATAGAATTATGCATATGGATGCTTTGCCTGTGCACCACTTATGTGCCTACTGCCCACAGAGGCTCAAGAGGATGTCAGATCCTGTGGAACTGTGAGCCACCATGTGGACCCTGGGAATTGAACCTAGATCCTCTGAAAGAGCAGCCAGTGCTCTTGACCACTGAGCCCTTCCTTTTCCATTCTTGGTAGTAAACAGATAGAAGTTGCAGCTTGGCATCTGCCACACCCACTTCCCCCAGACCCTTCTAAGTGTGTAAGCACTACAAGATCATAAATAATAGGATACTTTGGAAACCACAAATCCTGGTCTAGATGACTCAGCAGTTAGGAGCACTGCACAGGCAAGAGGACTGGAGTTCAGATCCCAGAATCCACATAGCAAGCCAGCACCCCACAAACATCTGTAACTCCAGTTCCCATGGCCCTGACATGGCCTTCATGTGTGTACACAGATACATGCACTGCATACATATGCAGTAGATACCCCGTGCACGAATGTATACCATTTTACACACACACACACACACACACACACACACACAAATAAGCAAGCTTTTATTAAAAAATAATTTATTTATTAAGTATACAGTAGTCTGTCTGCATGTTTGCCTACAGGTCAGAAAAGGACACGGGATCTCATTACATATGGTTGTGAGCCACCATGTGGTCGTTAGGAATTGAACTCAGGACCTGTGGAAGAACAGGCAGTGCTCTTAACCACAAAGCCATCTCTCCAGCTCTAAACAAGATCTTTATTTTAAAGGTTTAAAAACAGGGTGGAGAGACGGCTCGATAGTTAAGAACATTTGTTGTTCTTACAGAGGACTTGGGTTCAATTTCCCAGCACCCACATGGCAGCTCACTACTGTCTGTAACTCCAGTTTCAGGGCATCCAGTGCCCTCTTCTGACATCCACAGGCACCAGGCTTCATGTAGTGCACAGACATACATGCAAGCAAAGTACTCATGAACATTAATAATAAATCTAAATTTTTTTAAATAAATAAAAGTTTAAGAACAAAAATAAATTCTTCTTTGTTGAGACAGGATCTCAGATAGCCCAGACTAACCTAGTGCTCACTATGTAGCCCAAAATGATCTTAAATTCCTTTCTCTGGAGAGATGGCTCAGTGGTTAAGAGCATTGCCTGCTCTTCCAAAGGTCCTGAGTTCAATTCCCAGCAACCACATGGTGGCTCACAACCATCTTTAATGGGGTCTGGTGCCCTCTTCTGGCCTGCAGGCAAACACACACAAAGAATACTGTACACATAATAAATAAATAAATCTTAAAGAAAAGAATTAGTTATTAGTTTTAAAAAATTCTGATCTCTAGCCTCTACCTCTCAAGTGTTGGTAAAAAACAAAAATTCTTAATGTCATGGTGCTTTGTACAGTTATCAACACAAAGAGGTTTCTAGGCCCCTGTGGGAAGAGGAAATGCACCTCTCACTATGAGGAATGGGCACATCATAACCAGCCATGCCAACAGCAATGTGAGGGATTGTGAGTGTGCCATACAAATCCCAGCACACTGGGGAAGTCCACGGGGGAGTGCCTGCAAGACTCCGCTCAGCTGTGTGTGCTGGAGAGCTCTCACCGCCCAGAAATGCTCCTGACTGTGAAGCTCTTCGCACTTTGTCCTGAAAGTCAGAATGCCAGCTTCCCCATCCAAGGGCCCAGGCATCTGACCAGAGTTCCAGATGTGGGTAGTTAGCTTGCAAGAAGAGGAACTGCCCTGAGCCGTCCACTGCCAGCTTCCTTCTTCAGGGCCCTGAGGTCTGGGCACAGGCTGCAGGAGGCTCCATCTGTGGTGATGCTTATGGAAAAGAGCCTGCGCATGATGGAGCAACAAAGCCTTCTGGCCAGGCCATGAGGCAGCAGGCGTGATGGGCTGGGAACACAGAGCAGCCCGGCCAGACAAGCCCTCCAACTCAGCATTCCTTCAGGAATGAGAAAAGTTAAACCTGTTTCCCCTATGGTCACTAGAGCATCTTCATCTCATCTTTCCTGATCTGCTGAGAGCGTGCTCTTGGGGCTTGGGAATGCAGAGAACTTCACAGCGTGTGTGAAGCCCTGGCTCAATCCCCAGCCCTGCAGAACAAGAGTTATTATCTCTGAGCCTTACCGTCCTTATTTGTAAGATGGCAATAATGCTGAGTGGTGGTGGCGCACGCCTTTAATCCTGGCACTCGGGAGGCAGAAGCAGGCGGATCTCTGTGAGTTTGAGGCCAGCCTGGTCTACAAGAGCTAGTTCCAGGACAGGCTCCAAAGCTACAGAGAAACCCTGTCTCAAAAAACAAAAAACAACAAACAAAAAAGATGGCAATAATAATTGTAATGTGCTTCAAATAATGCCTTGCACAGATTAAACTTGCAGTATGGGTTAAAGTAGTACTATCTAAATGTGACCTACAGGAACATAGGTGTGAGGACGAGGTGGATACGCGGTGAGGGAGCTGGAGAGATGGCTCAGTGGTTACTGCTCTTGCGGAGAACCCACATCAGGTGGCTCTCAGTTGCCTCTAACTCTAACTCTAGGGCATCAAACACCCTCTTCTGGCCTCCAAGGACACCACACTCATTTGCACACACAGGCAACCCAACATGCACATAATTAAAAACAACAAAACCTAAAAAGAAGAAAATGTGAATATACAGCCTACCAGAACCCATTCACTGGATGGCAGTAAGGACATCCATTCACTGTGCTGAGCCCTATTCCTATTTCCATAAATGGGAATAATAATAATCATAGAGTTTTGTGAGATTTCAGTGACAAACAGTGAATTGTCTAGCAAATCCAGTAAGTGTCAATTTAAGTCCAGTAAACAGGAGGCAGAGGCAGGCAGAACTCTAAGTTCAAGGCCAGATTGGCCTACAAAGCAAGTTCCAGGACAGCCAGGGCTACACAGAGAAACCCTGTCTCAAAAAAAAACAACAAAAATAATAGTTAAATCAAACGTCGTTGTGCAAGCCTATCCTCCCAGTACTCCTAAGGTATGGCAAGAGGATCAGGAGTTCAAGGCCAGCCTGGGATACCTGACGCCTTATCTCAAAACAAAAACAAAAAATAAAATGAAATAAGAATATATAAATAAGTAAATAAATAATTCGCTGTTATGACAATGTTGATATTATTATTACAAGATTTTTTTAAATGGATCCTGGAGAGATGGCTTAGCAGTTAAGAGCACCAGCTGCTCTTCCAGAGGACCTGGGTTCAATTCCCAGCGCCTGCATGGTGACTTACACCTATAATTCCAATTTCAGATCTGATGCCCTATTCTGGCCTTTACAAACAATGTGAATACATGGTACACAGACATACATGTAGGCAAAACACCCATGCACATAATAATAAAATAATAAGGTGTGTTTTTGCTTAAAAACAAATGAAAGTGCTTTCCAACTTTTTTCCCCTTTTTAACACTCAGACGATGATATCTAACAAGACGTCAAGTAAAGACAAGACCGCACCTGCTTAGAGCTCTGTCCTTCCCGCGGGTCCTTTAAAGCAATACAAGATTTGGGAGCTCCAACCCAAGGACAGATTTCAGGCAGTGTCCCTCCCGGTGCGGTCATCAGAATCTCCTGCGGGGCTTCTGAGACCCCAGGGAGCAGCCTCAGTCGGAGTTCAAGGGATCTAGGGCAGGGCTGCAAAGGCCCTGTTTCTAAAATGTCCCTGATACTGTGGGCCTGGGAACCACACTGGAGAACCACTGGTTTAAAGTGTTTTCCACAGACTCCCTCTGGCATTTTTGCCTAGGGTGTATTAAATTGCTTACATTCCCTTCTCTATTGTTTACCGGCTCCCTCACCAGAGACCACACATTTAGTCAGGTTCTGTCCCAGAGGAAAAGCGTTGTTGTCCGTGTAGACACGGTGCAGCAAAAGCACAGACCCCATAGAAAGTCCACTTTCAGACATAATCATTTAAATATAGCCTGCTGGGATAGGTGCAAGATCCCTGCCGTCCCGGGGATTCCAATTCCAGGTCTTCCAGCAACAAGCTGTGGTCTTAGTCAAGTCATTTAACTTTGATCGTGCCTAGAATCCCAGTAATCTCTTGAGGAAATAATGAATTCAAGTCCAGCCCGGGCTGCACAAAGAGTTCCAGGCCAACCTACACCGCATAGTGAGACCTTGTTTCAAAAACAATTATTTAATCTCTCTAAGTATTAGTTTTTCCATCTATAAAATAGAAATAACGATAGCTAATAGAGTTAAGACATTAATGAGAGGCCAGGCCGTGGTGGTGCACACCTTTAATCCCAGCTGTCTTGGAAAAACAAACAAACCAAAAATCAAGCAAGAAAGAAAAAAGAAAAGAAATAATTTGCTGGGCAGTGGTGGTGCACACCTTTAATCCCAGCACTCGGAGGCAGAGGCAGGCGCCAGGGTGCTGCTTGGAAAGGCAGATGTAGCCATTGCAAGTACAGAGAGCGCCAAGTGTGAGATCAGACGCTGTTGGAGGGAAAACGGAGGGAGGCGCATGCTATAGATACAGAGAGGGGTTTCTGTGGGACTCCAGTCTCTCAGAAAATAAAGCCAACAGTTGACAAATGGAAGCCAAGCATGGTGGCACATGCCTGTGGCCCCATCACTTTGAAGGTAGAAGCGGGCATATTCTTGTGAGTTTGAGGCCAGCCTAGTGTCTAGAGTGAGTTTCAGCTTAGCTATAGCTATACAGTAATACCAGCCTCAAAAAAATATTTTTAATGAAAAAACCTTAAATACATATATAGTATAGTGAATGAAAAGTGGTATCTCACTCCTGAATTCATTCTTCAAGTGTTTGCTGAGCGTCTGGTGTGAAGTGGCAAAAGAATTCTTAAACATGCTACAATGAACAATGAAAAGTATTTTCAAGACTATGGAAAGCAGTGTGGGAGAGAAATTTGATAACATGTATTTGTCCTCACACCTTTATAACTTGCAGGTCTTGTATTTTTATTTTACTGAAATTTTTTTGGTGAGGTTGTCCTTTTAAACTGACAAAACCTCTCAACTGTCAAACTGCATCAGAGATCTTTGAGAAAGATGAAATTTTATTGAGTTGTTGATTTAAAAATGACAGAGAACTTACTTGGTTGACACCTAGAGCTACCTTCAGGTTCCTCCATGGTTGCTGAAGGTCATATTTGCCTTTTGCTGTTTAGCACAGGGCGCCTGCCAGACTCCAGAAGATCCTGTGGGGTAAGAAATCTGTAGGAAGACAGGCTTACCTTGACCTGAGCAGCTAGGCTGTCAATTCCAGTGATTCTGTCCACATCTGGAGATCTTCAGTTTAGATGAAAGGCAGCTTTGCCCAGTGGTCAGCGCTTGGCAGTTGAATCAAATTGCGGATGGACATTATTTTGTACCCATTTGTCTTCTGTCTTCTTTGGAGGAAGTACAGTGCT
Source organism: Alexandromys fortis (assembly GCF_014885135.2). Classification (NCBI taxonomy): domain Eukaryota; kingdom Metazoa; phylum Chordata; class Mammalia; order Rodentia; family Cricetidae; genus Alexandromys; species Alexandromys fortis. The sequence continues at coordinate 1,326,204 of NW_026068108.1, forward strand.
GCTAGGGGCACTTCTCTTTTTTTTTTTTGTTATGAAAAGTTTTTTTAATAATTAAATATTTAAATGCCATATTCCCCAGATCTCTGAGCAGTTGAGGGCTGTTTATCAGGTATAACTACAGTATAGAATCTGCCTGGAGGGCTGGGTCTGAGCTTGGCTGTACTGGCTCTTAACAGGTAAGATTTACACTCATAAAAAGGCAGAAAGAAGAAAAAACTGCTTGCAATATAAGGTTAACGGCAGAACTGACAATAGTAGAGAACAGCTTAATATATCTTAAATGAGGGTTGGATTAAATATAAAGTATCTTTGTAAGAGACTTAAAAGTACATACCAGTTTAAAACATGAGACTTATTGTTTGTGTAGTCTAAAATGAGATGCAATGAACAATTATTACATTTGAGTTACATGTATGAACATACATACAGAGTGAACAGGAATTGGGCAAAGTGGATGCTCTTGGTGGGCCCTACCAAAGGCATGCCACTGCGCAAAACACACTTGCAACAGAGTCAGCAAGAGGAATTTAGAGACAAAACATAAGTAAATTGGGGGACCAGGCAGGGTATACTTCAGTAAAGTTGGCGGGACTTGGTCACCTGACCTGGCTCTCAGTTAAGATGGTGGTAAAGTCACCTGACCTCAGTCAAAATGGCAGCAGTCACATGTTGTATGTTGAGCTGCAGGGATTTTAAGTTTAATAATTAGAGATACATAGAGGCGTCATCTGCCCTGAGGCTGAGCTGCCATGCCACAAGCCGCAGTAGGGAGCAAAAGGCTGGAATTGAAAACAGCTACCTTGTGGATCCGACCAATCTTGTTGGCAGCAGTATCAGTGGCAGTGCCTGTGCGCTGACAAGTGTTAGAAAGCTCCCGTAAAAGAGGAGCTGGCAGGACACCAGCAGAGTGAGGATAGGAGCTGAAGAAGTAGGGCATTAAGGCCTGGGGTTTTGGGGCCTCTAAAAGGCATCCATCCCAGGGGGGACAGACATGGATGGCTTGCTACCCACAGCTGAAACTGTGAAAACCCATGAAAAAGGGTGACAACACAAGGCCTATAACAAGACATCTCCCCCTATAGGTGGGGTGTAAATCAGCACAAACACCACAGGACCTGTGGGAGGGCATCCCCTGACCTTGGGTTGGGTGCTATGGCCTGGCTGGAAGGCAGAGAGGCCAGAGGCTGCTCCAAGCAGCCTTTGACAGTGGGGGGAGGGGAAGGAAAGAAAAGAAAAGAAAAGAAAAAGAAAAAGAAAAAATAGAAAGAAAAGCTGAGTGCTGGAGAGATAACTCAGCAGTTAAGAGAATTGGCTGCTCTTCCAGAGGTCCTGAATCCAAGTCCCAGCAACCACATGGTGGCTCACAACCATCTGTAATGAGATCTGGCACCCTCTTCTGACCTGTAGGCATACATGCAGGAATACATGCAGGCAGAACACTTTATACATAATAAATAAATAAATAAATCTTTTTTTTTTTTTTTTTAAAGAAAAAAAGCTGAGGGACCCTGGGCCCAGTCGAATGCACCACACAGAGTGTGCCGTGCTAGAGCAGGAGGACTGACCCCCGGTCAGTCTGTTATGATTTTAGCTAAGGAAAGCAATCCAGAGATGAATGTCAGTGAAGGGCTCAACCATCCATGGTTGGGGGCTGTTCCCCCATTTCTAGGGATTGCCAGGAGCTCACTGGTCAATTCCTCAGGTTCAGAGAAATGATTAAGCTGACCAGAATTGAAGCTGGTGGTTAATGTAATGGGAAAATTAAAAATGCTACAGGATCCCTGAGACCCAGGCAGCTGCAGCTCAGGGACCTGCAGCATTTTTAGCTTTACTATTACAGAGATCCTATCTCAAAGTCAAAGGTATGAAGAGGGCAGAACATAGTTTAGTAGTCCATCCCTAGTGCTGTTTTGTGTTGTTGTTGTTTTTAAGTTGATCTTGGCAATGTGGTACACAACTTTAATCCCAGCACTTTGGAGGCACAACCTATGTGAGTTCAAGGACAGCCTGGTCTACTTACTAAGTTCCAGGAAAAAAAAATGAAAGAGTAGAAGAGAATATTTGCTTTAGACTCTAGAAGTTCCAGAACTTTTTAGTACTAAGAACATTTTACTTGGGTATGGTGGCGTATACACTTATAATTCCACTTGACAGAAGGATCAGAAGTTCAAGGCCAGCCTTGAATACATACCAAGTTCAAGACCAGCCTGAGCCGTGTGAGACTGTCTCAAAAACAAAACAAGAACTTTTAAAAGTTGAATTGAAGAACATAGATATTAGGTTATTCTCGGCAGTAATCTGAGAGTTAAATACTTCTTTGAAACGAAAAGGGAAAGGCAGGATTTGATGATTTGACTAGACAGCAGAGCAGAGAGGGCCAAAGAATTCCAGGTAAAATGTGCACCGAGGGTGCCTGCAGAGCGACGTGCTTAGGGCAGGAGGAAGGGAGGCCTTCTAAGCGGCACAGTAAGTGCAGGCCTTTACCTTCCCCAGACCTGTGTGGAAGTCCACGCAAGACTTCAGGCTTCTCTGGGATACTGCAGCTCTAAGTTGTCTGCAGGCAATGGGCAGTCAGGCCTGCGTCTTCAGCCCTTCTCCAAGCAGGTGCCACCAGAACTGGGAGCAGCAGCAAGAGCAGGAGCGGGGAGAGGCTCCCCCGAGGAAGGTCATTGCCAACAGAGTCCGGGGCTGTGTTTTCTTAATAGATACAGCAATGGCCTAGAATCTGTGTTTACAAATCAGAAAGACCTGGATTTGAATGAGACTCTCCAGCTTCTAGCTTGTGATCTTGGTTAGCATGTGAACCTGTGTCCTTGTAAATACGCTTACTGGACTTATCTCACAAAACCAGTTAGAGGACATAAAGCTCATCAGGTAGCATTTGCCACTAAGAATGGCACCTGAGTTCCATCTCTGTCCCCTTAAGCCATCCTCTGACCTCCACCCATGACTGTGGCATGACCTGTCCACCTCCATATTCACAAATCAGTAAATACAATTTTAATTCAAAAGATATTAAGCATTGTTTTTGTTATTAATATTGCTCTGGGTCAGATTTGTCTGGCCCTACAGGGATTGGAGTGCCCTGAAGGTAAGGTTGATCCATAGGAAAAGCTGTGGCCTATATGTCCTATGCCTTTTGAGGACTGAACTAGGCTAGCACATCTCCCACCCAAGCCTTCCCCAGTAGCATGCTCCCTGACCTTGGGGTCAGGTCACTGTGTGGTTTTTATCGTGGTCTTGTGCTCACAGCCCTGGCGTTAAAACAGCCTGCCAGGGCACCCTGTTAGCACAGACCAACTTGGGGACATGCTTCTGCCATCCCAATGAAGGACACTAGTCACAAGGCCTCTCCAACGATGTTCAGTCATGTAAAGCAGCTCTTCTTTTGAGCCTTGGCTAAGAGCTGGTTCCTCCAAAAGTGAGCTAGAAACTAAGTAGCTAGCTTCGGACGGGCAGCCTCTGCCTGACTTGGGAGCTGGTGGCCATGATCATCTCTTCTTTATATGTGAAGAAACTGAGATGCAGATAGAACTGGGACTTGATCCCCACGTCAGCACATCCAGAATTTCAGGGAAAGGGACCTGCTCATGCCACTAGAGCAGGGGTGCAGAGGAGGTTGGCACTCTAGGAGTTTGGACTGGAAGCTTGGCACCCGCTTGCCTCCCAGCCAGCCAGCTTGTCCCAGTTGTTGGAAGTCAGCAAGGAAGAGAGCAGCCAACCCGCTGGGACTAGCTCAGACCCTGCCAACTAAACTTACTTCATCACAGTTGACTGCCCTGGACTCCACCCTCCACATGGTTCTTGCTCAGAGCCAGCCTGAACCCAAGTGCCTGTATTTCTCCCCAGAGGCCTTCTAGCTAGCCCAGAGCTGTGGCCTGCAAGGATCCCTCCAGGATCCGATAGATTTGTGCAGACTCTTGTTGGCTCACACTTTTAATCCCAGGCTTTAGACCATCCTGCTCTACACAGTGAATTCCAGGAATTCCAGGATAGCTAGACAGCTAGGACTACACAGAGAAACACCTGTCTTGCGGGGGTGGGGGGTGGGGGGGTGGGGGGTGGGGGGTGTTCTGGCACAAGCATGATCAATAATTCAAATGTAAGTCCAGTTCTTGGAATCCCAGAGGTACTAACAACAGACTGCAGAAAAGATTCAAGAGCCAGATTTTCTTTTTTCTTTTTCCATGATATTTATTGAGCTCTACATTTTTCTCTGCTCCCCTCCCTGCTTCTCCCCTCCCCACTTAAGACCTCCCCTAAGGTCCCCATGTTCCCAATTTACTCAGGAGATCTTGTCTTTTTATACTTTCTACTTTCCATGTAGATTAGATCTATGTAAGTCTCTCATTGTTGTCTAAATTCTCTGGGATTGTGGTTTGTAGGCTGGCTTTCTTTGCTTTATGTTTAAAAACCACCTATGAGTGAATACATATGATAATTGTCTTTCTGTGTCTGGGTTATCTCACTCAAAATAATGTTTTCTAGCTCCACCCATTTTCCTGCAAAATTCAAGCTGTTGTTATTTTTTTCTACTGTGTAGTACTCCATTGTGTAAGTGTACCACATTTTTTATTCATTCTTTGATCGAGGGACATTTATGTTGTTTCCAGGTTCTGGCTATGACAAACAAAGCTGCTATGAACATAGTTGAGCACATGTCCTTGTGGCATGATTGAGCATCCTTTGGATATATACCCAAAAGTAGTATTACTGGGTCTTGAGTAAGGTTGTTTCCTACTTTTCTTTGAAATCACCACACTGACATCCAAAGGGGCTGTACCAGCTTGCATTCCCACCAGCAATGCAGAAGTGTTTACCCCACAACCTCTCCAGCATAGGTTGTCATCAGTGTTTATGATCTTGGTCATTTTATTTATTTATTTATTTATTAATTAT
>NW_026068108.1:1336351-1360435 GCF_014885135.2 Alexandromys fortis
TGTATGTCTGAAGGCCAGAAGAGGGCACCAGATCTCATTACAGATGGTTGTCAGCCACCATGTGGTTGCCAGGAATTGAACTCAGGACCTTTGGAAGAGCAGGCAATGCTCTCAACCGCTGAGCCATCTCTCCAGCCCAATCTTGGTCATTCTTACAGGTGTAAGATGGAATCTCAGAGTTGTTTTGATTTGCATTTCTCTGATGACTAAGGATGTTGAACATTTCCTTAAGTGTCTTTCAGCCAATTTAGATTCCTCTGTTGAGAGTTCTCTGTTTAGGTCCGGACTCCATATTTTTATTGGATTATGTGACCTTTTGGTGTCAAGAGCCAGATTTTATGCTCAGCACTGTGTCTGTGAGCAACAGATAAGCTCATACTCCCAGGGACTTTGCTCCTGACCAGGCGACAGGCACACATTCTTGATGCACAGTCGAAAGCGCTGCTCTTTGGTCACAAATTCTCCTATGCTAAAACTGTTCAAGTGTTTCCTCTTAGAATAGCAAAGCCGTCTTGAAAAGAGCAGCAATCCCTGAAGTAGATAAGAACTGTAGAAGGAGAGGGAGGGACTGCGGCCAGGGTGTGAAACAGATAAATAATAAATTTATGTATGTATACATATATGTATCCATCTCTGGCTGTCAGGCCAATAGTCCCAGCAGCTAGCTGTACAGCAGGGAGGGTGTGGGGTTAATACTTTGCATTTTTTAAAAAAAATTATTTGTACTTAAATAGAACCTGAAATTAAACACAATAAAAGCAATAAAAGGAGGCTAATGACCTAATCAAGAATAGCCTCTCAGACTAGAGTGATGGCTCAGTGGTTAAGAGCATTCGCGGTTTTTCTAGAAGACCCGGCTTCGGTTCTCAGCAGCCAGGGTTCACAACTACCATAACACTGATATTAGCACACACACCTGTACTCACACACACAGAGCTACACACAGACACACATAACTAAAATTAAATCTTTGGTTTTTTTTTTTTTTTTGGTTTTTCGAGACAGGGTTTCTCTGTGGTTTTGGAGCCTGTCCTGGAACTAGCTCTTGTAGACCAGGCTGGTCTCGAACTCACAGAGATCTGCCTGCCTCTGCCTCCCGCCCAGCTAAAATTAATTAAATCTTAAAAAATAAAATCACAGGGTGTGATGACACACCCCCTTAATCCCAGCACTCAGGAGGCAGAGGCAGGTGGATCTCTGTGAGTTTGAGGCCAGCCTGGTCTACAGAGCTAGTTCCAGGATAGCCAAGACTGTTACACAGAGAAATCCTGTCTTGAAAAACTGAAATAAAACAAACAAGCAAAACCTCTGACAGAAAGCTGGAGCCAGTAGGGACAAGTCTGGGTTAGGGAGAGCATTTTGCTAACATTCCAGAGAGGTGTTCAGTATCTGCTTGGAGCCTCCAGGAAGCAGAGCATGCAGTGGGGAAAAATCCAGAGGTAGCCTCTAGAATGAGCAGTTGTGATGATGATTGCACCATGTTTTCAGTATACTAAAACACTGACTTACACATTTGTCATGGGTTGATTTTATGGTATTTTAATTACATCACAATATAATGACTAATAAAGATACGCATCAACTATGACTATCAACATGAGCCCTAGGATTCAGGTTAAAGGTAGAGGCATTTGTCGTCTTTGAAAGCTTTAAGACATCACCCAAGGTTTTCCTGCGGCAAGACTCAGCCCAGTTCTCTCCTGAAGTCATTTGCTTTTGGCCATCCAGGAGCAGAGAGAGCAGCAGGGACAGGGTGCTCCCATCTCCCCTTCTGAGCTGGCCCTTCCCCCTGGGTATTCCTGGTGGAGCCAGCGCCTTCTCCCTCTGCAGTGGATCTTCACTAATCCCAGACTTTTTGTCTTCTCCCTCCCATCTATAATGGATTAATTAAAAATGCTGCAGGATCCCTGGACCCCTTGGTGGCTGCAGTGGCAGAAACGCTGCAGATCCCCAAGCAATGGCAGTGGGCCATGTGGCAGCAGGCAGCCAACAGCAAGTCCCGAGAGCAGCCAGTCCCAGGCAGGAACAGCACAGTTACTCGAGTGGCTGCAGCAGGCCACGAGGAGAGAGACAGACAGACAGGCATGTCACGAGACCACGCTGTAGGTCTCCGACCCGCGGCGGGAAAGAGACAGACGGACAGGCACACCATGCAGAGTGAGGTTGGATATTTATTTAGTGGGTTATGGAGGGGAAAGGGAGAAGGGGAGAAGAGTCAGAGAGAAAAAGAGAGAAAGAAGGGAGAGACAGGAGGAAGGGGAGAAGTGGGGAGAGGGAGAAGCTGCCTCTTTAAGAGGGAGATGGAAAAGGAAGGAACTCAAGCTGGAAGCTGAAGATCAGCCTGTCTGGGGGGGGGGTCTGTGGAGGGGAGTGGGTATGGCTTATCTCTTTCTTTTTTTTTTAAGATTTATTTATTTATTATGTATACAGTATTGTCAGTATTCTATCTGCATGTGTGCCTGCAGGCCAGAAGAGGGCACCAGATCTTCTTTCGGATGGTTGTGAGCCACCATGTGGTTGCTGGGAATTGAACTCAGGACCTTTGGAAGAGCAGGCAGTGCTCTTAACCACTGAGCCATTTCTCCAACCTGGCTTATCTCTTATAGAGACAGGACAGACCATTATTACATCATCCAGATGTCTGAAGTGGGCTCACTCATTGCCCTCGCTCTTATTTTTGTTTTTAATTTTTTACCTCAGGTTATGAGAAACCATGGGCATCTTCTGGATTTTGATGCTTCATTTAGTTTCCCAGCACCGGTGAGGGTCCTAAGCGCGCGCCCTCCTGTGGCCCTTGCAGCACTGCTGCTTCCTACTCTGGCCTCAGTTTTTCCCAGCTGATAGTGGAGGTAGCTTTCTTTCTTTCCCAGAGGAAGTTAAAGCTCTAAGATACACATGAGAAAGAACATAAAGGAGCCCAGAAACTAGTGTATAAATTAACGCTAGTGTTTCTACTCTGTCTTCTTATTTTTAGATATGGTCTCGAAGTAGCTCCGGCTGTCTTGGAACTCTCTATGTAGACCAGGCTGGTGCTGGCCTTGAACTCACACAGCTCTACCTGCCTCTGCTTCTCCAGTGCTGGGATATAAGGCATGCAGTTGGCTTCTTCCTTCTTTTAGAAGCAGCAGCGTGACCTATGAAAAGACACAGCCTTTCTTGTCACACAAACTCACACATTATGTATGCACTTTAGTGAGCTTTCTCCTTTGGGATCAGACCCTCAGGTACAAAAGGAAGTAACAAACCCCAACGTCTTATGGTGTTACGGGATGACATTTAATGAAGGTAGTTAAATATGATGTGTAGTGCCCAAGGTGGAGGAGAGTGCTCTGCACAGTCTAAGGCAAGGGCATTACAAACAGTATTCTCCATAAAGTCCTTTCTCTGCAGTAAATACTGGTTCTCAAGCGGATTCTCTTGCCAGTGTGGAGACCCTCTGATTCAAGAAGTGGAGATTTAGAGAAATACCCCAAAGCAAAACTAAAACAATTTAAAATAGGAAAAAGAAAGCTAAAGCCAAAGGGCACTGTCTGAAACAGACTGGGGGCCCAGCTCCACTCTAGTGGAGGATTTTGGCACTCTGCCTGGCACACGGCTAACGCCCAGCAGTGCTAGCTCCCTTCTCTTCCTGTTCCCCTTCATCCCTGAGCAGAGTATGGGCATGGCCAATCGAATGGTTTCTCCCTGAGGTTGGCCAGCAGGAAGAGATAGGCACCTGCAGTGGCCACCATTAGCAGATACGTGTTCTCTGACCTTCACAAGTGCAGAATTGCCCACTCCTGCCCCCAATGTACCTTCCATGTCCCAGAGCAGAGGTGCCTGTTGCTGCTCTGGCCATTTGATAGCTTATTAAATCTCAGCACCACTTGCCAAGACCCCTTTAAACCTCTTGGCTGTTCCTTTTTGCCTCCTCTGATCAGCAGTACTTATTCAGAACTAAATGGCCCTACTGCAGAATGAGGATTTACTGCTTAAGAATATGAAAAGAAATCTTGGCTGCACTACAATTGCACCCTCTCTTTGCTGCCTCCACCCCACTCTGCCCATACTCCATTGATTGGTGCCACTGAGACTGACCTGGGAGCTGCCCTTGGAGCAGTGTGCTCAGTGAGGCGACTGAAGAGGAGCTTACTTTTCCCAATGTGCTGCAGCTCCGAGGAGACCAGAGGCCTAGGAATGACCTGTTTGTGCTTAATCTTCATCTCTGTCAGCTTGGTTTTCATTCCAAGGGCACATACAGGTAACACACTCTGGTCTCTCAGATTCTCTCCCTCTCTCTCCTCAGGATCGTGCTCATGGATGATGCTATGGACTGCTTGATGTCTTTTTCAGATTTCCTTTTTGCTTTCCAGATCCAGTTTTATTATTCAGGTGAGAATGTTCCAGGCCCCATGTGTCTTTTGTCAGGGACCATGTCTCTGTTTCTCACCCTGTTATCTTTTCCATATGTGTCTGGCACACATATTTCCCTTCCCCACTTCCTTAGGGGTACGACCCACTAACAAGATGTCTGGTTTACACTGGTGGTCACAATACTGTGTGCCACGCCTACTATCTCAGCCTCCTGAAGATACTGACAAAACACTTCTTCCAGACACACACACACACACACACACACACACACACTCCGTTTAAGTGATAAGAGCAGTAAAGATATCAATAGCATTCACTTATTAAAAACTTACTGCCTCCCAGGTGCAGCACTAAGGACTTTAATCTGCTCACAAGTCCTAAGAGATGAGCTTGCAGAGGTTAGACCTCAGACCTGCCCTGACCTTTGGCCTCGCTTAGGGGCCACGTTCTGGGCTATTCAGGCAGGAGCTAGACCCTGGGGTCAGGCCGACTGCCCCCAGCTGCCGCAGCAGTCACGTCCCACCTTAGGGAAGAGCAGCCATGTTTGGGAGAATTCCTCTCCTCTAACAGGCTCACACAGAAGAAGGGGGGGGGGGGGACAGGCCGCAAGTCACTGTTTACTACAATGTGTGACTGCAGAGCTTGGAAGACAGCTTCAAACGATTCCTAAATTAGCAGTTTGTCGGCTCCTCTCTTCCGCAAGGGTAGAGTACACTAAAAGCAGCCTTGTCCAGGCAGTAACAAAAAACACTTCCTGCAGCCTCCAACCTGCTTTCAGGAAGTAGATGGCCTCGTGAGACAGGGCTCCTCAATGAAAATGTGCCTGTATTAGTCACTGGGGGGCATGACCCCTGCCATTGTTCAAGGTGCTTACGCTCCAGCAAGGAGACAGTGGGGGCCCCATCTAGTCTAGGAGTGCTGCGTCTCAGGAGGGCAGCAGTCACTCACTCCAGCTGTTTTGCCATCTGCACCGAGGCTGGACAGAACTGAGCTATCAGAGAAGGTGGAACATGGGGAAGAAATGAAATATGACCTCCTTGCCTAAACTGTCCCTTCCTACCCCTATGGTACCAGAATTTCTGGACAGTGTGGCTGCCATCTATCAGGACTTGCTGTCAGGGAAGAACCCCAACACAGTGATTGTGCCAACGTCATCCAGTGGGCAGCACCGTCAGCGGCCTGCCTTGGGTGACGCTGGTGTGCTGGATGGGGTGGAGGCCTCACTCTTCTACCAGCGCCTGGAGAACCTGTGTGACCGGCACAAGTACAGGTGGGACATGGGCCCTGGGGGTCAGGCCACTGGTCTGGAACAAGTCTCTAGAAAAATTTTGATTGACTCAGGGTTTCCCGGGCCCAGGAAGGTCGTGATTTAAAGATAGGGCCATTTGTTCCCAAAGCAGGTGGCTCGCTTACAAAGAAGCATTTTCACCGGGGAGAAACAGCTGTAGGTGACTTGCTTACCAGGGAAGACAAGCCTTGACTTTTTGAAAAGAACAAATTCACTGTTCCAAACTTCCTACAGGCCGGGGCGGCGGTGACGCACGCCTTTAATCCCAGCACTAGGGAGGCAGAGGCAGGCAGATCTCTGTGAGTTCGAGGCCAGCCTGGTCTACAAGAGCTAGTTCCAGGACAGGAACCAAAGCTACAGAGAAACCCTGTCTCGAAAAATCAAAAAAAAAAAAAAAAAAAAAAAAAAAAAAAAAAAAAAAAAAAAACCAAAACCAAACTTCCTACAGAAAGGGAAGTGCAAAGTCCCCTTAGAGATACAGCCTCCAGGCAAGGAGCTGTCACCAGTGGCCACGTCCTCTTCCCTCTCTTCCAGATCCCCTGTAAAAGCGTTGGTTATGGGGTTGGGTATGGCAGAGCACATACCTAGCATGTTCTGTCTCTAACCCCACCAACTAAATAGCACTAAGCACACCAGCCCTGTCTGCAGTCTGGGCCATGCTCCTCCCAGCCTTGAGTATCCAGGAGGTGTTGATGAAAAATGGCCCTTAGACTTGAACCTGGCCTCTGAACTTTCCCTTCCAGCTGCCCACCCCCAGCGCTTGTCAAAGAGATCCTGAACAATGTCCAGAGGCTGACTTTCTATGGCTTCCTTGTGGCCCTCTCAAAGCATCATGGAATCAACCAGACGCTGGGTAAGCAGAGCTCATGTGACCTCTGTGCTCCTCCCAACACTGTGGGAGACAGCTGGTCACCATGGAAGACATGGCCCTGCAAGGGTAGGACACTGCCTCTGATTCTCGAGCCTAGGAGCTGCAGTGTGCATAATCCCAAACTGCCAGCCCTAGGAGGTCCCTCACATTCCACGTGACTGACAGTTATGCCCTGCCCCAACAGGAGCGAGCTGTTCTGCTCCCTGGCAAAGGTCTGCCCAGCCCCTCCCTAGAGAATCCCTGGTTCTGCTCTAGGGAGTGGCCTGCAGGTTGGGCAGATGCAGGGCTATTTACCCGGTGGCTCTGGAGATTAAATATCAAAGTGACCTGAATTCAGTTTAGAAATAGGGCAAAACTGTGTCTGGGAGGTGTTTTTTTCCCAGGTGGGAAAAAAGAAATCCGGTAAATCTGAGAAAAGACAAAGGAAAAAAAGTGGAGATTGGCCCAGTTTCCCTGCCTGTGGGCTTTACTCTGACTGGCGGGCCCAGTTTCCCTGCCTGTGGTCTTTACTCTCACTGGCCGGCCTCCACCCACTGCACCCCCCCCCCCATGCACAGCCAGTCCTCTCCCAGGGAGAGACCAGCAAGTCACTCTTGCTGGAGGTTTGTTGGTTTTTGTTATTTAAACAGGGTCTTACTGTACAGCTCTGTGTAGCCTGGACTGTACTAAGTAGACCAGGCCAACCTTGAACCACCCTACTCTGCTCCCCAAGTGCTAGGACTAAAGGTATGCGCCATGAAGGCCAGATCCTGCTGGATTTTAAAGGATTTATGATTCCATCTTAGCTCAGAAGAATCTCCTTGTGTGATTAGATCCAGGTTCCTGAGTCTCAGAGAGACACAAGGCATTCCTCTTCCTTGTGGTAGTTGAGGGGATGGGATTGAGAAGAACAATTAGCGTTTGCTAAACACCCAACACAATGGGCCACAAGCTATGCTGGAACCTTTATGCTTATTTCTGTATATACACACCTGCCAGAGTTCTAGAGGAGACAGGCAAGCTAAGCGTGCATGCTACCTAGAAGTTTAGTTACTGAGTCGGGGGTGGAGGGACCAGTTAGCTGGACTGCAGCTAGAAGAGAGGCCAATTGGAAACCAGATTCAAGAGCCAGTGGCGACTCCTAGGTGTCCCTCACAGTCTTTTCTACCAGTGACAGCTAAGAGGAAAAGAAAAGGCTAGTTAGCAATGATCACAACCTGCACTCATCCCATGCCCTCTCTGCTCTTCAAAAAGAACCTTCAAAGCTGGGTGGTGGTGGCGCACACCTTTAATCCCAGCACTGGTCAGACAGAGGCAGGCAGATCTCTATAAATTCAAGGCCAGCCAGGTAGGTCTATAGAGTGAGTTTCAGGACAGCTAAGGCTACAGAGAGAAACTCTGTCCAAAAAAAAAAAAAAAAAAAAGGTGCTGGGCGGTGGTGGCACTCATCCCAGTACTCGGGAGGCAGATGCAAGTGGATCTCAGAGAGTTCAATGCCAGCCTGGGCTACAGAGTGAGTTTCAGGACAGCCAAGACACAGGAGAAACCCTGTCAAAAACACAAACTAAATAAAAACATTCAGTTCAATCTCCAGTTCTGAGGGATAAAAAGAACCTCACACCATTTGTTTCTAAGTACTAATTCATGACTAAATATATAGAATAGGCAGCAATAGAAGACAGTGTGTCTAAAAATAGGAACTTGGAAATACCCTGCTTGAAACCGTTTGTAGAAGAGATCCCCTTGTCCCCAGAACATCCCACAAAATGAGGCATAACCTGAAGGAGTCAGAAGTGGGCCCAGAGCTGGATCCGAGTCTCCCAGAAGCCCAGCACCGCTGTCCAGCCTGACTCAGCTACTAATGCTCCTCCCTGCGCATTTCAGTCCCACCTTCCTGTTGTCGAGTGGGTGCTGCTATTTTTCCCAGAAAAATAGGAAAAAAATCTGATTATTCTGAAAAAGAACAATAAGAAAACTTAGTGGAAAAACACCCAAGACACGCCATACACTTCCCAATAGCATCACCAGCCTATTCCTTTATGGCCACTTTTGGAAACCAATCCAGACCTCAGGTGGGACTGACTTCCTCATTAGAAGCAGCCATTTTCCACTAGCACATATCCCACATATGCGGATGGGATCAAGAGGACAATTCCATACACTGGCTTTTTTCTACCCTTTGGATTTAGCTTAGGTCATAGTCTTTCCAGCTCAGCACCTGGGGCCTCAAGAACCAAGCTGGTCACAAAGCACATCCAGTCTTGGAAGGAGACCCTTTGAGGCTATTTCCTTAGCTGCCACTTTTTTTTTTTTTTCATTTGTTTTTCAAGACAGTTTCTCTGTGAAAGTCATGTCTGTCCTGGAACTGACCAGGCTGGCCTCAAACAGAGATTTGCCTCCCCAGTCCTGGGATTTAAAAAAGGCATGTGACACCACCGCCTGGCACTTACGTATATGAGTGCTCTATCTGCATGTACTTTATGACGGAAATAAGCACCAGACTTCACTAGAGATACTTGTGAGCCACCATTGGTTGCTGGGCATTGAACTCAATCACCGAGCCATCTCTCCAGCCCCTAAACTGTCACTCTTGCCCCAAGTAAAGGAGGGAAAGTAGTGAGACTCACTAAATTTATAAAGCGGCACCTAAGACTTCCTGTTCCACATGGACTAACTTTCCTAGTCAAAGAGTTGTCAGACATGAATCAAGGGACAGAATTCTGCTTCCTTAGAGGGCCCTTCCATTGTTTTATGACTTCACCCCAAATCCCCGTCTTCTAGGAGCTTTGCCTGACAAAGGAGACTTGATGCATGACCCAGCCATGGATGAGGAGCTGGAACGGCTGTAAGTGTCAACTGGGAAGATGCTGCCCTCTTGTGGAAGCCAAATCAGAGGTGACTGTGCCCCACTGTAGGGCACACAGCACTTATTTTTAACATCCCATCTTGGTCAGGGATAAGGTTTTTGGGGTCTGCTCAAGTGCGACAGTTAAATGTGGAGGTCCTGGTCTCTGAATGGGAGACTCATCACAACACACTCTGGGCTTCTTTCCTTCTTCAGGCTGGTCCAGGTCCCAGGCCTGGTCAACTCCATCACTGCCACTTCTGAGGCCAGCTGCCTGCCTTCCCGCACCCCTCCCCGGGTTGGTTCCCCATGGAAACCCCTCCATCGCTCCCGCAAATTGGATGCAGAGAGCGATGGCTCCACTGAAGAGACAGATGAGTCTGAGACTTGAATCTGAAGGGTCCCATCTGTGGCCTGTACCTTGCTCCACCCTGCTCTTGCTGCCCTCACCAGACTTCTCCAGTACCACTGTGCCGCCCTCTGCTGGAGAGAAGCGCAAATAACAGTCCTGCAGCTACTAGATCAGTGATCCCAGAAATCCCGTAACTCAGCTTTTGACAACCTGTTGGGCCCTGAACTGAATATTGTACCAAGGCCACTTCAACTCTGGGGAGGGCATTGGCTTTCATCTTTTGTTGGCAGTTCTGCTTATGCTTTAAGTACAGTGTCTTTTCAGCCAGCCATGATCCTCCTAGTGAGGGTCATTTTTCACAACTCCCGTAAGAGGAACACAAATTGCTAACACCGGGTTTTCATGGTCAAGGGTGACTCCTGAGAGCATGTGCTGGGAAGACTTATCAACTGTGGCCTTCTGTTGGAGAAATCAGCCACTAGCTGGAGTAAGAGGGAGGATGGGCAAGAATTTCACTTTGAAAATCGGCTTCAAGTTTGTATCAAATAGTCCAATCTGAAATGAATAAAGTCCCTTGTCTCTGGTAAGCAATGAGTCTACAGCCGGCAGGCTACAGGGAGGGCAAGGGCAAGTATGACTTGGGTGCTTTTTCTGACGGGATGGGAGGTGGAGCCAGGGACCATTCCAGCATGGAGACCTGCCTCAGTTGACAGAGGACCTGGCCCTCATGCAGATGAGGGCAGCCTTCAAAGCCCTCAGCAACACCCCAGTGAGTTCTCACTACCTGGGAATCCCTGGTCACAAGCTGCAGAGCCTTTTCACCAGGGTTTCATTACCCTCTCTGGTCAGGGCAGTATTGCAGATATGCACAAAGCAGGTTTGGAGCAGAGGCTGGAAAAGTGAACAGGTGATCTTCATCTCTCTCGAATGAGGTAGATTGTCCACAAAATAAAATTCATGTAGGCTGCCTGCCACAAGTAAGGCCAATGTCATCACTTATGGAGTTAGAAACAAAAATCTGTATCTCACCAACATCTCACATGATCCCAAAGCACTGGAAATGACTGGCTTAGAACTCATGGCTCCCTTCACCTCTCCTTCCTAACCTCATTGCCCACAGTGGTTTGTAGCTGTACTGTGCTGAGCAGTCCCAAGGACAAAGTGACCCTGTAAGAAAAGGGTTGACACACAGCACCTCTAACTTTTCCAAAGTCTGAATCTTTAAAATGCTTCAGGCCAGGCATTTTAGTGCAGCCTGTCATTCCAGCACCAGAGCCAGGACAGGAGGATTGCAAGTATAAGGCCAATCTGGGCTATGGAGACACTGTCTGAAACACCAGCTCCATTGAGAAACAGGTCCCAGTCCGCCCCGTGATGAGGATGTAGACAAACTAACACCACCTCTTTCCTCCACGTGCAACAGGGTGGTGAGGTCGAGGCTGTACCGGACCCCGCGGCAGCACAGGGGCAAGGAGCCAGGGGCCTTTGGCTTTCAGAGAAGAGACAAGCTGGAGGCCCCGGAGAGAGTGCCCTCAGCTTTGGAATCAACGCCCAATCCATATCGGTGGGAACCCAGAGAGTGAGCGAAGGGCAACACTGGGCAGGGAGGCAGGACGGAGAGGACACTGACCCACAGTGCCCCGTGGGGGCTTTATTTTGACACCACTTTGTTTCAATACAAACAGTGCTGAAAGAAAGTCATGCCCCCCTTTGGGGAGGCTAAGGGAAGAGTGGTCTGTGTTGTTTGGGAGCCCAACCTGCAGTCCACAGGTGAAGCTGGGCCCAGACTGCCGGCACGGCAGGGGAGACGGCACCAGGATGACAGTGCATGGCCCAGCTGCCAGTCCTCCAGCTCTCACCGACTGGTGGGGTGCTGTTCAGGACCCCTAAACCCAGAATGATGCAGAGGACGAAAGCTGAGCTCTAGGGTCTTCTCCAGAGCCTCAGCTTCCTCAGCCAGTAGCAGGTTCCTAGCATCCAGGTAGGACACACAGGTGGGACCCGCCATGGGTGCCAAGCAGGACACAAAAGAATAGACTCTCAAGCATAGACAAGGGGTGCTATGACCCACAATAATGGTAGATAAAGGTTTTCAGACACCTAGGCAGAAGTCAGCCTAGGGACAGCGGTGACAAAGGAAGATTGCTCAAGCCTCCAGGCTGATCCTAAATAAACACTTTAGGAGCCAAGCAAAAGTTCTAGCCCTTAGTGAGTTACCAGGGTCCTTCTCCTTACTCATGCCTCCACTGACATAACAGCAGTGGCAAGTCCAGAACTTCTCCCTGAGGGCTGATACAGCACAACTCTTGCTAGACCTCCCCTGTCTCTAGAAGACAAGGCCCAGACTCCCCAGACCACCAACAAGGATCCTAGAGCCCGCAGAAGCCTTATGCCTTCCCTACTTGGGGAAGAACTAGACCCATAAAGTCATCCTGATAGAACTCCTTCCCTCACTACCAGTGCAGCAGGCTAAGTAGCAGCAGCTTTGGAGCAGGACTGGAAGGAAGAACACTAGCGTGGAGAGGAGAATGAGGGGCGAGGACAAGGACTCACTGCACAGGCAAAGGACAAGGGCTGATGCTGACCACTCCCCTTGCCCAAGATCCTCCAAAGCCACCCAACTCATACACCACACACGGAAAGTCAACAAATGCCCAGATTCACAAAGCGAGCAACCCTGGCCTGGGAATCAGGGTTCTTGCTGTCACCACCACAGGCTTGAGCCATGGAGCCTGGATCAGTAGGAACCGTAGCGATCCTGAGTGGGAGAATAAAAACACAAAGTCAGAGTCTCCCCAGTAACCACAGCAGAACAGGGTGAAAGCCACCTGGGCACTAATGCAAAGGGAAACCTGCCAGTTCTCACAGAACCTTGGCCAAATCACCTTAGGGAGAGGCTCAGTCCACACACAGATGGAAAATCGCCCTGCCAAGAAAAGCCAGTGCTCTCTCCAGCTGGCGGGGCTGCTCAGCAGGGTCTGGAGAGCAGAAGGCAAACCTCCGAGCATGACATTTACATCTCTTCCCGGCCCAGCAGCCCAGCCTCACCTGTAAGGAATTCATCACACCATTGGCCAGCACAGCCATCTTGCCAGCCACAGACTTGACACCCTGCTTAAACTGGGCAATGTCAGCTGTAGGAAGTACGTTCCCCAGAGATACAGTTCCTGTAAAAGCAAGGGAAGGTGTGATCAAGAGCCCTGCAAGAACCCCTTCCCAGCTACAGGGCCTCAGCTATGCCCTGCCACACACTGGGACCCTACCTCCTCCATGAGCTCCATCCATGTCCCCAAAAAGGTCTGAAGAGCTGATGGCACTGCTGCCCGAGAGCTGCTGTAACCGAGACCTGGCTTCATACTGTGGTGGAGAAAAGGCAAGGTCTAGGGAATCTTTTGGTCAGGGATAAAAGAACTGATTTATGTCCAACCACCCTAATGCAGGACAGACAGGGAAGGAGCTCAGGCTGCTGAGTAGCTACCAAGTAGACAACTTCACCAACCTCAGAATCCACTTCTCGACCAAAGAACATGTCAGATGAGATGGCTTTGGCTCCTGCAAACTTCTGACGCGCTTCACTGGACTCAAGCCCTGAGCTCCGGCTCTCCACTTCCCTCCAGCTGGTGGATCTGTGGGCCAGTGCAGAATATCTCGGTCTCTTCCCATTACCACCAGGGGAAGCAGAATTCAGAGACCAAAATACATACCATAGCTTTCTGGCCATGGAAACCATGTCAATCCTGTAACTCTGGGATGCAAGAACCTTTCCCCTCCAAAAGAATAGCAAGAGGTCCTCTCCCCTTTCTCAATTCCCTCCATCAGATGGAATGGGAATACGGTTTGGAGGGCTTAGGCTCCGCACTACTGTGGCTAAGGTGCAAAGATCCAATCATCACTGCTGCCATCTGAGCCCTACTCACACTCTGAAGTGACTGTGTGTGCCTGGCTTACACCCACTCTCCTGCATGACTATCCAGTGGCTGTGAGCACTCTCTCTGAATCACATCACTACACTGACAACGCACAGGCTCTAGGCTGGGGCTTCTAGAGTCCAATGAAGTTATTACTCATGGCCAAGTTTACAAATGGATCATCTATGGTAACCTGCCAACAAAACATTGCTTCTCAATAATGGAATGGATTTTGGTTTTGGTTTTAAATGCCTAGAGATGGCCCAGTGGTTGTGAGCACTGTCTACTCTTTGAGAGGACCCAGGTTCAATTCCCAACACCCACATGGCCACTCACATCTGTCTGTAAATCCAATTCCAGGACTCTGACATCCTCACACAGACATACATGGAGGCAAAACACCAATGAACATAAAATAAAAATAAATTCCTTTAAAAAAAAAAAAAAAAACAAGGGGCTGGGCAATAGTGGCACACACCTTTAATCCCAGCACCCAGGAGGCAGAGGCAGGGGGATCTCTGTGAGTTTGAGGCCAGACTGGTCTAAAAGAGCTAGTTCCAGGACAAGCTACAGAGAAACCATGTCTTGAAAAACAAACAAAAAAAGAGCCTAGCAGTTGGAAAATACGGGTTTGATCTCTAATACTGTAGTCAATCAAACCATGAAGGCTAGAGGCTAGCCTTTGGAAGGGACATCAGAAATGAAACAGAAAATTAGCCCCTCTGACTATAAAATAGAACCCAACCTAAAATAACTACCAGCACAGCCCTGACTAATGAATGGTCACTAGCTATATGTGGTTATTTACATTTGCTAAACTTGTATTAAAAAACAGTAGAAATTCAGTTTCTCAGCTGCACTCAACTACTCAACATTCCCACCCCTGCACCACATTATGCGAACAGCACTGCCCTGCCCACACTACCTTTCTGAAATGGGCCGGATGCTGGAGATGGTTACTTCGGGTTCCTTCTCTTCTACCCTGTCCATACCCCAGGTCGCATCTGAATCCCAGCGGGTACCAAAAGTTTCTCCCAGGGAAAAGGGGTTATCCTTGTACCTAGGGAGACAGCAGAGTAGCTCAGAGAAACCTGAGTAGGAACACAACAGGCAAGTCTATGCTCCAGCAATAGTCTTACTTTGGGGGTCCGGAGGCGAAAGTTCCAACATCATCAAACAAGTCAAGCTGTGACCGGGAAGATTTTGCACTCAGTGGGGTTTCCTGCTCAATCACTTGCATCTCAGACAGCACAGAGTGGGAGATGGAGCTATGGAGAAAGCACAGCAGGCCAAAGGCTAGTAATGACATCAACTGTTCACTGCCCAAGAGTAACAGCCAGCTTAGGTTGATGGGGTTTTTCCCCGAGCACTGTCCTTGCCTGTGCACTGCACTGGACCAGCTCAGGAAGAGAACTGATGTGAACTGTCTGAAGTGGCCTGGGAGCATGCTAACACACCAGCTTTGTTCTCTCAAATAGCTTTTCCCTGGCCAATGGCTACTAGTTGCCATCTTAATAATGTACACCAAATGGTGAGTGCTCATTCTCCCTTCTTCCCTTTTAGGATTTTGTTTGTTTTTTTTCTAAGGAAACTGGCTATGTGACCCAGCTCCTCCTCCCTCTGCCTTTCCAGTATTGAAATCAAGAGGCACGAGCCACCATGCCTAGCTCCACTGCCATCCTTACTCGAAGCCTAATCGCAAAACGGACTATATCCTTCCTGAGACACATGTGCAGAGCACAAAGCAAAGGAGGAAAACCACCCAGATGATTCTCATGGAATCACAGCGAGTCCTTAATCATCCTATTTCTTAAGAAAGAAAAGGAATGAAGAGGAAGAAAAAGGAAAAAAGGAAGAAGTGCATTTCTTAGTACAGGGTCTGGCCAATGCACCAAGACCTGGATCTGCCAGGGCCCCCTACGCCTCACTCCTGTCAGGATCTACTTCAGTCAAACAAACTCACTAGAATATATAGCTTCCAAAGTGAAGTACTCCAAAGAGTCGATAAACTGCAACTGGATTTTAAATAAGGTAGATTAGGGTTAAGTAAGATTCTGCTTTACCTGTAATTAAAAAAAGAAAAAAAGAAAAAAGGAAGAAAGGAAAAAAGGAAGAAAGAAGGAAGGAAGGAAGGAAGGAAGGAAGGAAGGAAGGAAGGAAGGAAGGAAGGAAGGAGAAGAAAAAAAATTACAAGGGCTAGAGAGGAGAGGAGACTCAAAGGTTAAGAGAACGGGCTTCTTTCCCAGGAGACTCATGTTTATTCCCAGCTCCCACCTGTCTCTAACTCTAGTCCCAGGTGATCCAAGGCTCTCTGTGTTCATGCGCTTCACATACATGCATGCAAAACACCCCTAAACATCAGAAAATGAATTAAAAAAGAAAATACATCCAGGTGATCTCGACACTCAAGTAAGGCAGGTAAAAACAGGAGTTCAAGGTTATCTCTGGCTGTATAGGTCATGCCAGCATGAACTATATAAGATTGCATAAAGAAAACAAAAACAAAACCAGCCTGTTTTAGCCAGCCAGGACTACATAGTAAGACCCTGTCTCAAACTAACAGACAACAACAAAGCAAAAACAAAAAAACAGGGCTCACTCCCTAGGATATAGTAGGAAAACTGACTTCAACAAGTTGTTCTGACCTCCACGTGTGCCATAGTACATGTACGTCCCATACAAACATACAAATAAAAAAAATTAATAAAAAAGATATTTGTCAATGCTGGTAAGATTGCTCAGGTGGTAAAAAGCATTTGCTGCCAAGTCTAATAAATTTCTAATGATAATAAGCCCAAAGCCTCCTAACAAAAGGAGCCAAGGCACCGGCTAATCGCAAGCACAATCCAGTCAATGGCACCAGTAAATACTCCTTTTTATTATTATTCATTTCTTCTTTTTCTCTTCCCCCCTTTTTATTTTATTTATTTATTCATTCATTCATTCTTATGTGCCCTAGGCATGAAACAGCTTTGGCCACAAAGACAGGCATCAAGCTAGGATGAACAAAGGACTCCATCTGCTCTGTCCCTGGCTGATATAAGACACCACCACCACCAAGGTGTCTCTTTGCCCATTGCCAGGGACTCTTCTTTCTCTTTTGAAATAGTGTCTCCCAGAGCCCAATCTGACTTTGAACCCCTATGTGGCCAAGGGTCATCCTGAACTCTTGATCCTACCTACTGCTTACACCTCCCAAGTTCTAGGACTGTTGTGTCACTATGCCTGACAGATAAATTTTTATAGCCCAGGCTAGCCTTAAATTTGCTCTATAGCCAAGAATGACCTTGAACCTCTGATCTTCCTGCCTGAAGTGCAGAATTACAGACTTATACCAACACACCAGTTTTATGTAGTACTGGGGATTGAACCTAGCCTTCATGCAAGACAAGCACATTACCAAATGAACTTCATCCCCAGCCCTCAGATATTCTAATTTTTAAAAGATAAAAATCTAGCAGGGTGGTCATGGCATATGCCTTTAATCCCAACACTCGGGAGACAGAGGTAGGTGGATCTCTTGAGTTCGAAGTCAGCTTGGTCTACAGGGCAAGTTCCAGGACAGCCAGGGCTACAGAGAAACCCTGACTCAAAAAATCTATTGCTATCTTTAATTTCAGCAACTGGGAGATAGATAAGAGGAAAAAAGATTTCTGTGAGTTTGAGTCCAGCAAGGATTACACAGGAAGACCATCTTAAAACAATAAAAAATAAAACACTATTACAGAAACCTCTGATTATTAACTCAAAATGGTTCAGAGAACTGATCTGCTTTTTTTAAAGCAAGTGCAGGAACACAAACCTAGCAGTTCTGAAACAAAGGGTGGTAGCTCACACTTTTAATCCTAGCACTTGGCAGTCAGAGGCAGGCAGATCATCTCTGAGTTTGAAGACAGTCTAGTCTACACAGTGAGTTCTAGGACAGCCAGGGCTACACAGAGAAACTGTTTCAAAAAAAACAAAAAACAAAAGGACTCCCCAACCAAAAGCATCTGAAATACGTGGAGTCATTTGAGGTATTATAGTATCTGGTACAACAGACGGCATTTAGTGGGCAAGGACTAGGAAGCAAAAAAGCCCTGAGTTTCTCAGGTCTTGGAAAAAAAGAACTGTCCAGCCATGAAGCAGCCTCATCAACAAGTGCCATCCTGTTCACTCAAGCAACTAACATAATATGGGCCAACCACTGTGCCGAGTGCCTGAAGACAACAAAATACTCTCTTCAACCTCAGTGGAAGACTAAGGAAGGAATCCTGACATGCTGGGTAGGGTCTGTCCAGATTCCCAGAAAAACAATGGCATTTCTCTGACACACTCACCTTCGAGACACCAAGCCCATGCCCAGCCTTTCAGCCTGCTCTCGCTTCTTTCCTTCAAGGTTCTGTAGCTTTTTCTCCTCCTTCTTGCGGTCAATCTGGAGCTCCTGGTAGGCCAGACGCATGGAGGCAACCCTGGAGGGAATGAACAGTTGCAGGCTGCCATCAGTGCCACCTGCCACCAACCCCCACACAAGCCAAGGGCACCACAGCAATCACGCACATGGACTCCTCTGCCTCTTTCTTGGCATCAGCTGCCTGCTGCTCCCGGAGCTTCTCTGCCACCTGGGCCTGCCGCTCAATCTCAGTAAAGCTCTGGTTGCTCACTTTCTGAGCTCCCAGGCCTTTCTTGGCACCCAGCTGAAGAGAAAACCATGTGATGTAGGGTCTTGCCTGCCAGTCCCCTCAGTTCCCTCCCAGTATGGTCACTGTAGTCACACCCACAGGGAAGGGGGTCCTCCTTAGGGCCAATGAACATGGCTAAGACAACAGCGATTCTGCTAGAGCTTCATGCAACTCCCACACAGGTCTCAGGGGTGAGGACAGCAGTTAATGCTGACTGGGGCCTGCTATGTGCCAAGCACTCTAAGTACTAAACGTGCTTGATCTTGCTTATTGCCCAGGAATCCCCTTAAGATGAGCATTTTTATATCCCTTTCATAAACAAGATTCAGACAAGTTAGGACCTTGGTCAGTCATATAGTTAGCCAGGACATGAGAAGAACTGAAGGAGTCCAACCACCCTACAAGACTGCCTCTCCCTACCTACCCCTTTCTTAGCTGCTGTTGGCTTCTTCTTGCCAATAATGGAGCTTTTCAGTTCTGTGTGAGGAAGAGGATGGACATGAGATAGGACAAAGGAAAGTCAGAGAACATGGCTCAGTTCACACCATGCAGCTTCACAGCAAGAATATCTAAAAAGAATTGCTTCAGCTGGGAAGACAAACTGCCACCACCAGTTCCAACCAAGACTGTTCAAGCCAAAGACAGACAAGGTTAGGGGAGCTCGCTGATGCCCAGAAAGTAGCAGTAGGAGCCTAGACCTGAAGCACCAAAGACAAAGTGCCCAAGCCAAGGCTGCTCAACAGCCTCAATTCCTGGAGCAGAGAGCGGGCAAGCAAGGGACAGGCTTCCCAAACCACTGGTTACCTCTGGCAGAAGAGGCCCCTTTAGCTGACAGATACATGGACTCTGGAGAAGAAACAGACTTGTGGCTAACGAGGGCCCACCCCAAAAGCTTCCTAAAGCTCCCGAACCTAGAGGCTTACACAGAGCCTATTTCAAAGCTATGCTAAGCCTTCCCACAGAATTAGCTGGACAGTCACTCCACTGGCTTCCTGCCCCAACCCCCAAGAGTCAACAGAACAAACCAAGGTCAGCAAAGGGATTGTTTACCCTAACCAAGTCTGAAGGCCACTAAAAAGTAGAAAGGGCTGAACTTTGAAAGGACAGTATGGCCCTAGCCATGAGCAGCTCAAAGCTGCCCCCACACCTCATGAAATGGGCAGAACAAGCCAACCCCGCCTAACACCAGGGATTGGTGTCCAGACCCATTCCAACCTCCCCATACCTTGGTTAGATCTACCCCCACACTCAAAATGACAGCCATCCAGGCTTGTCAGCTCAAAGGCCCTCAAGTCAGTGTGGCAGTCAGAACTTCAATTCCAGGTCCCACCCCAGAGGGTCAGTTGCTCAGTCTCCTGTGCCCAGCTCACATGACTAGGCAGCAGATTTAGAAGACACACTTGAAGCACTCTCTCCCTGCCCCCCACACCTGCCAGCTATCATACCCAGAGAGGTTTGGGGTGAGGT
This sequence comes from Alexandromys fortis, assembly GCF_014885135.2. NCBI lineage: Eukaryota > Metazoa > Chordata > Mammalia > Rodentia > Cricetidae > Alexandromys > Alexandromys fortis. The sequence goes on from NW_026068108.1 coordinate 1,356,076, forward strand.
TCCAAGGAGGTCGGTGTTAGGACCATGCTCAGGTTCTGTGAATTCAATGACAGGAGATGGTAAGGGTCACTGACTTCCTTCCGCTTGCCACCAGAAGATATATGCCCACCCTTCCTCCAAGAACTAAAGTGAATTCCATTCCACCCAAGGACACAGGAAAACCTTCTCCCCACTCCTATGTCTTTGGCCAAGTGTTCTAAACGCTAGTCCTTTTCCAGGTCCAGGCACTTGGTTACCATCTGGGCTAAACTCACGTGCCAGGCTACTGCTCTCTGAAGGTAGTGCTGGTTGCTGGGTCCCTGAAGGCTCAGTGGCTGCTGTATCCCAGGCAGAGGCCTAAAAAGAAAGCCAGATCCCAGAAGCCTCAGTGAGTCCTCCTAAGAAGCTACACCTACCTGTAGGTGGGTAGGAGGCACTTAGCTCTTATGTCCCAGGTATGAGAGAAGACTAGAAATTAGCAATTATAGTCACCAGTCACCATGGAAGAAAAATGCAGAAAAATAGCATCTTTAACCCCCAGCCGAGCCTTTCCTTAATTGATAAAGCACTAACAACTCTTACCTACTGACTAGGCACCAATCCAAGGGTGCTCACAGATACAATAGGTTCAGTTAGTCACAACTATGAAGTAGCTATGTCTCCTTTAGAAACTGAGGTTTTGCCAGGTTAAGTGACTTGGCCACATCAAACAACACCAAGCAGAGATGCTGAGGTGTGACCTGAGACTCTTGATTTTAATGACCACTGCCAGGAAAAGTGAAAACCTTTCTTAAGGTGGGTTACAGGAGAGGGAATCCTTATTTGTCTCTAACTACTGCTCGTTTTTTAAAAACCTAGACATTGCTTAGGGTCCCTGAGATCTCTTGAGCTTTTGCATTATTCTCTACCACCAGGGCCCATTTGCACTCCCATAAATAGGAAGAAACTTCTGGGCCTACCCAACAGGCAGTAATTATTCATTCTGAACCACAGACATTCTCTGAGGTATTGTACCTAAGCAAAGAATGTATGTCATGATCACAAAAGGTGTAGCCTTGGCAAGTAAAGCATTTATCAAAGGAAATGACCCTGTGGTACTCACCTGAGTGTGTTCTGTGAAGAAATCAGAGTCTTTCTTCTCTGGAGAGTGACTAGGAGCACTGTTCATACTGTCTATCCAAAGCTGCAAGGATGGAGACACTGGGATTCAGGGCTGGTAACACCTCCTACCCCATCACCCCTAAGCCAGGAACAAGCTCTTACATCAGTGCCATGCCTCGCCAGAGCTGCACTCCCCAACTGCTGAATTTTCTCTCGGTACATCTGGGCAGCTCGGCTGTTATATTTGGTGTTAGCATCATTGGCCATGCATCCATGTTGGCGGAAAAAAGCAGTCTAGAGAGCAAAAAGAATGTAGCACGTATGTGCAAGTACTCTCAACAAAGCGAACTGTATTCACACTACAGGAGATACTACTCAACAGCTGGGTTATTCTTTCTACAGGACACACACTAACAACAGGTTTTCATGGAGGTAAAATTCCTTAAAAAAAAAACTTTAATTTTCATTATTATGTGTGTACTACAGTCTCTGTGTGGAGGTCAAAAACAACTCTGTGTTGAACTCAGGTTGCCAGGCTCACACAGAAAATATCTTCACTCATTAATCCATCTTTGGAGGTGCTTCCCTCCTCCAAAAAACAAAACAAAACAACAAAAAAACACCATGCCACCTCCCACCCTCTGAGACAAAGCCCTGAAGTTGAGGGTACCGAGGAAAGTATGCAATTCCCACACTAGCTCTCCTCCCTCCGGAAGCCCCCAAAGCCTCAGCTGACTGGAGACACTATTTGTCCAGGTCAGTTTCTCTTTATGCCTCTCTGAAAGAAGCTGTGCATAGCGGTGTTACAGAGCTGAGAATGCTCTGAACAGAGAAAACACACTCACTCCTGAGAAGTCTTTGAAAAGGTAAGTACCCAGGCAAAAGGACGGGGGTGGGGGTAAGATAAAGAAGCTTTACCGCATTGGCATTCCCGCCGACCTGCATACACCTCAGCTGCAACCAGCTCCAGGTCAAATCCAACTCTGTCGACCTGTGCACAAGGGCTGTTTGTTACCTACCCAGTGATACCAAAACATGCTTCCCTGTCAAGCCTACACCGGTCATTTGGCCTCAGGCTTTTGTGGGTGTCCAGGAAGCCATCAGTCACTGTTCCATTTCCTCCTCGCTTCCCTGTGTTTGAAATCTTTGCTCTTTACCTAATACAAAGGGTACCAATTATTTCTGAGAAGGAGATCCGAAAGGATGTCGACGTCTAAGAGTGCTCAGAATCGTACTGGAGACCTGTTGAGCCAATCTGTCTGCAGTAACAAAGTCAATGCAGCTGACTTCTCCCCTAAATTTATGCTGAGTCTCAGGTTAACCGTGAGGAGAAGGGGTGTTTGATCCAGACTTTATGGATACAAGCAATCAGAGGCGGATTCTCCCCCACCCCCGCGCAGTAGGCCAACAGAACTCCCGCCAGGAAGTATCCAAACACAAAACTCAGAAAGGTTCAAGGGAAGGCGTCCTTTCAGCCCCTGTGGTAGCACAGAGCCTACCTGATAAAACTGAGATGGACACCCAGGGAGCGATGCACTCCGGAGCAGTCAATACACAAAAATACACCATACGTGATGCTGGCCCAACTCGGGCTCTTGGCGCCACAGTCGAAACAAGCCTATGTGGAAGAGGAGCCAAGTAAATGGTTAGGGCCTAGAGTGAGGCCCAGCGCTCGAAACCACAAGAAAGCCTCCCACCTCCGTCCCCGCCCTCCCTCGGGCCCCAGAGGACAAGAGACGTCTTCTCCGCCGGCGACAGGACCCGTGCCCCTCCCCCTCAAGCACCTTGTTGGTGGGAATTGCACGAAGCCTCTTAAAAACAGCCTGGATTTCGGTCTTGCTCGGCTCCGCCGCCATTTTCTCTCCTTCCCAGATACAACCGCGAGCGACAGCTCCCGCCACCGGCCAATCCGCGGCGGAGAAGGCGGGCCCACCGCGCCGCCCCCGCAGGGCGCTGACCCGCCTACGAGTGAAGTGATTCGACCAGATCTGGACCAATGAGCGTCGAGCAGACTAAAGCGTGACGTCAGCAGCCGGGAGCTCCACAATGGGCCTGAGAGTGAACGCCGAGGCGCGCCCGGCCAATCCGCAGCCGGAGCGGGCGACGGCTTGTGTGCTGGCCCAAACTTTCTTCTAAGTCGCTGCTGGACGCAGGGAATACCGCAGGGCCCCTGGCTACGGATGACGGACGGCCATGGCCACAACATCTGATGAGTTGCCGATAGATGAGTAATGATTAACAGTCGCCCGAGTACTCCTAATCCCATCGGGAAGACACTGGCGGGGCTCCAACCCTGCTCACAATCCAGCAACCGGACTGGAGCAGAGGCCCACACACTAAAAAAACCTGATCTCAAGTCCCTTCCAGTCCAGGTTACATTTCTGAAATTTCAGGGCAGATACCAGGAGGCAGTTGCCTGCCCAGTCCCAGCTCCATAACACAAACTGGGCCCACGAACCTCCCCCATGACTCCCACCAGCTTCAAGAATGGGGTATCAAAAGACGCTCACAACACTAGATGGTACTTTTATTCTTGATCAAATTTAATACACACTACAAGTCACAAAATAGGACGCTGCTAGCCCCAAACTACATTCTCCCCAACCTCATCCTCAGGAACTCCCAGTTTAAGAACTGGATCCCCTACTTCTGGGATGCTCCCGGGGAGGCTCAGGCACTCCAACCTCCCTTCCTGCCTCCATTCTAAACTCTTTTGGCCTCTTTCTAGACGCAGACCCTCCCCTTCATGGGCCCTCAGGCATCCTTCCTCTCCGGAAACAGCAGCAGCACATGGTTCAGGTCCTCAGGTCCAGCGATCCTGGAAGGGTTGAGCTTTGGCTCTGGTTGGAGTGAAGCTGCAATAGGACTGTCAGGGCACTCAGGCACCCACACATTCCACATAATTGGCGGGGTACAGACCAATGCGGCCACTCTGCAGCTGGCCCTGGCACCAGCCCTGTTCATCCTCCTCACTCATCTTCAGCAGCTCTTCCCCTGAAGAAAGACAGATCGGTCACTGCCGGAGGTCAAGGGCTGAGGGGATGGAATGTCCAGCTCAGACCAGGATAGGACACAGCCAGCAAGCTAAGCTACCCAACCCTAGACCCCAGGGAAGACATAGTCAGGCCCCAGCTGGCTGGACCCTGAACAGGCTGTGAGAAGGGGGGGTCTCTGGCTTTCCTTTCCTACACCCCCTGCTCTATCTGGTAGGACAGGCTGAAATGGAAAGAAACATGAAAGCTCCCCCCCCACCCCCCCACCCCCACCCACCCCCACCCAC
>NW_026068108.1:1360530-1372379 GCF_014885135.2 Alexandromys fortis
CCCCCGTGCCCAGCATACCTGCTTGGAAGCTCAGCTCATCGGCTTCCTGGCCGGCATAGTCATAAAGCGCCCGCACCCTCACCCCAGTGGCAGCCTTCCGGGGGCTCTCTTCATCTGACCAGTCCTCATCCTGCCCACTGCTAGAGAGGGAGACACAAAGGGGCAACTCTGGACAAAAGCGACCATACTCAGCTCAAGGCAAAGGTTTTGACACTTGGAGGAATGCAGATGGGGAGGAGCTAAATGAAAAGTCACACTTTGGTCACCATGACTGCAAATGTAGGTACCATTCTGTGCACGAGCCAAATACAGCCAAAACATAAGGAACTTGAGAAACCTAAACCTCTGTGAGAGGGCCCTCGGGTACTGCTGTGAAGGGAGGGGAACCAGCAAGGGGTAGAGCTGTTTCCTTCCCAGCTCTTACCCTGGAGATGCTGGGCATGCTGGGGACTGGGGTGGGGGTACAGTGCCATCTCTTGTAGGTACAATGCTGGTCAGGGTAACCTCATCAGGGGTCCGGCCACCCTTCTCCTTCCGGCTGATTGCTCTCTGTGTGTCTAAGGACCACTCCTGTGGAGAGAGTTTCTAGAGTCAGGCTGAACTGTAACCATGGTGGCAACAGAGCCATCTGGACCACCTTTACTTACTTACCCCAAAACCCTGTCATCTTCTCGGGGCCTGCACTGAGCCCAGCCCACCTCCAAGCCCCATCCAGCCTGTAACACCTGCCTCAAACTGTGGCCAGTTCATGGCCATGCCAGGTCCATGTGTGCTGCGCCACCAGCGGAGATCTTCCTCATCGCTAACAGCCTCAATGCCCTGCTGCAGGTCTCGGTGGAGCTCATGGAACCTACGAGGCACTCAATCAGAGAGGAGCCCGAGCTCCTAGAATTCCATTCAGCCCAGCTAGAACCCATAGGAGTTGAAGGGAAGCCTCCCTCCAGGGTGCAGGCCGTACTTGTCACTGCTGGAGAGGTCAAGGTGCTGATGAAAGGTGAACAACATGTCCTTGAAGAAGAGAAGCCGCTGGCGTTCCGCAGCCTGGCAGCTCTCAAAGGCCTGCTCCATGTCCTCCATGTAGCGTGGGGTATAGCGATTTAGTTCCGCCAGTGTCTGCTCATATTGGGTTTTCATCTGGGTGAGAGAGAAGGGAGGCAATGAGGACAGACTGCCTTCTACTCAGGACTGCACCAGCAGTCACAGAGCACAGCCACCAGCTAGCCTTGGAGCTGGGACCGGGGGTGGGGTAGGCAGTCCGGAAACTCATTTCCTACCCTCAGGGACTGACAGAGGCAGCCTAACAGGGAAGTGACATTCAAGTCAAACGCCTATAAGAATCTGGTTGGAGCAAAGGACAGGGTCAACCTACATGATAAGGTGAGAGAAATCAAAGTAGGCTTGAAGGAGTTGTTACAGACATGACACCTCTCAGAGGTGAAGGGATGCTCGAGGGAAGGGCACTCAGGGCAGGGGACAGAGTGTGCAATATGAGAACTGGCCCCAGGTAACTAAGGCTCAGCTGCCTGAAACCCCAGCATTCCTCTCCTGGGTAAGACATCACCTCTGTGCATATACATGTGTGTGTAGGCCACATGTCAACATAGTGTGCCTTTCTCAGCCCTCCCAGCCGTGAGACTGTGGCCACTGAGGTCCCAGGATCCACCTGCCCCATCCATTCCCAACATACACACCCTTCTGTCACCTCCCCTTCACCCACGTCAGCTGCCTTGAGCCCAGCAACCACTTTTCCAACCAAGCCAACTCCCAACCCCAAGTTCCTCCTTTATGTTGGTTTGTTTGTTGAGACAGGGCCTCACGACAGTAGCTTTGGTTGACCTAAAACTACATGTAAACTGAGCTAGTCTTTATGTGGACCAGGCTGGCCTCAAACTTACAGAAATGCACCTGCCTCTGCTTCCTGAGGGCTTGTATCAAAGGGTATACCCTAAGACCCAGCCCAGGTTCCTGTTTTAAATAACCATGACAAGCAAGAGCAGCATCAGGGATTAGAGCAGGAAGAGCCTAGAGTCTGGAAAGGCAGACACCCAGGAAGCTTTGCCAGGGGCCTGTACCTTCTCTGCCTCCTTGGTGCAGCGTCCAACTCGTTCCTGCAACTTTCGAAGCTGTTCCTGGGACATGGAGCTGTCTGCTTTCGCGTGGCTCTCCCGGGTCTGGGCTGTCTTCTCATCCTTGCGTGCTGTGTAGTAGCTCTTCTTGGAAGCTTCAACCTAACATGCATGAGAAAAGCTCTGGATTCTAGATGCCACACCCTGGTCCCGTGCAGCCCTGGAAGGCTCCTGCCTCCAATATTCACTGCTCCCAGCCTCACCTCCTTCAGCCTCTTTAGCCAGGGCTTCTGGGCTTTACGGAAACCATCCTCGGCAGCCCGGCTTTCCCGAAAGCCACCCAGCACTGGCCGGTGAAAAGCCCCTCGCTGCCAGGTCCTCACACACTCGCTGTCTGGACCGTGCAACTTCTCCCTCACTTCCAAGTGTAGCTCGCTCAGCCGCTCAGCCGCAGTAAAGAAGGCGTGCCAGGCCTTCTCCAGAGTGCCATATTGTGGGCCTGCAGAGGGATGAGCTTGGGCCAGATGGGGTGCTATCAAATATAACCAACCCCTAAAGTGTCCTACTCTGAGTGCCAGACAGAGGCATGGTAGGAGTGGGGGTGCAAAGCTGAACAGCAGCAGTATAAGGTGCTGCATTAGGAGTGCCTACTCTGTACCCTGATGTGAGCGATCTCATGAATTCTTGCCTCCAGTACCACCGTGGGGACAGTGCTACTACTGCCATCTTGAACAGGCAAAAACAAAACAAAAAAACCCTAAAGCCTAGAGAAGTCAGATTAAGTTGTCCAAAGCATCACATCTATTATTTAGCCAAGATAAACCCAAATCTACTGTACAAACTCTGTGCCTGGGACCTTCCTACCCAGCCGGAAGACCTACACTCCACAGTTAACTCCTTCTAGCTGTGTGGCTTCAGGCAAGTCCCTTCTCTGATCTTCACTTCTGCTCTAGAAAACAGGGGACGGAGCAGAAACATGGATCCCTCTTGCCATGTATGCTTGAGGTCTTTCATTCCATCCCTAGCACCCACAAACATCAAGAAACAGAAGCTGTCCTGAGGGTACCACCCTTACAGTCTGCTAGGCCTGCATGCTGGCTCACCCTTCTCGACAGCTCCCCTCCACTTGCGGGCCCAGTCAGACAGCTGCTGGGCATAGGCCTTCTCAATGCGGGCACGTTCTTGGAAGCAGTTAACCAGGTCCCCACACAGCCTGTGCCCATCCTCAACCCGCTGCACCGTCCGTCGGTAGTTGCCAGCCTGTGGCACATAGGAGGGAGGGCTTTATCAGGGAGAAGCTGCCTCTCCAGCTGGGCTGACAGGCCCCTCCCCCATAGGTGGCAGAGCCAGAGAGAAAGGGACAGTTTTCGCCAGTCTCTAGCTACTTACCTCCCAGAAACTGCCCCCTAAGGCCTCCCCTCCAGCATCCTCTTCTGGAGCCATGGCGTCCCTGCAGCACAGAATGGAGGCAGATGTGGTGCTGTAGAGGCCAAGTTAGGAAGCAGAAAAGTGAGGCCTGCAGTTTGGGGACTAGGAAAAGACCTTCTAATAGTCAAAAGCTTTGTCCCACTGCCATTCCCACCACCAAAGGAACCATCAGAGCAAGAGAAGTCCTCAAAAGGAGGCAGGATAGGGGCAATGATGGCAGCTCCTAAGTTCCCTGCTCGCTCTAGGTTTACCCTCCTCAGTCCATCGTCTACATACTTGGGGTCTCCAGATCACTTCAAGGACCCGTGTCCAAGTCTCCAAGCTGCCACTACGACTCTGCCTTGCAGTTAACAAGAGCACAGAAAAGAGCCTCCAGTGTCCAGGGCGGTGCCCAGCTCCTTCCAATATAGCAACTGCTGTCAGAAGTACCAGATTCCAGGCTGAGAATGCCAGGCGGGTCACATGATCCAGCAGGGGATTAGGTGACAGACAGGGGTAGGTGGTGGGCAGAAAGTCCCACACTCCTACCGTAAACGAGGACTCCTGCCTAATTAAGGCCCCTTGAACAACAAGGCAACCCCATGACCAAACCAGTCCAGCTGATAGGTGCCCAACTCATGGCCCCTGCAACTGTGCAGAGTGGAAAGAGCGCCAGGAGACTTGGGCCCTGCCACGACCAGGAAGGTTCTGGAAAACTGTGTTGTACTGTCTTGAGGGAGCCTCGGTGCACCCTAATTAAGATGGGAAGCCCTGTACCTGGTCAGCACCCATGCTATGGCTGATGTAAAACTCAGACTAGGCAACAAACCAGAAACACTTAAAAGATCCGTCAGTCAGAAGGGGACACTCACTTGCCCCCTGCCACCACCACACAACATTCAGGGAAGCCTCAAAGGGTCTTGAGACAACAAACAACTCCATTCTTCCCTCAGAAGGCCTAGGGTGGGGCTTCGTGCACAGCCAGTAAGAAGAACTGTGGAGGACGGCAAGATGAATTTTTGTCCCAAAGGCTCTCTCCCTCAGGGGCTAGATGACACAGCAACAAGCAGCCTCCTGACTTCTCCCTAGTACCAACTGCCTCTTAGTCTATAGAAGGAAATTGCTTTCTTCTCTGAGATGGCCTAAGGCCTAAGGGACAGTGGGTCAAGAGGACGAGTGTATGAGATTGCAGCAAAGCAGAACTCTGTCACAGTGCTCTCTCTAAACTGGTAAAGAGGCCATCTTCCCCACTCCTCCATCCGCGAGGCTCTCAGAACTGCTGGGATCCTGGTCCCACTGTGCGTCCCATAGGTTGTGACGGGACTGTCCACAGTCACTGACAGACTTCTGCAGTTTCAATTTGTGTTAACCCAGGCACTAGAATCAGTGGCAACAAGGAACTGTAGGCACAGCTCAGGGGTAGAATATGCTCCGAGGTCAGAGGTTCCATCACCAGCACCAAAAAGGAAAGTGGAAAGATGTCCCATCTGAAGACCAGAAAGCCTGCTGGCTATGGCAACCCTGAAAGAGGCTGGCCTAACTGACTTCCTTCTGCTGCTGGCAGGAGGGGACAGGCCTCTCCCTGAAGACCCATTAGCATAGAGGCATTGAAGCTCCCAGGACCCAGAGCAACTCCCCACCACCCTAACTAGCTCTTCACCTTATTTCCTCTTGAGTCAACCCCACTTGTCCAGAATGGCTTGCCAGCAAGATGGGGAAAGAAAGAACAGTAGCTATAAGTCATTGGGCCTTTGGAGCTGTCCTAGAGAACCATCCAGGCCTGGGGCTCCTGCCTATTCCAGCCTCCCTGCCCAGGCTCCCAGGAGACCTGCCCCCCACCCATTCCCTCTCCCTGGCCCCAGAACAGAGCAGGCTGTGTGTGTAGGGCTGGCACAGCTCTTTCAGACCTCACAGAGCAAACAGACTGGATCCCCAGGCACAGCCAGGCCCGGCACCCCAGCTTCATCTAGCTATGGGGGTGGACCTGGCACCTTGGTCCCTGTTGAGGAGGATTGGCACCTTGCGCCTCCTGACATTAGCAGAGACTCAAATCCGAGTAAACACACTCTACCACAGCAAGAGCTCAGAGAGCAAGAACAGGTAGTTAAAATCTTCCCAGCCCAGGACCTCCACCTATCCAGGCAGAGGAGGCTTCTGGGCCATAGGCAGGGTCTCTTCTCAGATGCTGAGCTGAGAGTGCTGGGCTTCAGGAGAGTGCACGCTCCCTCCACCTGAGCTCCAAAGGCTTCGGCCCTACTCCTCTTCTACACATAAGCTAGCCCCCACATTTTCAGGAGCTGGGGACATGGGTCTGGGAGAGAGCAAAGCCACCCTTCCCTGCTCAGTCCTGCGTCCTGAGTCACACAGGCTGCGCCCAAGGGCTTCGTCAGCAGCCTCTCCCAGTCAATCGGTAGACTTAGGTTAGAAGGCGCAGAAAGGGGTAGCTGCTGATCCAGAGAGGGGCGCGTGGAATCAAGAGACTGGCACGGCCTTTTGGAGGGTTGGGGGAGGGGTGGCGCAGAGAAAGAGGGAGGAGGCAGAGCCAGGGAGGGGCATAACAAAGGGGCATTTTTGGAAACCCGACCTACCAGCTGAGGTGCCTGCTCGCTAATGACGCACTCCTAACCTTGAGCCTCCACACCAAATCTCGGAACCCAGGGACTGCCGGTCTTTGGCCTCCACCCTTACATACAGCGCCACTCGACAAACCACCTCCCGATCCCAGAAGGCACGGTGGTTGAACAACTCCGAGCTGGTGGAGCCAGCCACACAGACAGGCATAGCCAGGCCTAGACATGGACGCTCTAGGACTTCTTGGACAAACTTGTTGAACTTGGTCTCGGTGGGGAGGTGGGACCAGCTGGTAACTGCGGAGGGGAAGGGGCGCTGCCTGCCAGGGCTAGCCACGCCGGGCGGTGGACTACAGATGGTGTCGCGAAGCGGGTGGGGAATCCGGGCTTTCTACAGAAGCCCCTTCTAGGGCTTCAGAACGAGAGCGAGGAGAGCAGTTTGGGACCCTCTAAGAGCTCCAGGAGATGGTTTGCTTCTCCAGCCTGGACGCCCCATTACTCCCAGCTGGCCTGAAGAATCGCCTCTTTGGCGTAGATGAGATGGCCTTGCGCTCAGTGGCAACCAATGGCCGGGGTCTCCAACGCGGGAGTCCGTCCCATTGCCAACTTCAGGAGTCGGAGGACCAAAGAGCGAGCTAGAGCCACGGCACTGCCGCCGCGTCCCCCGGCGTCCCCTCCAAGGCACTCACCGCGTCCTCTCAGGGCCCCTCGGTGGGTGGGTGGGGGATCCGGCCACGCTCGGTCCGGAGTCTAACCACTCCTGGGTTTGGGCCACCGCCTCCTGGAGCGCGCCGGGCCCTCCCCCGGGAAGCCCGGCCCCCCGGGCCCGCCCTCTCCGCGCTGCCGCCTATCCAACCCCACCAACAGCATCCCCGCTGCGGGGACTGCAGGCATCCGGGCGCCGGGTGGCTGGTGGGGGGGCATAGGCTCTGCTCCCCCATGCAGAACAGGAGCCAACTGTCGAAGGTGGCGCTGCGAGTGAGGCTAGCAGAGAGCTATACTTCAGTTTTGCGGCTCTTCGGTCCTTGCAGAGCCTGAGAAGCCGGTGGGAGCGAACCGGAGCCTGCATCCACATCACTGGGGTGGGATAGGGGACATTGCTGCATTATATTCTCAGCTAAGAGTACCTTTCTTAAAGGTTAGCTCCGGGGAGGCTCACAACCACCCCTTCTTGTAAACATTAGGATTCTTCTGAAGTCAGAAAATGAGGCTTAGAAAGACCTTCAGCGGTTTGCCCACGATCTTTAGTCTGACAGAAGCAGAGAAGCAGACTGTAAAGCCATGCCTACCTAGCATAGCTCTGCTGACCACTCTAGCGTGCATTCAGGAACCTGGGACAAACGCGGTGGGGGTGAGGAAAAAAAATGAATCCTCCCCACCCCATCTTCATAGTCCCAGATTTTGTACCTCGATTCATATCCTTAAATCCCTTGGTCTCTTCACCTCCCTTGTCCAATGTAGACTTTTTCCGAATCGTCACGATGCCACCCCACCCTAAATAGATCCCTCCTTCTTCACTCCCCCACCCTTAGCCTCTCGGGATTTCAGAGCCTGTGGGTCTGTTATTTATATCCACTAGAGTGGTCCAAGAAATGTTCTGAGGCTGACCTAATCGCCACCTGCTTGGCTTCCTCGCCCCTCCTGCTCTCTTCCGAGCCTGGTGACCCAGCAGCGGTGCCCTGAGCCCAAGAGGCAGGAGGGAGCGCGGGGTCCCAGACCTCTGGTACTCTGGTCCTCGAGGTTGGAGAGGGCAGAGGACTGCCCCTAGGGGACCGCGCGCACTCTGGAAGCCACAGGCCTAGCATTCTCTCTCCTGCACGTACATTTCCAACCCAGCCCCCTTCATTCCCTTAGAAGTGTGAGTACGTGCGCGCGGAGTTTTAAAAGACAACTTTAAAAATAGCAAATTCGTGTTATTTCTAAATGCGGAAGGAATCATTAGTGCGCTCCTTGCTCAGTGGAGTCCACTCACAAAATGGGAAAGGGTGGTGGGGAGAGGCTGCTGAGGAGAAGCAACACCAGCAGCTGGAGGCTGGCTTGGGAGCGAGAGACTGTCTCCCTTTATATCACCTTTGGCCTCAGGACTCTGGCGGCATTGTAGCAAATCTCGAGTAGTAGATTCAGACACCTGAGGATGAGGTTTCTGAAGCCAATTTTAACACACTCACTCTCTCAAGGGCTTGGACAAATCTTGTCTCCTTATCTATTTCTGCCTCTATAAAACCTTATGGGTAACCCGGCTGACTGACCTTCCACTGGGCTGTGTGCCCATCTAATTAGCTATTGTAAAACAGCTGCAAAAGAGAGGAGCTTGGGAAATGTCTAATCGCAGCCATCGTGTTTTGTATTATTTGGAATCAGTTAGCATCCCACCTAGTGCCTAGGGGCGTTTAGGCATCCAGACAGAAAGTGTGAAAATGCAAGAATGAAATTAATTACAGAAACAGCCTACTAAAAAACCTCATTAAAAATAATGCTGGCAGCCAGGCTCTGGGATATACAGAAGTCAGGACATAGAGACTCAGGAAACAAGGCTCTGGGATGTACAGAAGTCAGGACATAGAGACTCAGGAAACAAGGCTCTGGGATGTACAGCCAGGCTCTGGGAGGTACAGAAGTCAGGACATAGAGACTCAGGAAACAAGGCTGTTCAGACCACAGGGAGAAGTGGATGTGCAGTGAAAACATCTGGCTTCCCTTGGGTTCAGATCTGGAACTGGAAAGCAGAAATGTCGGAGCTGATCTTAGTTGTCCCTAAGGTCCTGGGAGGGGACAGAGCACAGAACATATTGGGCTGTAGGTGAAGGGAGACAGACTGGGGCTCAGATTCCTACGTCCTATGGCCAGAGCCCTTAACTACATTGCACACAGTGTCACTCAGTCTGAACAGTTCAAGACAAGACGCCCAGGCCCAGAGGTCCAAAAATAAAAACCTAGTGAGGAACACCTTGGGTTAGAGTATCAGGTGGCAAGTTGGTCAGCAGCCAGCTTTTAGGGAACTCACAGACTTCTGGAATGTCCTAACCACTGTGCCTTCATTTGTTTGTTTGTTTGTTCAGTCAAGGAAACTTGTGGATTTTTGCTTTATGCTAAGCCCTATACTAGATTTGGGGATATGTCGAGAAATAAGGCTGAGCCTTACATATACAACAATGATGAGATGTGGATAAAAGGTCCCGTGAGAAAACAGAGACAGGAAAGGCATGACACTTGGTTGGACTTGATGACTCGTGTAGAGAGGCATTCTCGGTGGACACAGGAGGATGTGCCAAGTCCCACAGTTCCTGGTGTATGACTCTCTGGCCTAGCAACTCTACCTCCTGGTATCTACCATAGACAACTGTGTACAAATACAGACAGAAGTGTCAGGCTGTTTGCAGATAGTACTATTCAGAATCCAAGAATATGAGATACAAATGTCCACCGGGAAGGAAACTGCTGAATAACTAAAGCTACAGATTATTCTGTAACAGTTCCAGAGCAAAGAAAATATACTTCTTGCTTTATTTCAGGTTTTTTTTTTTTTTTCGAGAGAGGGTTTCTCTGTGTAGCCCTGGCTGTGCTGAAACTCACAGAGATCTGCCTGCCTCTGTCTTCTAATTCCTGAAATTAAAGGAGTACACCGCCACCGCCCGGTATAGAAAACATATTTTGCTTTTCTTTTTTTCAATGCAGAATTCTTTTTTATTGTTGATTTTTATTGAGCTCTACATTTTTCTCTCCTCCCCTCCCTGCCTCTCCCCTTCCCTCCAACCCTCTCCCAAGGTCCCCATGCTTCCAATTTACTCAGATCTTGTCTTTTTCTACTTCCCATGTAGAATAGATCTATGTAAGTCTCTCTTAGGGTCCTCATTGTTGTCTAAATTCTCTGTGATTGTGATTTGTGAGCTGGTTTTCTTTGCTTTATGTTTAAAAACCACTTATGAGTGAGTACGTGTGATAATTGTCTGTGTCTGGATTACCTCACTCAAAATGATGAATCAATAGCCTTCTTTTTCTTTTTTTGGTTTTTCGAGACAGGGTTTCTTTGTAGCTTTGGAGCCTGTCCTGGAACTAGCTCTCATAGACCAGGCTGGCCTTGAACTCACAGAGATCGCCCGCCTCTGCCTCCCGAGGGCTGGGATTAAAGGCAATCACCACCACTGCCTGAAAATATATATTTCTTTTTTTAAAATATTTCTTAAGGCTTATTTAACTTTATTTTATGTGCATTGGTGTGAAGGTGTCAGATCCCCTGGAACTGGATCTTCAGACAGTTGTGAGCTGCCATGTGGGTGCTGGGAATTGAACCTGGGTCCTCTGGAAGAGCAGTCAGTGCTCTTAACTGCTGAGCCATCTCTCCAGCCCCCAAATATATTTTTCTTTTCTTTTTTAATTTTATTTATTTTTTATTAAAAATTTCTGCCTCCTCCCCGCCTCCCTTTTCCCCCCTCCCCCCACCAAATATATTTTTCTAATTAAACATTTTCTTTGCAGTTCTGAAGGTCAAATTCAGAACCTTGTTTATGCTAAGCAAATGCTGTGCTTCTGAGTTCACCTCAACCAGAGATACACACATATTCTCGTATTCTCGTAGGAATATCTCCAAGACATTGTTAAATGGAAAGAAAAGTGGAGAACACTGTTCAGAGAGGAAATACACCAGACTGATTTTAGAAGCTGTATCTGGGGAAGAAGTCTCAAATTGACATATCAGAGGATTTATGGTGAGAGGCTGAGGCGTGGCTCAGCAGTAAAAAGCTTTCTCAGCATACAGAGACTTATGGTTAATTTCCAACATGGAAAAAATTAATGTACTTACTGTGTATTTGTTTTATGAGACAGGGTCTCATAGCTCAGCCTGCCTTTGAAAGTTGACGGGATAGTTGATACTGGCCTCCACCTCCCAAATGCTGAGTTTACAGCAGTATGCCTTCAAGCCTAGCTAAATGTGTAGTTTTGTTTTATTTATTTATTTATTTATTTATTTATTTATTTATTTATTTATTTATTTATGTATGTATGTATGTATACAATATTCTGTCTGTGTGTATGCCTGCAGGCCAGAAGAGGGCACCAGACCCCACTACAGATGGTTGTGAGCCACCATGTGGTTGCTGGGAATTGAACTCAGGACCTTTGGAAGAGCAGGCAATGCTCTTAACCACTGAGCCATCTCTCCAGCCCCCCGCTAAATGAGTAGTTAAAATGAAAACTGGTGAAGGATGATGAGTAGGGTTTGGGTCAAAAACACCAATGTCCAATAGGATTTGTGCAATAGCAGAGAGGTCCTACAGCTGTGCGATTGGTAGCCAACGGCCACACAAGACATCTGGGCATTTGGATCATGGCTAGGGTATCCAAAGAACTGAATCCTAATCCTTTCTTTAGTTAGGAGGTGGGTCTCCTATGTTACCAAGGCTGGTCTCGATCTCCTGGATGCAAACAAGTCTCCTACCTCAGCTTTCTGAGGAGTTAGGATAGAGGGGCACATTTCCATGTCAGGCCTGTCCTTCTGTTTTCTCGCTGGGGGATTGGAACCCAAGGCTTTACACCTTTCTACCAGTGAACTATAGCCCAGCCCAGATTTATCCTTTCAAAACAACTCCAGAGGGACTTCCCTGTGGAGGGTGCAGCAGGGCACACAGAGGACAGCACACAGAGGACAGCACACACGGCACACAGAGGACAGCACACAGAGGACAGCACACACGGCACACAGAGGACAGCACACACAGCACACAGAGGACAGCACACACGGCACACAGAGGACAGCACACACGGCACACAGAGGACAGCACACAGAGGACAGCACACACGGCACACA
>NW_026068108.1:1375329-1382668 GCF_014885135.2 Alexandromys fortis
AAAAAAAAAAAAAAATCAAGGCTAAGCCTGGTGGTAATGGTGCATGCCTTTAATCTCAGCACTCGGGAGGCAGCGGCAGGCGGATCTCTCTCTGAGTTCGAGACCAGCCTGGTCTACAGAGCCAGTTCCAGGACAGTCAGGGCTACACACAGAAAACTCTCTCTCTCTCTCAAAAAAAAAAAAGGCCTATAGGTAAATCTGCTAAGCATTTTCTTGATAACTGATTAATGGGGGGGGGGGGCTCTGTGGTGCCAGTCCTGGGCAAGCCATGGAGACCATGCCAGTAAGCAGTGTTTCTTCACAGACTCAGCTTCAGCTTCTACCTTGAGTTCCTGCCCTGACTTTTTTCTTTTTCTTTTAGTTTTTTTTTTTTAAGACAGGGTTTCTCTGCATAGCCCTGGTTGTCCTGGAACTCACTCTGTAGCCCAAGCTGGACTCAGACTCAGAGATCCACCAGCCTCTGCCTCCCCAGTGCTGGAATTACAGGTGTGTACCACCACTGTCATGTTGCCCTGACTCTTTTCAAGGATCTACTGTGATACAGTCATTTGTGCTGAAATAAACCTCTTTCTCTTCAAGTAAGTTGCTTTTGGTAATGTGTTGTATAGCAGTTTATGCCAAGATTGAAATAATCCATCTTTCAAGGAAGCTGCTCAAAACAGAACAACTCCAACCAGCTAGCTTCAGGGCTGGTCCTGGTGGCATATGCCTGTTATGCTAGCAGAGACAAGTGGATTTCCAACTTCCAGGGCAGCCTGGTCTATGGTGTGAGTCCCAGGACAGCCAGGGCTACACAGAGAAACTCTGTCATAAAGAACAAAACAATATATAACTTCAGTAAGTCCCTGAAACTGACCAGATTCACAAGGTTCCCCTCCTTCTTAGAGTAAGTAAAAGAGAAGGCTGAAAGATATTCTCAGATAAGCCAATCTACCTGGAAGAGGCTTAGATCAACCCCAGCTTTGTGAATTGTCCACCATGCTGGGGTGGGCTTTGGTGATGCAGATGTCTTGGAGCTATTTCTGCTTCTGTAAGCAACCCCTCTCACATATTCCTATAAGTAACCCAGTAAAACTCACTGGACTTTGGTGGTGACTTCGGTCAGCCATGGACTCCTTATCCAGGGTGAGTAGATGTGTGTTGCATTGCCCCAGAAAAACCTTGTCACAGAACATCATGGTGTTTTATCACAGTAATAGGAAGCCTAAGAAAAATATGACCATATTACATAGTAGCCAATCTGAACTCTTGATCCTCTTGCCTACACCTTACAGGTATTCACTATCACACCCAGTTCATGTGATATTGGGAATCTGACTCCGGGCATCTCACACACACTAGGCAAATATTTTGCCAATTAAACTATATCTGTAGTCCCGGGTGAAGGTTAAAACCACCATGGAGCCGCTTTGTCACCTTTATCAGGCCTTGTAGGAAAGAAAACTGTACTGGGTGGTTTTGTGTGTCAACTTGACACAGGCTAGAATCGTCAGAGGAAGGAAACTCAGCTGAGGAAACGCCTCGATGAGATCCAGCTGTAAGGCATTTTCCCATTTAGAGATCAGTGGTTGGTAGTGCCATCCCTGGGTTCCTTGGGTTCTATAAAAAGCAGGCTCAGCAAGCCAGGGGAAGTAAGCCAGTAAGCAGCTCCCCTCCATGGCCTCTGCATCAGCTTCTGTCTCCAGGATCCTACCCTGTTTAAGTCCCTGTTCTGACTTCTTTCACTGATGAACAGAGATATGGAAGTGTAAGTTAAATAAACTCCTTTTCTCCCCAACTTGCTTTTTGGTTATGGTGTTTCGTTGCAGCAACAGAAACCCTAAGACAAACACCTAGTCGGGAGCTCATATAAAAACTTCTATTTGCAAACCACTTTACTGTTTGCAAAGTACTTCACCCCAATTGTTTAGCACTGAGGCTACTGCTGTGCAAACCTGGCTGCCTGGAGGAGCTCCCTTGCACATTTACCATGTTATTTCATGAAAGAATATTAGGTTAGTGTGTGGATAGTGCCTCGCTCCCCAACAACAAAGACTTGAGAGTGTTCATTTGTTTTGATGTGGTTTTTACATAGTAGCCTAACATTTTCAAAGCTACCCAAAATGTGTACATGTAATTTTGTTTCTGTGGTGTAGAGGATCAAACCTAGCACCTTATGCATGCTAAGCCTGCTCATCTGCTCAGAGATCTGGGGAATATGGCGTTTAAATGCTTAATTACCAAAAGACTTCTCATAACAAAAAGAGACAGGTTGGCTCCTAGCAGCAGCACTCTATTTCCTCCAAAGAAGACTGTTGAAATAGGAGCAGCGGAGCTGCGTCCCCAGCACCCCGGGCGCCTGCTAGCTTATGCCCTGAAATAACAACACACAAACTGTATTCATTTGAGCACTGCTTGGCCCATTTCTATATAGCCTCTTCTAGGCTAATTCTCGCACCTGGACTAGCCCATTTCTAATAATTGTTTGCAGCACCCCAAGGTGCGCTTACCGGGAAGATTCTAGCCTACGTCCATCCTGGGTCGGAACTGCCTGGGAGAGCAGAGCCTGGTGTCTCTGCTCCAGAGAGAGAGTCTGAGCTCACTTCCTCTTCCTCCCAGCATCCTATTCTGTTTACTCCTCCTACCTATGTTTTAACCTATCAGGGCCAGCCAAGCAGTTTCTTTATTGCTTAACCAATGAAATCAACAGATTGATATATGACACTCCCACATCAGAAGACAGAAGACAAATGGGTACAAAATAATGTCCATCTGCAATTTGATTCAACTGCCAAGCGCTGACCACTGGGCAAAGCTGCCTTTCATCTAAACTGAAGATCTCCAGACGTGGACAGAATCGCTGGACTGGACAGCCTAGCTGCTCAGGTCAAGGTAGGCTTGTCTTCCTACAGATTTCTTAGCCCACAGGATCTTCTGGAGCCTGGCAGGCCCAGAATAGTTGAATAGTGACCCTAGTTTAAAGAAAGAGGTTTAAGGTGGGTCAACAGCAGATGTGGTGGCTCAGGTACTCCTGGACCACATCATTCCTCGGTTTGGTGTTCTACAAACCATCCAGATGGACATTGGGCCAGCCTTCACTTCCAGGGTCATGGAGTTCTTTTTTTTTTTTTTAATATTTATTTATTTTGTATACAATATTCTGTCTGTATGCCTGAAGGCCAGAAGAGGGCGCCAGACCTCTTTACAGATGGTTGTGAGCCACCATGTGGTTGCTGGGAATTGAACTCAGGACCTTTGGAAGAGCAGGCAATGCTCTTAACCACTGAGCCATCTCTCCAGCCCCAGTCATGGAGTTCTTGTCAGAAGCTCTCAACATCTCCTGGAAATTCCACACCCCTTACCATCCACAACCCTCGGGAAAGGTGGTGAGGGCCAATGGACTCATCAAACAACAGCTAACCAAGCTCTCCATTGAACTCAGGTTATCTTGGCCCTCCCTTCTCCCCATTGCCCTTACTCGCCTCAGGGCCACTCCACGTTCCCCTATGGGCCTGAGCCCTTTTGAGCTGCTTTATGGAAGTCCCTTTCTCCTTAACCATCACCTCCCAGTCCAAACTCCTCCACTGGTGGGGTACCTTCCCTACCTCTCCCTTCTGAGGTCCCTTCTCCATTCACACGCTGACAGTTGTCTTCCTGCCACCACACCAGGGGACCCTAATGCCCCTAAACCTGCCCCGCTCTCCCCAGGTGACAGAGTACTCCTCAAACAGCTAACTCCTAGGTCTCTTGAACCTCGATGGACAGGACCTCACACGGTAATCCTCACCACCCCCTTGGCTGCCAAGCTCTTGGGACACCCATGCTGGTACCATCTCTCCAGGCTCAAGCGGGCACCTACTCAGGACACTTGGTCTGTCCAGCAGGCAGGACCTTCCACCCTCTGGTTTTCCAGGATGCCACAATGAAGGGCCTACCTGCTCCTCATCCTGGCACGCTCATCTTTGGTGATAACAATATTTTTTTTCCTAGACACCTGCCTTCTCACCTCCACCAAGGAACAGATGTCTGATGTCTCTGGAATGACAGTACAAAGGATGCCTTTCTAGCCACACCTGCTGCTGAGCGTGGACCTACCAACACCCAGCTCTCCCCTTCCCCATATGCCCAAAGGAAGTAGCCAGACTTGAGTCAACTCCCCTTTTCCCTAAGAGAGCCTAAATGTTGGTCAAAGTATCACCTCAGCTTCCTGTTATCCCTTATACAAACAGTCTGGAATGTAAGCCCCGGTCTCTGGCCTCCATCTTTGGAGGCCCCGTCCCTGTACCCACCAAGCCTTGACCCCTTCCTAGAGGAGGGTCAAGACAGCCTGCCAAAATCTTGACCCCAGTCTATTTAAAACTGCTTCTCTGGAAAGTTCCCTTGTGGTCTCTTTCTTTCCCACCCTTTCCCCCTCCCCCCAACTATATCCCCCACCTTACCCCCTGTGGACACCTTTGCGGCTTCCCAGTTCCCCCTTGGAGCCACCCAAGAGCGCAGGAATCGCATTAAACATGGATTTTTAATTTGGCTTGATTGGGATTTTTGCGTTTGCAGAGAGTTCGCAATAGGAAAATTCCTAATACCTAGCATATTCTGTGGGTGCTGGGGACTTGAATTCAGTCCTCAAGCTCTCGCAGGCAGTGCTTCACTGAGCTATCACTCTAGCCCCATTTAAAAGTATTTTCAATAGTTGGGAGGGGTGGCACACTCGTTTAATCTCAGCAGTCGGCAGGCAGAGGCAGGCGGATCTCTGAGTTCGAGGCTAGCCTTGGCTACAGAATGAGTTCCAGAATAGCCAAGACTATTTCATAGAGCAACCCTGTCTAAAAAAAAAAGTAAAATAAAATAAAATATTTTCTTTTTTTTTTTTTTTGGTTTTTCGAGACAGGGTTTCTCTGTGGTTTTGGAGCCTGTCCTGGAACTAGCTCTTGTAGACCAGGCTGGTCTCGAACTCACAGAGATCCGCCTGCCTCTGCCTCCCAAGTGCTGGGATTAAAGGCGTGCGCCACCACCGCCCGGCTAAAATAAAATATTTTCAACAACAAATTATTCAAAGAAATTTTCAATAAAATGGCTAGTAGATTTTTTTTGGCTTCAATATCTGACTCCCCCCCCACACACAAATTAGTGTTTAATTTAACATTCAATATTCCCAGAGGGTGAATTCAGGATCTCGTTTAATATTATTATGAATTTGCTCGTATTTGACATTTAAACCTGTACTAGAGAAAAAATAGGCACTGGATGTTTGCATTCTCAGTCTGTCTCCCCTTCTTCAGCAGGAATTTGAGTTCTCGGCAAGCTTTGCAGTACGCTGGAGCTTGTCATTACAAACCACAGGCTGTAGTCAGTGCTTGTGGGAAGCCTGCACCAGCATCTGTGCAGAGTCAGCAGGTTTGGATTCATAGGCAGCCTGGGCTGAGCTGGAGTCATGTACCAGCCTGCACCGGGACAGTGGTTCCCACCAGGAGACCATCTCCCACAGGTGACCTGAAATCTTGCTTTTTGCTGCCTGCATAGCAACTCACAAGATCACAGGTCTTGTTTTTTTTTTGTTTGTTTGTTTTTTTGTTTTTTGTTGTTGTTGTTTTCTTTTTTCTTTTTTTTTCTTTTTTCTTTTTCTTTTTCGAGACAGGGTTTCTCTGTAGCTTTGGAGCCTGTCCTGGAACTAGCTCTTGTAGACCAGGCTGCCCTTGGACTCACAGAGATCCACTTGCCTCTGCCTCTCCTGAGTGCTGGGATTAAAGGCGTGTGCCACCACCGCCCAGCTAAGATCACAGATCTGAAACCTGGGCCTTAGCCTGTTATGCCCAGATCACTGTGTATTCCCCCCCCCCCCAACGCCAACTAGGAGACCGAGTCCTGTACGTAAAAGCAAAAAGCCTTTATTCTTACACAAGTTTGCAAACTTGGACTCTCCATGTGTCCAATGTGTTGGAGTGATTAGAAGGCCCCAAGCTCAGTTAGAGTGGGTTTTTATAGTAGCAAAGGTAGGGGTGGGGATTTCTAAGGTTTAGGAACCCTGATTGGCCGACATTTGTCTAGGGTGTCCTGGTGTGCTGGCAGGTGGTCCTATCTATAATGGTTGCGGTGTTAGGAATTTCCTCTGGATGGTCTGTGCCATCTATGTGGGTGGTCTCAGTTTGTCAGAACCAGGTCCTACAGGCCTCCAGCAGCTCCTGGCAAGGAAACTAAAGTTCAGAAGAGGGAAATGATGAGTTCCAGGTCAAAATCTAAGCACAACTTTCATCACACTGTGCTCTGTTATCTGCTCTAGAAAACACCCCCAAAGAAGCCATATATTGTTGTGCAGATCAAAGAGACGGGTATTATTTAGGGCCATACCCATAGTCTGCCCAGCTTCCAGTGTGAGCAAACATGAGACCGTGATTCGCTGCAAACAGCAACTTTTGAAAGAGCTGCTTTGTGGTCCCCTATAGTAAAACTTGGATTGCAAACACACACACCACCACCACCACCACAAAAAAACAAGCATTTATAAATGAGTTTCGAGGCCACAGCCTAAAACTGGAGCAATACCACACCACGCACCCTTTATCAGATGAACATGTTGAAAATAGACACGTGAAATATGCTTGTCCATCCCACACCTGGTGGCTCATCAGCTGGGAACCCAGGGGCATCAGGCTACCAGGCAGAGGTTTTACTGTGAAATGAGGAAACAAAGCAAATGTGGGTTAAAGTTGCCGCAAAACCACACCTGAAACAAAGTGTTCTATTGGTGTGTGCAAGGTAGGTTTCCATTCCTCACAATTGGTTCTATCCATCATGGAAAATTTCCCAGTTCTAAAAACTAGATTCTGGGAAAAGCTGGCACTAAGTATTTCTTATGCTCATGAATCCAACACAGCTCATTAATCCCTTCTGATTTTTGCATTTCCTGCTCCCTCTGCCTGGGACCCTCCCCGTTTCCTCGACACAGTCAAGAGTCATCTTCTTGGGCTGGAGAGATGGCTCAGTGGTTAAGAGCATTGCCTGCTCTTCCAAAGGTTCTGAGTTCAATTCCCGGCAACCACATGGTGGCTCACAACCATCTGTAATGAGGTCTGGTGCCCTCTTCTGGCCTGCAGACATACATACACACAGACAGAATATTGTATGCATAATAAATAAATAAAATATTAAAAAAAGAGTCATCTTCTTGTACAGTTTTGTATTTCATTATTTTATGTATATAGGTGTTTTGCCTGCATGTGTGTCTGTGGACCACGTGTGTGCAGTGCCTGGAGAGGACAGAACTAGAAGTTACACAAGTGTATACATAATTAATAAATAAATCTTTTTTTTTTTAAGTAAGCTTCCATGGTGCTACCAGTCAAGTTAACTTTCCTATCCAAGT
>NW_026068108.1:1386101-1395174 GCF_014885135.2 Alexandromys fortis
AAGAGCATTGCCTGCTCTTCCAAAGGTTCTGAGTTCAATTCCCGGCAACCACATGGTGGCTCACAACCATCTGTAATGAGGTCTGGTGCCCTCTTCTGGCCTGCAGACATACATACACACAGACAGAATATTGTATGCATAATAAATAAATAAAATATTAAAAAAAGAGTCATCTTCTTGTACAGTTTTGTATTTCATTATTTTATGTATATAGGTGTTTTGCCTGCATGTGTGTCTGTGGACCACGTGTGTGCAGTGCCTGGAGAGGACAGAACTAGAAGTTACACAAGTGTATACATAATTAATAAATAAATCTTTTTTTTTTTAAGTAAGCTTCCATGGTGCTACCAGTCAAGTTAACTTTCCTATCCAAGTTTCTCAGTCCATTTAGGTCTTCTGAGTAATTGACCTTTCGAAAACAGAACATGGCTCTAGGAGGTATTGACATGTATTGAAGGCTGTGGGGGAAGGGTTCAAGGAAATAATGCTTTGCTCTGATTGGAGACTTTAGAAAATAGGTGTAATTCTATGGTTGCCTATTGATGGGTTTAGAACATGCTACTCCCAAATGTACCACTTTGGCGTGATGGTTATTTTGAGCTAAAGGTACTTAAAACACAGCAAGAATGCTTCTAAGTGTAGGGTGGTGGTGGCACATGCCTTTATCCCAGCATTTGGGAGGCAGAGGCAGGCAGATCCCTGTGAGTTCAAGGCCAGCCTTGGTCTACAAGAGCTAGTTCCAGGACAGGCTCCAAAGCTACAGAGAAACCCTGTCTCAAAAAACAACAAAAAAAAAATGCTTCTAATGCATACACACACAGAGGAATATATACAGACATACCTTAACCTAAAGCCAAATCATGATATTTCCTATGAGAAAAGTGTCCCTCGAGACAGACAGATAAGATTCTCTTTTATTTGCTTGTTGTTATTTTTGCTTTTGGGTTTTGTTGTTGTGTGTTTGCTTTGAGACAGGGCCACATTGTGTAGCCTAGTCACAGTGTTGCCCAAGCTAGACTTAAAATCAAGTAATTTTTTTCCTTTGGCCTGTGTGGAAGACAGGCCTATGCCACCACGCCTGATTAAGAAAATTACATTAGGCCATTACTGCCGGAAAAGGTCCTGCAGAGCTGAGCAGCCAAGATGTGTGACTTCACCGAGGACCAGACCGCAGAGTTCAAGGAGGCTTTCCAGCTGTTTGACCGAACAGGTGATGGCAAGATCCTGTACAGCCAATGTGGGGACGTGATGAGGGCCCTGGGCCAGAACCCTACCAACGCCGAGGTGCTCAAGGTCCTGGGGAACCCTAAGAGCGATGAGATGAATGTGAAGGTGCTGGACTTCGAGCACTTCCTGCCCATGTTGCAGACTGTGGCCAAGAACAAGGACCAGGGAACTTATGAGGACTATGTCGAAGGCCTTCGTGTGTTCGACAAGGAAGGGAATGGTACCGTCATGGGTGCTGAAATCCGGCATGTCCTCGTCACACTGGGAGAGAAGATGACAGAGGAGGAAGTGGAGATGCTGGTGGCGGGTCATGAGGACAGCAACGGTTGTATCAACTATGAAGAGCTTGTCCGGATGGTGCTGAACAGCTGAGGACATTTCCAGACCCCGAGCCTGTGCCTTGCCCAGTGTGGGATCTCCCTGTGGCCCCTCCTAGGCTCCCTTGTCACAGCACCTTGCCATCTGGTCTCTTCTGGATGTCTGTCTTCACCAAATAAAATTCTCTCTTTGCCCTAAAAAAAAAAAAAAATTACATTATAGGCCAGGTGGTGTTGGGTACACCTTTAATATCAGCACATGGTACAGGCAGACGCAGGTGAGTGTAAATTCAAGGCCAACCTGGTCTACCGAGTGAATTCCAGGACAGCCAAAACTATATAGAGAAAACCTATTTTGGAAAACAAAACCATACAAACAACAAAAGAGAAAGAGAAAATAACCTTATCATCCGGATTTGGTGGTGCATACCTTTGATCCCAGCACTCTGGAGGAGGGGCAGGGAGATCTCTGCGAGCTGGAAGACAGCCTAGTTTAAGTACTGAGTTCCAGACCACCCCGAGCTACATGGTGAGACACTCTTTTTTTAAAAGGATTTTCTAAAATTCATTTATTTATTTTATGTATAGGAGTGCAGGTAGAACATAATAAATAAATAAAATACAACTTTATGCCAGAAGAGGGCATAAGATCCCACTATAGATGGTTGTGACCCACCATGTGGTTGCTGGGAATTAAACTCAGGATCTCTAGAAGAGCAGGTAGTGCTCTTAAGTGCTGAGCCAACTCTCCAACTGGAGACTCTCTTAAACAACAGCAGAACCCACACAAGAAGGAAAACCAAACAAAATTAAAAAAAAAATGTATAGCCTTATCGTTGGAGGCTGATAGCACCCTGAGATGGACCTATACAAGCCTCCTAAAATTACCTTTATTTTTCCTCAGAAGCTTTCTAATTATTGTCTTACATATTTTTAAGGATTCATTTTTATTATTATATTTATTTCTTTACTTTGGGTTTTCGAGACAGGGCTTCTCTGTGTAGCCTTGACTATTCTGGAATTCTGTAATGGCCTCAAACTGCCTCTGCCTCCCAAGTGCTGGGATTAAAGGTGTGTGCCTATAGTTCTTAATTCAAGACCATTTTAGACTATCCCTAAGACTGGTGCTTGGCTAGGTTCAGCTTTTTATTTTCCCCTACAGTTTCATTTTAATAAAAAAATTAAGTTAGTTACATAAAAACTTAAAAATTATATATAATTATGGAGTATACTCTCCATAAAGAGTACATGATGTTTGACATACACACAGATTTAAATTAGGTTAAACATATCTCCTTATATATCATCATTTATGGTGAAAACACTCAAAACCTTTCTCCTTTTTTTGAAATACACAGCATCTGATATTTAACTGCAGTAGCCTTGCTGTGTGATAGCACACCAGGTCTGATCACTCTTTTTTTTTTTAAATTTACTTATTTTATTTTATATGCATTGGTATTTTTGCCTTCATATATGTCTGCGTGAGGGTGGAGGATCCCGTGGAACAGGAGTCACAGACAAGTCTGAGCTGCCATGTGGGTGCTGGGAATCGAACCATGGTCCTCTGGAAGAGCAATCAGTGCTCTTAACCGCTGAGCCCCCAGCCCCCAGGTCTTCTCACTCTTATCTGATCCCTGTCACAGTGTGATCCAGGTTAATGCTTCAGTCTCAGCCTCCTCAATCCTGGGAGTTAGAGCCGGCACACACCACCACCTACAGCATCTATGAGGTAAAATATATCTGCGAAGCGAGAGGAAACAATGACATTTTCATATTTTTAGAAACCTGGATCTTTTTGTTTGTTTGTTTATTTAGACAGGGTTTCTCTGTGTTGCCCTGGCTTATCTAGAACTCTCTTTGCAGACCAAGGCTGGCCAGGAACTCACAGAGATCCGCCTGTCTCTGCCTCCCGAGTGCTGGGATTAAGAGCGTGCACTGCCACCACCACCCGGCTGGATCTTTACTCTTGCTTGGATATAAACAAACTAGTTTTATCAGGCCCAACACACAGACGACATTCCAGATCTTAGGGAGTTAAATAAAACAAAACTCCACGTGTTACCCCACGAGCCCCGCCTCCCCGGAAGAGGCGGGGCATCTAGGGGCGGGGCAGGCTCGAGGGGGCGAGACAGTCTGGGGTAGTTCCGGGCGCGAGGTGGCCCCCACGGTCGCTGCCCCGAGGGGGCGGGGCGGTTCCGAGGGGCGGGGCGGCCCTGAGGGGGCGGGACGAGGCTTAAAAGTAAAGCTGGCCCGGGAGCGTTTGGCGCGAAGTTGGCTCAGCCGAGCTCCTTGCGTCGGCGCTGCCTCGTACGTAGTCCGTTCCTGTTCTCTCCTCAGAGGCTTTTAGTCCCCGCTTCGTTATTTTACCATTGCGCCTGATATCTCTTCACGGAGTACGCCATGGTTCCCAAGAAATGCGCAGGAACCCAGAAGTCCCTCGACGTTGCGCGGCTCCTCAAGAGCAAAAGCCTCAGAAGTCTTCAGGAGCTGGAGCCCGAAGCCAAGAAGCTGTGTGCGCAGAGTCTCGGTACGGCCTGCGCTGCTTGCCTTCGTCTTCCGGTGGTTCGAGGTGCTTAGGCCAGAGGTCGACGCTGGGGTGGGGATGCTTATGCCTAGGACCCTGAAGCAGTTTCTGGTTCCCGTCGCCTCAGGCTATGATTTTAGTGGAAGGTTTAAGGTTCCAACTCAGGCCTCGAGTACGCAAAGCAAGTGGTTTGCCACTTCGGACTGCATTTCATTTGCCAGTTCATTGACACCAAAGAGCTTAATCTTAACCGCCCCCCACCTCCACTCCAGGTGACAGGAAGAAGATGAACATCACTATAGAGCCACAGTCCACACTTTTTTTTTTCTTTTCCTTTCTTTCTTAATTTTTTTTTTCTAGACAGGGTTTCTCTGTAGCTTTGGAGCCTGTCCTGGAATTCAGCTCTTGTAGCCCAGGCTGGCGTCGAACTCACAGAGATCCGCCTGCCTCTGCTGCCTGAGTGCTGGGATTAAAGGCGTGCGCCACTACCGCCCGGCCCCACTTTTCCTTTATTTCAGAAGTTTTATATATCTACTGTTTCACGGCCCCACTTTTCCTTTATTTCAGAAGTTTTATATATCTACTGTTTCAAAGTAATCCTACCGTTCTTAGGCCCGGGGTTGCTAAATTTCCAGTCAGTGTTGTTAGCTGTGTGGCCTTGGGTTTCAGCTGAGAGTTTGAAATCTCCCTCCTTTCTTCAGGAAGCTCATTCTCAGAGGTTTACCAGAGCTTGAACCTGGGCTTTAAGGAATGTTCTGAGTTAGTGGAGTGGTTTTTATCCATCCATCAGAAGAAAGGAAAGTTGTCAAGAGAAAGCACCTACAAGATTGGGTCCATGATAGGGTTTGGTGATTCAGAATTGCTTTATTCTCATTATTCTCCGGTTTACCTCCCCTTCCCTGGAAACAACCTAATCAATTTGAGCTTTTCTAAACCCTACTGGATCCTCCTGGTTCCCCCTTAAGTAATAGCTGCTTGTTATAGTATTTTTTTTTAATAGAGAGTCTTGGTGTGTAGCCCAAGCTGGCCTCAAATTCAAGCTGTTTCTGCTGCAGCCTTCTGAGTGCTAGGATTACAGTTTTGCACCACTATAGTATTTTAATATAAGATTAAACAAACATCTTTCCTTTTTTGTTTTTATTATTTTTATTGAGCTCTTCATTTTTCTCTGCTCCCCTTCCCTTCCTACCTCTCCCCTCCCCTTCAACCCTCTCCTAAGGATCCCATGCTCCCAATTTACTCAGGAGATCTTGTCTTATTCTACTTCCCACGTAGATTAGATCTATGTAAGTCTCTCTTAGTGTCCTCATTGTTGTCTAGGTTCTCTGGGATTGTGGTTTGTAGGCTGGTTTTCTTTGCTTTATGTTTAAAAACCACTTATGAGTGAATACATGTGATAATTGTCTTTCTGTGTCTGGGTTACCTCACTCAAAATGATGTTTTCTAGCTCCATCCATTTTCCTGCAAAATTCAAGATGTCTTTTTTTTTCTTCTGCTGTGTAGTACTCCATTGTGTAAGTGTACCACATTTTCCTTATCCATTCTTCGGTCAAAGGGCATCTAGGTTGACAAACATCTTTCAATTACTTCTATGCTGTCCTAGAAATTTTTGGCATGTGACTTTTTAAGATTGTCTCTCAAGTCCCATACAAGAAGAGCCTGCAGTGTACTTTATTGGGTATCTCTTTGGCTCAACTCTAAGGAACCCTGCAAGGTCTTATTTAGTTTCAGAACAGAATTACTGTTTGGAGGAGTATTTGGGGGAAACATTCTTTCTTTCTTGGGTTGAGTGAAACTCAACAGTGCATGGAAAGGCTTTGAGGAAATGATGATACAGATTGGCTGTACTGAATGAGATAGCAAAGGGCTTCAGGGGAAAAACCTTTGTTGAGATGGTGGAGAGGAAAATGTGTTTGTGTTCTTCTTGCAGTACCCAGCAGGAAATGTGAGGCATGCTGCCATCTGCCGGGGTTGCCTGGCCTACAGACCCCGCCACGGAGTAGCAGCCTCATCAGGGATCTTTACCAGCAGAAGTTAGGCAAAGTCACTTGGTCATCCCTACAGCAGGTGAGATGTTTCCTGTCTGAGACGCGCAAAGGGCTTCTACTACTGCTAGCTCTAACTAGATGATAAATCGGGTCAGCAGATTATCAGGATGGTCCGGTCACCTGGCTATGATGACTGGCCTACTGAAGGCCCAGTCAAGGAGAAAAAGTTTACCCTGTAAACACCCCAGCTGGAATGCATTCTGCCCTTTTGTTTCCAGGATTAGTTAACATTACATTGCAGATATTCCACGCACAAGACTAGAGAAGACTTCATGCTTATCTATGAAGGAGTGACAGTTTACCCAGGACCCTAATTTAATTTTTATTTATGTTTTTGAGACAAGATCTCACTATGGGCCTGGAGGGATGGATGGGTCAGCCATTAAAGGCTAGGCTCACAACCAAAAATATAAGAGTTCAGTTCCCAGTACCCACGGCTGTCACTCCAGGTACAAAAAAAAAAAAAAAAAAAAAAAAAAAAACCAAAAATCTTACTGTGTAGCCTTGGCTTGCCTGGATCTCTATATGTAGACCGAACTGGCTTCAGTCACACAGAAATGCACCTGCCTCTGCCTCCTGAATCCTGGAGTTAAAGCCGTGTGCCATGCCCAGCTCAGGACATGAGTTTTAATTCAGTGAATTAGGATTAATTCTATTTTCTCTGTATTAGGGTCTCCAAAAGTCCTTTTTGCACTCTCTGGCTTCTTACCGGGTATTCCAAAAAGCTGCCCCCTTTGACAGAAGGACTACATCGTTGGCATGGCACCCGACTCATCCCAGTACCGTGGCTGTGGGCTCCAAAGGGGGGGACATCATGATCTGGAACTTTGACATAAAGGACAAACCTATCTTCATTAAAGGGGTAAGTGGTTGCAGGGGCCAGGCAGTCACACTGTAAACTGTAAAGGGGTAAGTGGTTGCAGGGGCCAGGCAGTCACACTGTAAACTGTAAAGGGGTAAGTGGTTGCAGGGCCAGGCAGTCACACTGTAAACTGTTTATTGGAGGGATGGGAAGAATGGTGGATTTAGTGCACAGTGGTTGGGAACAAAAGTGGGTATTTTCAAAACTATAAGTGGTAAGAAAACTCAAATATGTTTTGAATCTGGCCTTTAAAATACTAAATGGTACAGGCTAGTCATTCATAGACTCTCTATTCCTTCTTCCTCCGCTTTTTCTTCTTCTTAATCTTCTTTTTGAGGCAGAGTTTCACTGTGTAGCCGTGACTGGCCGGAAAAGCACTCTGTAGACCAGGCTTGCCTGGAATTCACAGAGATCTGCCTGCCTCAGCCATGTCCTTCTATATCCCTTCTTAGTTAATCTCATTTTGTCTGGCTTTCCTATTTTGGTTTTTCATTTTTTCTGACAGTATCCGAGAGAAATGATTTAAAGAAGAAAGACAGTTGTTGGAGGTTTTGTTTCATACATGTTGGTTTTAATTTATCTGGGCATGTGAGCATCATGGTAGAAGAGTATTGCAGAGCAGAGTTGCTTATCTCAACAGTCAGGAAGCAGAGAGACATAGATAGTAATGGTCTGGAGTAATGCATGCTCCCTAGTGGCCTGCTTTCTCCAGCCCATTTAGTTTGAAACCCATTAGTAAATTAAAGCAGTCACATTTCAGTGCCTTCAATACATGAGCCTGTGGGTGGGGGCCAAGTTCCTACCCAAACCGTAGCACTCCCTGTGGTTCAGGTACACTAGCTACTTCTGTTCCTCTTGTTTTTTCCTTGGGTTGGAATTCTTTTTATAGTTTTCTCATCGTTGGCTCCTACTTGCAGTTCAAGTCTCCACTTAACCTGCTATTTATTTATTTATTTATTTATTTATTTATTTATTTATTTATTTTGGTTTTTCGAGACAGAGTTTCTCTGTGGCTTTGGAGCCTGTCCTGGAACTAGCTCTTGTAGACCAGGCTGGTCTCGAACTCACAGAGATCCGCCTGCCTCTGCCTCTCGAGTGCTGGGATTAAAGGTGTGCGCCACCACTGCCCGGCCTCTGCTCTTTAATTTTAAGATTTTATTTATTATTATTTTTATGTATGAATGCTTTTCCTGCATATATGTATGTGTACCACATGCACAGCACACCTGGTGCATTCAGAACTGGACATCAGATCCTTTGGAACTGGAGTTATAGATGGTTGGGGGCCACCATATAGTGCTGAGAACCAAACCTGGGTCTTCTGTAAAAAACAAGTGCCTATTTATTTATTTATTTATTTATTATGTATGCAACATTCCTTCCATATATGCTTGCATGCCAGAAGAGGGCACCAGATCTCTTTATAGATGGTTGTGAGCTGCCATATGGTTGCTGGGAATTGAACTCAGGACCTCTGGAAGAACAGTCCATGCTCTTAACCTCTTAGCCATCTGTCCAGCCCCACAACAAGTGCTTTTAACAGCTGAGCCATCTCTCCAACTCCTGATCTGCCTTTTCATTATTTAATTATTTATTTTTGAGACAGGGTTTTGTTATAGCTTTGGCTGGCCTAGAACTATGTAGACCAAGTCTGCCTTGAATTCATAAAGATCCATCTGCCTCTGCCTCAAGAGTGCTGGTAGTAAAAACTTGACTTGCCTTGTTAAAGAGGAAGTAGCCCTTACCCCTCCAATCAATTCTAGATAATTGCCCTGCTGCACAGCGTCCCCAAATATTTATCAGTATTTGAAATATTGTATTTTCTGTCCTTGCCCATTGGAAAATAAGCATGATGGCAGGGACCTGCCTTTCTGCTTTATCAGTGTGTCCTCAGGGCCTAGAGGAGCTGCTTTGTATTTGTTGAATGAATGAGGGATTTGAAGTCCAACTGGACAAAGAGGTGTAAAACAACTAACTAATAGTGCTGATGCCAAATGCTCTAGAACACAAAAGATGATCCCTTGTGAGTTATAGATGATGGTGAAGGCCTCATGGATGACTAAAGAACAATGCTTAAATAATCAGGAGAGAG
>NW_026068108.1:1397586-1400421 GCF_014885135.2 Alexandromys fortis
TTTATTTATTTATTTTGGTTTTTCGAGACAGAGTTTCTCTGTGGCTTTGGAGCCTGTCCTGGAACTAGCTCTTGTAGACCAGGCTGGTCTCGAACTCACAGAGATCCGCCTGCCTCTGCCTCTCGAGTGCTGGGATTAAAGGAGTGCGCCACCACTGCCCGGCCTCTGCTCTTTAATTTTAAGATTTTATTTATTATTATTTTTATGTATGAATGCTTTTCCTGCATATATGTATGTGTACCACATGCACAGCACACCTGGTGCATTCAGAACTGGACATCAGATCCTTTGGAACTGGAGTTATAGATGGTTGGGGGCCACCATATAGTGCTGAGAACCAAACCTGGGTCTTCTGTAAAAAACAAGTGCCTATTTATTTATTTATTTATTTATTATGTATGCAACATTCCTTCCATATATGCTTGCATGCCAGAAGAGGGCACCAGATCTCTTTATAGATGGTTGTGAGCTGCCATATGGTTGCTGGGAATTGAACTCAGGACCTCTGGAAGAACAGTCCATGCTCTTAACCTCTTAGCCATCTGTCCAGCCCCACAACAAGTGCTTTTAACAGCTGAGCCATCTCTCCAACTCCTGATCTGCCTTTTCATTATTTAATTATTTATTTTTGAGACAGGGTTTTGTTATAGCTTTGGCTGGCCTAGAACTATGTAGACCAAGTCTGCCTTGAATTCATAAAGATCCATCTGCCTCTGCCTCAAGAGTGCTGGTAGTAAAAACTTGACTTGCCTTGTTAAAGAGGAAGTAGCCCTTACCCCTCCAATCAATTCTAGATAATTGCCCTGCTGCACAGCGTCCCCAAATATTTATCAGTATTTGAAATATTGTATTTTCTGTCCTTGCCCATTGGAAAATAAGCATGATGGCAGGGACCTGCCTTTCTGCTTTATCAGTGTGTCCTCAGGGCCTAGAGGAGCTGCTTTGTATTTGTTGAATGAATGAGGGATTTGAAGTCCAACTGGACAAAGAGGTGTAAAACAACTAACTAATAGTGCAGATGCCAAATGCTCTAGAACACAAAAGATGATCCCTTGTGAGTTATAGATGATGGTGAAGGCCTCATGGATGACTAAAGAACAATGCTTAAATAATCAGGAGAGAGTGAGGAACAGCATGGTGCTATCAGCTGTCAGGCAAGATTGGTGGAAGATTTGGTGTAGTTTTTAGGTGTTGTCCCACCACCTGCCCCTGCTTCTATTGTTAGGGCTCAATCGCAAGCCTTCTACCAAGAACTCGTCTTGTATATTTTGTATTTGTTTGGTTTTATTTGAGTTTTGTGTTTGTTTGTTTTGAGAAGGGTCTTACTGTGTAGCTCTAGCTGCCTGGAACTTTTCTATTTAGACCAGGCTGGCCTCAAACTCACTGCAATTTTCTACTTCTGTCTCATGAGTACTGAAATTAAAGGTATGTGCCACAATGCCTGGATATTTGATTTGTTGGGGAAAAAAAGGTCTCGTTTTAGTTCAGGCTAAACAATAATTTAGCCTTGATAATTTTCATATACCCATCTCTCAAGCATGGAATTATAAGTGCATTCCATCATGCCCACCAGTCCACTTAGGAATGACCTAAAATACTAAAGTTTATCTGCAGTTGCTGAGATATTGGCTGGCTAGGACATTTACCTTTTATAGCTGGTAGATGACATTGGTGAGTTGTACTATAAAAAGTGACTTTCTAGTTTTATAATTTAAGTAGCCCGCCAGGTGATGGTGGTGCAGGCCTTTAATCCCAGCACTCAGGAGGCAGAGGTGGGCGGATCTCGTAGACCAGCCTGGTCTACGAGAGCTAGTTCCAGGACAGGCACCAAAAAAACTACAGAGAAACCCTGTCTCGAAAATCCAAAAAAAAAAAATTTAAGTAGCCGGGTGGTGGTGTATGCCTTTAACCCTACCACACTTGGGAGGTAGAAGCAGGCAGATCTCTGTGAGTTTGGAGCAGCCTGGTCTACAAAGCAAGTTGCAGGACTGCTAGAGCTGTTACACAGAGAAACCCTTTCTTGGGGCGGGGTGGTGGTGATGGTGGTGAAGAACTTAAGTAAAAAAGGGGGAAAGAAACTTAAGTTAAAAAAAAAAAACTCCAGGGGCTGGAGAGACGGCTCAGTGGTTAAGAGCACTGGCTGCTCTTCCAAAGGACCCGAGTTCAATTCCCAGCAACTACGTGGTGGCTCACAACCATCTGTAATGAGGTCTAGTGTCCTCTTCTAGCAGGCATATATGCAAACAGAATATTGTATTCATAATAAATAAATAAATATTTTTAAAAAAACTCCATAAACTGGGCAGTGGTGGCGCCATTAATCCCAGCACTCAGGAGGCATGGATCTCTGTGAGTTTGAGGCCAGCCTGGTCTACAGAGCGAGTTCCAGGACTGGCTTTGTAGCGACTGAAAAGCCCTGTCTCAAAAAAACCAGCTAACCAACCAAACAAAAAACAAAACTACATAGATCTCAAGAACAGGCCCTAAATTTTTGGATATGACTTTTTTCATTTTTCAAATAAAGCCTGAAAGTATATGTATGAACTCTGTATGTGCTGTATAGTTTTTTTTATTTCTGTTTGTTTTGTTTATTTGGTTTAGATTTTCTTTTTTTTTGAGACAGGGTCTTACTATCTAGCCCTTGATGGCTTAGAACTTGTTATGTAGACCAGGCTGGCCTAGAACTCAGATATTCACCTGCCTCTATCCAGAGTGGTGGAATTAAAGACATGTACTATTATATTCAGCTACTATTGTTTGATATTAGATCTGCTGGTAGTCCACACTGGCCTTGAATTCCCTCCTCTTCCTACTTTCTAATTTTCTTTTTTTTTT
>NW_026068108.1:1411134-1413683 GCF_014885135.2 Alexandromys fortis
CTCACAGAGATCCGCCTGCCTCTGCCTCCCAAGTGCTGGGATTAAAGGCGTGCGCCACCACCGCCCGGCTCCTCCTAATTTTAAAAAGTTCCAAAGTGGACTAACATCAAAGTACCATTTAAAAATTTTTTTGTCATTTGTTTATTTATATCGCCTTAAAAATAAACAAACCCCCAAACACACAGAAAACCCACCAAAAACTAAAAAAAATAAGCAAAAGACCAATAAGATAACAACAAAATCCCAAACAGCCAGGCACAGTGGTGCATGCATTTAACCTTTAATTCAGGAGATAGAGACAGAGAGAAATTGATGAGTTCAAGGCCAACCTGATCTATGTAGTAAATTGCAGGACTGCAAGAGCTATATAATGACAGACACCCTGTCTTAAAAAAAAATAGCCAATCAAAATAAGACAAAGTGTACAAAAAAATCATTTAGTTGATTTTGTGTTGGCCAACTGGGCATATGGCTGCCCTGAAGTGTGTTAATATACCCAGTAGATACCCTGTATATTAAGAATGGCTTCAAGTTGGGTATAATGTCATTTCACAGCCTGTAATCCCAGCACTCAGGAAGCAAAAACAGGAGGATAGAGGTGGGCTAGCCTGGGCTAGATAGTAAAAAATCCACCTCAATAAAACAAAGCCTAACCATTATAGATTGTTTTGAAGATCCAACTCATTTCTGGTACTTTTATTTCGCCTAATTTTGTGTAATCCATTTATACATAAATACTGGAAGAAGCACATGGGAACGTCTCCAAGAGTGTTCTCTGCCTCTGCGTCCCCAGAACTCTGCCTTGTTGGCAGTCTGTCTGCTCATCTTACTGAGACTTGGAGGCTATTGTTCCTCCCTCTCTAACAGTAAGCCGGCACAGTTGCAGGCTGACCTCATTACTTTTCCATCCTTTCTCGTCCGTCTTATTGGACATGGCCTTAAAGCTTGTTTCTTATATTATGTTTATTTTTCTAGTTGTGTAAAGCATGAGGATTATTTGATTCCTGATACTAACATGGCTAGAAGCAGAAATCTATATTTATTAATTGTCATTATTTATCTAAAAATTTAAATGTTTTTCCTACTTGGATGGCTCACAGGGTAATAAGGACTGGAGTTCAAATCTCCAGCAGGTGACATTGTATCCCGCCTATAATCCCAGTCATGGGAGGTAGAGATGAATCCCCCAGAACATGAGTTCTAGGTTCAAGTGAGAGACCCTGTCTCAGTATGTAAGGCAGAGAGCAACATCAACCTCTGGTTTCTGTACACATGTGTGCACACATACACACAAAAGCTAAATGTTTTCCTACTCAGGCCAAGAAATGTGGCAGTGTGTGTGTGTGTGTGTACACTC
Organism: Alexandromys fortis; assembly: GCF_014885135.2. Classification (NCBI taxonomy): domain Eukaryota; kingdom Metazoa; phylum Chordata; class Mammalia; order Rodentia; family Cricetidae; genus Alexandromys; species Alexandromys fortis. The sequence goes on from NW_026068108.1 coordinate 1,412,492, forward strand.
ATCATCCCAACTATTCTGAAGGCAAAGGCAGGGGTATCACTGAGCATGTAGTGAGATCGTCTCTGTATTTTTGTGTTTTGTCTGAGATAGGGTCTCACTATGTAGCCCTGGCTGCCTACCAGGTATGCTATGTATACCAATCTGGCCTTGAGCTAAAGTGGTCCACCAGCCTCTGCCTCCCAAGTGCTGGTATTAAAGGGATGTCCATAACACTCCAGCTGATCAGTATATCTTTGTATCGTGTGTGTCTGTGTTTGTGAAGGCAAATATCAGACTCAAGTGTCAGTCTTTAGGAGCTCTCTACCTTTGTTTTATTTTTAATTTAAATTTATTATTATTGTGTGTATGTGAGTGTGGGCATGTACACGTAAGGATCATGTGTGTATCATGGTATATGGGTGGAGGTTTTGACCTTGCTGTGTACTATAGGCAGTTCTGTTACCATCTTGCTGTAGGAATGCTGTTTTGCCATAGCCTCTGAGTGCAGCAAAACACTCAAGATAAAGCTAAGCTTTCTTATTTGCTTGGTTTTGTTTTTTGTTTTGTTTAGTTTTTTATTCTGTGTGGGACTAGAGAGATGGCTCAGCAGTTAAGAGCACTGGCTGCTCTTACAGAGGATTTGGGTTCAAGTCTCAGCTATCACGTGGGGGCTCACAGCATCTAAAACTCCAGTTCCAGGGGATTTGATCCCCTCTTCTGGCCTCCACCAGGAACACACATAGTACACAGACATACATGCAGGACAAACACTCATACACATAATAATAAAGGAATAAAAAAACTGCTGCTCAAGATTGAATTTTCCCTATATAATCTTATTGCCTGCACATGATAAAAGTTTGATTTCTTTATGTACCACTCTAGCACTATTTACCCCGTTCTTCCCTTGACACAGACCTCTAGTTTGTTGGTAAACATGTGGCTCTGGCATACACTCTTGACATTTTCTTTTTTAAATACTCATTTTTTACACACACATATATTAAAGATTTATTTATTGTGAAAACAGTGTTCTGTCTGCATGTATACCACCAGACCAGAAGAGGGCACCAGATCTCATTATAGATGGTTGTGAGCCACCATGTGGCTGCTGGGAATTGAACTCAGGACCTCTGGAAGAGCAGGCAGCACTCCTAACCTCTGAGCCATCTCTCCAACCATATATATATATATATTTTTTTAATGATTTATT
>NW_026068108.1:1417550-1436047 GCF_014885135.2 Alexandromys fortis
CAACTTCCGGCAACCACATGGTGGCTCACAACCATCTGGAATGAGGTCTGGTGCCCTCTTCTGGCCTGCAGACATACACACAGACAGAATATTGTATACATAATAAATAAATAAATATTAAAAAAAATAAATTATTGGGCTGGAGAGATGGCTCAGCAGTTAAGAGCACTAGCAGTTCTTCCAGAGGTCCTGAGTTCAATTCCCAACAACCACATGGTGGCGCACAACCATCCATAATGAGATCTGGCACCCTCTTCTGGCATGTGGGCATGTATGCAGATAGAATGTTGTATACATAATAAATAAAATAAATTTTAAAAATTATTTACTCTTTTTAGTGAGTGGGTCTTTCAAGATTGGCATTCTTTTTTCTCCTCCTTTTCTTTCCTTACCTTTCTGAAGAGTTGAACCCAAAAATCATTAGGTAGGGGCAAATGAGAGACATTTACATAGCAGGGAGGCCACAATGGCCTCAGGTCAATTTCTGGAGCCCATTAAGTTGAGATGGATGATACAGGTAGTATCAGAATGGTAGCTTAGCAACAGAGTTGGGGCCCAAATAGGGTAAAGAGGTCATTCCACAGGCAGGAGAGAGGAATGGGGCAATGGTGATGTCTTGGAATAGTAAAACCTGGTCAACTAGTGGGAACAGTCGATTCTCTTACTAGCAGACAACGGACACTGGGCTAGAATGTTCTTACAGCTGGGAGTGGTGGTGCGTGCCTGTAAGTCTAATTGCAGCAAAGGTAGGCTGATCTCTGAGTTTGAGGACAGCCAGGTCTACATTAAGAGACCCTGTTTTTTTTTAAAAAAAAAAAAAATAGAGAGAACATGTCAGTATGTTAAATCAGAAGTCAGTTAAGTGTTTGTTATATTGGCGACCTTGTTCAAAGTCTGAATTGCAGCAGTATAAGAAGGAAGTAGAGAAGGATCTTCTGATGATGCCAAGTTCTTTGTGTGTGCGTGTGTGTCTGTGGTTTTTTGAGACAGGGTTTCTTTGTAGCTTTGGAGCCTGTCCTAGAACTAGCTCTTGTAGACCAGGCTGGTCTTGAACTCACAGAGATCTGCCTGCCTCTACCTCCCAAGTGCTGGAATTAAAGACCTGCGCCACCAACACCTGGCTTGATGCCAAGTTCTTAAAACAGTGCTTGGTATAAATAAAATCAGCTCTTTTTTTGTTATTTATTTATTTATTATTAGTGTTGTTATTATTATTATGGTTTTTTGAGACAGTTTCTTTGAGACGGCCTTGGCTGTTCTGGAACTTGCTCTGTAAGACCAGGCTGGCCTCAAATTCACAGAAATCCACCTGCCTTTGTCTCCTTAAAGGTGTGCGCTGCCACCACCCAGCTTCACCTCTTATTTGTGTGTCTTATTTTATTTTATTTATTTGAGACAGTCTATTAGCTCTGGCTGTCCTGGAACTCACTATGTAGACCAGGTAGACCATGAACTATCTCTGCCTGGGAACTGCCTATCTCTGCCTGGGAATGTCTGTTTTTTTAATATTTTATCTTTATGTATTTATTTACATATATTTGTGTGTCTGTATGTATATGACACATCTATGGGAGTACCTGCAGCGGCCAGAAGAGGGCATTGGATCCGCTGGAGCCGTCCTATGTGAGTGCTAGGAACTGAACTCTAGTCCTGGAAGAGCAGTAGATGCTCTTGACCACTAAGCCATCTCTCTAGCCTCTATAGGGAGTATTTAATAAGGTAAGCCCTTTGGGGGATCAAACCCATGGCCTTGTGCTTCCTAGGCAAGGGCTCTAACACTTGCTGTCTCTAGGCTCTTCACAGTGTGTCACCACTGCCTGCAATGTCTGGAAGAACATGGGGTGGGGGGGCGGGTTCCCGCTCTCCAAACCCCACCATTTTTCTGAGCTGATTTCCAGGGGTTAAATTAAAGTGGGTAAGTGTGATAGAATAGGAGAGTACGAGGGAGTTTTTGTGGGATTAATAGAATGTTTCAGCATCTTAATTCTGGGGTTGGGTAGGCTATTCATTGTCAGTGTTGAAATTCACAGAACTGTGTACCAAAACCAGTTATGTTTACTGCCTCTTATTTGAAAATATAAAAGTGAAAATAAAGCCTTAAAAAAATAAAGAATATTCTAACATCAGATATCTGCGCTGACCTGTGTTTCTGCCTTAGTGCTGTTTGTGTGCCCAGGCCTGGCTCCTTGCTTGCCTCATCATCACTCACTGGCTTTTTCCTTCCTCATATTAGATGGGAGCTGGAGGAAGCATCACTGGGCTGAAGTTTAACCATCTCAATTCGAACCAATTTTTTGCTTCCTCAATGGAGGGAACAACCAGGCTGCAGGATTTTACAGGCAACACTCTGCAAGTTTATACCAGGTCAAACTGTTGCAAGTGAGTAGTTTAACTAGTAAGGGAAATGACTTCCATGCTCAAGATGCAGTTCTGCAGAGAACGTACCCAGCCCGGACACAGGGAAGATGGGGTGTTAGCCACTTTGTACCACTCCTTTTCTTCCTTAGATGGCTGCCCTGACTTTGGCCCAGGTGGGTCCTTGCCCTAAGAAAGAGTTCTGGATTCTTGGCACTTGTCCTTGAGGAAACGGTGTAATCACTTCTGTAACTCATGTCCATATTGAACTGGGCCTATACTTTCACTGGATAAGTCAACAGGGCATTTGCTTAGAAAGCATTTACAGAGTAGAGCAGGAATTAAAACTGAAGTTTAGTCATGTATGGTAGCACATGCCTTTAATGCCAGCACTTGGGAGGCAAAGGCTGGGTGGACTACTATGAGTTCAAGGTCAGCCTGGTCTACAGAGTGAGTGTCAGGCCAGCCAGAACTACATAGTGAGGGCCTGTCTTAGAAAGAAAGGAAAGAAAGAAATGCAGTTTTATTACCCTCTATTTTTTGGGGTATGGCTGTATGTTTTCTTGGTGGAAATGTTAATGGGTAGAAGAACTCTCTAAGAACAAGTCCCTGGAGAAATCTCGCCGGAGGCGCAGTTCTGTAAGGGATGAAGAGTGAGGGTGTGCAGTGAGTTTAACCAGCTCAGTGTTGCTCTGGGCTGCCCCACGAGACTGAGAAGCACACCGTCAGGACAAGGGACTGGCTAGACTCCAGTTCTGGCTGTGAATCAGGACCCATGAAGTAGCTTTTTTAAATTATTATTATCATTAATTGTTATTGAGCTCTACATTTTTATCTGCTCCCCTCCCTACCTCTCCCCTCCCCTTCAACCCTCTCCCAAGGTCCCCATGCTGCCAGTTTACTCAGGAGATCTTGTGTTTTTCTACTTGAAGTAGCCCTCTTCCTAGTCTCTTTATGCTTTCAAGAGGAAAAGGTTTCTGGTTGTGTTTGATTTTTCCTAAATGCTTGGGAAGAGGCAGGTGTTCTCTTGTAGCCCCCTGTGAGGAGCAGAGCTGGACAGTTCCTGTTCTGTTTGTCATCTCCTTTGGCCCAAAGAGTGAAGAGTAATGAGCATGAGAACGATCAATAAGGCCTCTTCAGAACCTGGGCTGTGGGGAGCAAACAGCCTTTGGATTTGCTTTATAGCTCTAGATTTGGCTGCTTCGGGGACTAGCAGAGAATTCTGGGCCCAGCAATAATTGGACACATTTCCGAGTTCTGTCACACTCACTCCTATCTTCTGCATAGTAGACAAGGCTGAGTGTCCTTCACCAGAAATTTATAGCCAGACAATTACTCATTGATTCAACAAATACTCATTGAATGCCTGTTAGATACTGGACCTCAGTCTGTCTCAGAGCACTCTCTCCCTCTAGGGTCTGGTTTTGCAGCCTTGATGTTTCTGCCAAGAGCCGAGTGGTGGTCACAGGAGACAATATGGGACACGTGATCCTGCTGAACACAGATGGCAAGGAGGTGGGTACTATGTGGCACGCTCCCACCCCCTAATCCCCCTTTGGTTCTGTGTCTACACCTGAACGAAATTTTTCTCTGCAGCTTTGGAATCTCAGAATGCACAAAAAGAAAGTAGCCCACGTGGCCCTGAATCCCTGCTGTGATTGGCTTCTTGCCACAGCCTCCATAGATCAAACAGTGAAAATCTGGGACCTGCGCCAAATTAAAGGGAAAACCAGCTTCCTCTACTCACTGCCTCACAGGCATCCCGTCAATGCAGGTATGACATCCCAAACTTCATCTCTCTAATAGGCCCTGTCCTTCTCATCACTGGTCCCTAGCTCAACCCTTTACTCCATCCTTACTAAGCTGACGTTTAAGACCCTTTCTGGCTTGGGCCGCACCTTTGATGGTGTGGAGTTTCTACACTATTGTAGTTCATAGTCCAGATTGACCCCTCCTACCCTTATCTAGAAGGTCAGGCAGGGCACCAGGGCTTACGGCAAGGTTCCTTCAGTTTCAGATTGACCCCTCCTACCCTTATCTAGAAGGTCAGGCAGGGTACCAGGGCTTACGGTAAGGTTCCTTCAGTTTCAGATTGATCTAGAAGGTCAGGCAGGGCACCAGGCTTACGGTAAGGTTCCTTCAGTTTCAGATTGATCTAGAAGGTCAGGCAGGGCACCAGGCTTACGGTAAGGTTCCTTCAGTTTCCTGCTTTTCATTCTGTCAGCCTGTTTCAGCCTGGATGGAGCCCGGCTCCTGACTACTGACCAGAACAGTGAGATTCGGGTTTACTCTGCCTCCCAGTGGGACAGCCCCCTGAGCCTAATCTCCCACCCGCATCGTCATTTTCAGCACCTTACACCCATCAAGGTGAGTGACAAAAGGAAGGTCTGTGATTATGGGAATGGGCCAGATTTTGCCAAGCTGGGGAAAGGGTCACATATGCAGCCTACAATCTCAGATGTTGTCTTTCCCTTAATCCTTTGGCTCTGTCTGCTCCTTTTATCCCATTTCTGTAATTCCATTCAGAGTTTAGGTAGGGTCTTATAGTAGCCCAGGCTGGACTGGAATTTGCTCCATAGACCAGGCTAGTCTGACCTAGTAGAGATCACCTGTTTCTGTCTCCCAAGTGCTGTGTATTAAAGGCAGGCACCACCATCCACACCAATCACCTTAGTTTTCTTAGTGTATTTGATAAGCTAATTTCCTAAGCTTTTCAGCCCGATGTTGATCTTACTATGGACATTTTCTATGACCTTGACCTCCTTTGTTCTGCCTTCTGTTTGATTTACCTATGTGTGCAGCTGACCCATAAGTTAGCCAAACCTTGGATTGTCTTGCAGGTATAAGTGGTCCCTAATAGTAGAAATAAGACTCTTAGTTTCCTGATTTAGACCTCTGTTTCATCTGTAAGAGAGAATAGGGTTTTGTGAGGATGAGTCAGGGTACATAAAACATTGGGCACCATGCCTAGCACTTGGTAAGTACTTAAGAGACAACTTAGTATCCCACATACTTCAGATCATTCTACTCAGGAGGTAGATGCAGGTGATCTCTATTAGTTCAAGGCCAGCCTGGTCTACAGAGAGTGTTCCAGGACAGCTACACAGAGAAACAACAAACAAAAACAAAAAATTTCTGAAACCAGGTGCTGTGGCTCATGCCTTTAATCTTAGCAATTGGGAGGCAGAGCCAGGTGGATCTATGGTTTGGTTCAAAACTAGCCATGACTACATTGATATCCTGACACACACACACACACACACACAAAGATTTTTCTGGGGATGTTGCTGAAAGGTAGAGAACTTCCATATAGCATGAACAGTACCTTAGGGAAGGGGGTGGGCACATGAGAACAGGTGTAGTGGTACTCATTGGTAATCCTAGTACCTGAAGGTAGAAGCAGGAGCGTCAGGAGTTCAAGGTCAGTTATTGCTCTCAATAGGCTGTGTCCTCATCCCATCACGTCCACTGATGCCAACATCCACCTGTCAAGTTTTTGCAACTACTTCTAAGCATGTACTAATTCTATTCTTAATTACTGTTTATTTATTTGTTGTGTATGAGTATTTTACCTGCATGTATATCTGTGTACCATGTGCACACCTTGTGTCCTTAGAGGTCAGAAGATGGCATGAGGTCCCCTGGAACTGGAGTTACAGATGGTTGTGAGCTGATGTTTTATGTGCTAGGAAACCCGTCCTGAAAGAGCAGCCAGTGCTCTTAGTCATTGAGTTGTCTCTCCAGCCCAATTGTCTCTCCCTCTTCTTTTGTTTTTGTCTTTCTTCCTTCAAAACTGCCTTGAAGCCATGCATGGAGCACACACCTATAATCCTAGCACTTTAGGTTGAGGAAGGATTGCAGATTTGAGGACTGCTGGGGTTATACGGTACAAAATAATTAAGAACTGTTTTGAAAATAAGTCACACCAATAACTGACAGATCTGTTTTGAATAATGTGAATCAAGGAATGCATGTTTTCTTTCTTCCCCCTTTCTACTCGGACTGCACATCTAAGTCTTTGTTATCTGTGGGTAGAGAAGGATCAGTTGTAGAGTCACTTAAGAACCTAATCCTATTTGGTGTTATTTCCTAGAGGCTTATCTCTTAGGTTTAACTATGTTAGTCTTTTTTTTTTAACCTATGTTAGTCTTAACATTTGTTAAGAGCCAGAGGTGTTTAGTGGTAAAGCCCTTGCCTAGTATGCACAAGGTCCTGGGTTCAGTCCCCAGAATTGCAAAACAGACAAACAAACTAACAATAACAAAACAAAAATGCCCAAGTTGGTATGACCTTAAGAAAATGCAAGAGAGGAGTGGGAGAGATGGCTCAGTGCTGCTCTTGCAGAGGACCTGGGTTCAATTCCGAGCACCTACATAGCAACACACAACTGTCTGTAACTCCAGTTCCAGATGATCCAGTGCCCTCTTTTGGCCTCTGCAGGTACCAGCTGCACATGCAGTACACTTATATACATGCAACCAAAGCACTCATACACATAAAATAAATCTTAATCAGATGGTGCGCACATTTTCCCCCTTCTTCTGTTTTTGTTTTTCCACACAGGGTCCTGGAACTCGTTCTGTAGAACAGGCTGGCCTCGAACTCACAGAGATCCACCTGCTTCTGCCTCCCAAGTGCTGGGATTAAAGGTGTGCACTGCTGCCACTACCACCACCACCCACCCAGCTGGGGCATGTGTTTAATCCCAGTAGTTTAAGGCCATCCTGATCTACAGAGCAAGTTCCAAGACAACCAAGAGTACTCAGAGTAAGACACTATTCAAAAAAAAAAAAAAAATATGGGCTGGAGAGATGGCTCAGAAGTTAAGAGTGCTGGCTGCTCTTCCAGAGGTCCTGAGTTCAATTGCCAGCAACCACATGTTGGCTTACAACTATCTATAATGAGATCTTGAGCCCTCTTCTGGTGTGTAGGCATTCATGCAGGTAGAACAGTGTATACATAATAAATCTAAAAAAATAAAAAATAAGTAAAATAGAAGCTGGGCAGTGAAGGCCCACACCTTTATTCCAGACAGAGACAAGTAGATCTCCGTGAGTTCAAGGCTAGCCTGATCTACAGAGGAAGTTCCAGGACAGCCAGGGCTACACAGAGAGATCTTTAGAAAATTAAGCCCACTTTCATTCATTTCATGCCTGTATACTCATGCCACAGTAGGCAAAGTGGTCAGATTTGCTTTTCCCCTCCCGCCACATAGGCCCCAGGGATCAAACTCAGGTTATCACGCTTGGTTGGGGTCAGATGCATTTATCTATTGAATCATCCAGATGGCCCTCATGTTTGTGTTATATGAGGTATTGGGTTCTTATTGGCCTTATTAGTAGTTAAAAAATTGGGAAAAATATGCAGAGAGAGAGAGAGTGTGTATGTGTGAGGCTGGGACCAAACACACAGTCTTGTGTATGCTATGTAATAAGTACTCTGCCACAGAACTAAATATCCAGCCCTTAAAGAATATTTTGTATGTTGAGGCCAGAGGTTGACATCAGGTATCTTCTTCAGCTGTTCCCCACTTATTTTTGAGATGGGGTCTCTCACTGATTTGGCTGGACTAGATGGCTAGCAAGTCCCAGGTGTCCTGTCTCCACCTCCCCAGGTATGATTACAGGTGCATCATGACAAGATTTCTGCCTGGGTCCACCTGTGTGGCAAGCCTATTACCAACTGGGCCATCTCCCCTGGCTTCAAGAATACTGATGTCTCTTTATGTTCTGACCAACCTCTCTCATTTCCTAGGCATCCTGGCATCCGAGGCACAACCTCATCGTTGTGGGCCGATACCCAGACCCTAATTTCAAAAGTTGTGTTCCTTATGAACTAAGGACAATAGATGTGTTTGATGGAGACTCGGGGAAGATGATGTGCCAGCTCTATGATCCAGGATATTCTGGTATCACTTCGGTGAGACTGAACCTTCAAACAGTGATGGGAGGAAGCAGGGAGTTGAGCTATCTTTCTGATCAGAATGTATCCCCATGTACCCTGTTGCCTCTGTACTGCCTTCACCCCACTTTCACACTGAAATTCTTACCTTTGCAGCTCAATGAGTTCAATCCTATGGGGGACACACTGGCCACTGCCATGGGTGAGTAAAAGCAACTGTATCTGAGACTAAGTCTGACCCTATCCCTAGGTTTCAAAAGAGGCTAAATTCACTCTAGCCCTGCCCTATTCATCCCAGGGCATAGGCGATAAAGAAATCTGGGAGACAGTTGTCTCTGGCCCAGATCACTCATCTGGCTTTATGTTAGTCATGACAGTGTGAGGATATTATTCAGTCTGCTAGCTCCCCGTGACAGCCCCAAGCTCTGAGACCAGTAACAGAAGGTGTCAGTCAGACTTCTTTTTTCTTCTAGGCTATCATATTCTCATTTGGAACCAAGAGGAAGCCAGGGCACATGAACATCACAAAAGACAATGAAGAGGGCATGAGACAGCAACACCTGGACCCCACACGTGGGAAGAAGTTCTGTGAGAAGAGGCAACTGTTTGTTAAGGGACCAGACGTACCCAGGGTTGGAGTAGGGGCACTTGTGACGTGGGATACTGTGGGACTAAGATATTGCCATGTTATTGCTCTAGATTTTGCTCCAGAAAAAGGAGCAGAGGTCCTGCGCTAAGGGTCCCTGCTGTCTTTAGACTGGAGCTAAGTTTATCCTAGAAGCCAAGGTACTTTTCTTTTTCCTGATGTGTGGTAGCAGAATAACCAGGGAATTTCTTAAAATTTATGTTCAGTCTTTACATGGCCAATAAAAGCATTTCCTTTGTACACCAACTAAAAAACCCAAAGCAGCTGGGCTTCTGAGCAGACCTAGCACAACCTGTAAGAGTGCTGCTTGGGTGTCAGAGTGAGGGAGACAAGAAAGGCACAGAGCCAGCACTCAGTCAGACCTTCATTTCTTCCGAGTCCCTGCAGCCCTAAACAAGTCCAGTTCAGGTCTGAAGAGCCCAGCCCAGATGCGGGAGACTCACTTCATGATGTGTCTCTCTCCTGCCTGTGTCTTCCCACTCATCCAGGTACAGTACACATAATCTTTCAGACCTGCCCGAGACCCTGCTCAAGCCAAGGGTTGACACTAACAGTAGCCTCAGCCACAGGGAAACTCCGCTGTTGGATGACCCAGTTCTTTGACAGCCACAATTTACACTCCCAGTGATTTGCAGTTTTTGCCTCTAAAAAAAAGTACCAAGGGACAATGTCCTCTATGCCATTTTCCAAAGGTTGGGCTAGAAGACAAAGAGCAAGGAAGGTCAAGCACCGGCTTCAGTTTTGTTTTTTGTATCCCAGGTCCTGAGTGGAAACTGAATCCTAGTCTGTATCTCAGGTCCTTAGGGAGTTTAGGAGAGACAGATCCCATCTGGAGAGAGCCAGTGTCCAGCACAGCGCATGGTAAACACCAGGTGTGTAGATGGTGAGTCACAGGTTCACAGCCCAGGAGAGCCTCACTCATTCATCTGGGCTTAGGTAATCAGGGAGGATCAGCTCACCTCCCCTAGGAAGCAGAGGAAGGGGACTGAGTGGTTGTCAAGCATGGTCTTCCCTGTCTGCAACATGGTGGTAGCCAGGAGGCTGAGCCTGCATCCGGAAGAGGACAGTGAGGAGCAACACTATTAGAAGGAAGAGGATGGAGCCACAGACAGCCAAGGCCACAATCACCTCTGGGCAGGGGAGGGAAAAAGAAAGGTAACATTAGTATTCATCAGACAGATACAAACAGAGCACTACCCCATGCCAGGTCCTGTCTGGACAAAACATGCATCTACAAAGGTGGTCAAGACAGTCTGCTCTTATGGCGTTCACATTCTAGTAAACAAGCATTTGATGGTAATGACACATTAGTGATGTTATATGAGCAAGGTAAGTTACTCAGAAAAGAAATCACTGAGGAAACAGGAGCAGAGACCAGGAGTCAAGAAGTAAAACAGGCCAGGCGGTAGTGGCACACACCTTTAATCCCAGCACTTGGGAGGCAAAGGCAGGCAGAGCTCTGTGAGTTCGAGGCCAGCCTGGTCTACAAGAGTTAGTTCCAGGAGAGGCTCCAAAGCTACAGAGAAACCCTGTCTCGGAAAACAAACAAGTAAAACAGATCTGAGAGTAGAGTGCCACAGGGTGGGGGCATAGGCACACAAGCAAGTACAAAAGGGCCTGATATTGAAGTAGGATTGGGGTTCTGGATTCAGCAAGAAGATATCACTGGAGAGCCGGGCGGTGGTGGCGCACGCCTTTAATCCCAGCACTCGGGAGGTAGAGGCAGGCGGATGTCTGTGAGTTCAAGACCAGCCTGGTCTACAAGAGCTAGTTCCAGGACTGGCTCCAAAACCACAGAGAAACCCTATCTCGAAAAACCAAAAAAAAAAAAAAAAAAAAAAAAGGCCTCAAGTCAGCAGCAGCCATAAATCTGTAAGTCATACCACACAAGTGGAACTTAACTTACCATGGTGATGAGGTAGGGGAGCCATGTGGTTTTAGGATAGGAAAAGAGCTAGGTTTTAGATAGGAAAAGAGCTAGGGACAAGCCTCAGGCCATTCATTGTTCAGTGAAGAGAAAACCATGAAGGAAGTTAAAAGTGAAGACCAGAAGTCATGGAAATGTTACTGTTTTGCAGTGCTGGGTAGGGAATGAATCCAGGGTTTCAAAAATAGTAGCCATGGCTTCTGCCACTAAGCCTTGTCTGCAGCACTCAGAAAACGTTTAAGGAAGGAGAGAAGCTGACTAAATCGGTCATCACAGTAAAAGGTGACACCACTGTTTCAAGTCAGTCTGAGGAAGTAAAGCCAGAATGTAGGTAACTCTTTGAAGATTTTTACCCAGAGGGATCACAGAGAGAAAGTGAGTCTTAGAAGTCTGTTACGCTTTGCAATGGGAGTGATCCAGTAGAGAGGGGAGCATATTCCCGATGAAGGGGAGAAGAGACCAACACAGTCTAAGTGGAGGCTGGACTTGACCACTAGCTTATACAAGCAGGTAAGCTGGTAGATGTAGCAGGACAAGGAGGGTGAGGAACGGGGAGAGTATATAAATACAGTACTAGGGTTGAAGAGGCTGTCCAGGCAAGGGCGGAAGACGGCTGGCCCAGGACATTAGCACAGAAGCAGGTGGCAGCTCACCTGTGTCTGCAGTGTCACTTATGAGCTGGCACTCCTTCTGCCAGTCCTTGGGTATGACAGGCTCTGTGAGGCGAAGGAAGTCCTGCAGTGGGCAGCGGTGAGGGCAGCCAGGCAGGATCAGAGGCCAGGGTGCCTTCTTACTGTCATTCCGAAAGTACATCTCAACTGAGAAATTCCTGAGAGTTAACAGGAGGCAAGATGGGGGATGCTCACCATGCCCAGGATGGAGTCTCTGGGCTGCCTTCAGGGAACACCCTGGTAGTTCCACTTACCCATCATCTTCCTGATACAGTTCAAACATGTGGCAGGAAGCGTAGGGAGCTTGTCTCCCATTGTAGACATTCAGTGCCATTTGCAAAGCAACAAGGGTAGTATCATGCTGTAAGGGAGAAGGGTTGTTTGCTCCTCTGCCTCCCAGGAATGGAATCGGGAAAATACCCAATTCCTGGTTGGACACCAAAGTGTTAGGGATTTGGAGCTTACCGCAGAGTAAACCAGAAGCTTAGGGAATTGAGAGGTGGTCGCCATGAGTGTAAGGTTCTTCAGTATCTGAGCCAGCAGAACTCCTGAAGAAGAGAAATCCCAAGTGTCGGTGTCCTGAACTGTTGCTGATCCGCTTTTCTGACCACCCGCTAGTCTTAGTCTAGTCACCAACCCAGGCAACTCTGCACCGCCCACTGCTAAGAACTGTCAAGTCTACAAGGGACACAGATAAAGCAGGTTAGTAGTACTTAAGACTCAGGTGCAAAAACTTGAGCTAGGAGGCCCTGATCATGACTGCTTTAACAGTATGAATGCTTCCCAGCACCTGAGATGGTGGGCATGCCAGGGCAACTGCTGTATGCAGGTTCTGAAAATGACTGCAATGTCAAAGGTTTGAGAACGCATACCCTTGAATGCTTAAATGAAGCAACTGACACATGCATTGCCCTCGGCCTTTTCTCCAAGGGCCTTAGCAGGTCTCTGCAGGGAGGCATGTGGTTAGGAAAGAGAAAGGGTCTCTGGCATGGCAGGCCAGATGTGGTGGCACACCTTTAATCCCAGGAATCAGAAGGCAGAGACAGGTGGATCTCTGTGGTTTGGGGCTGGCCTGGCTGGAGCTACATAGTGAGACTGTGACTCAGGCGGAATAGTAGAGAACCAGGAGATTTGGGTGACCAGCAGGGATGGCAGAGGGGAGATTTGTTTTTAAAAGAGCAGAGAATTGTCTTAGGCAGAATAGTGTGTGAGAAGCTCCCACAGTAGGTTTTTAATGCTGGAGTTTTGGGGAGGGTAGTGACATGCTGTTTGTGTCACTCACCACCCTGAAGTCGGGCCTTCTGTACTTGCTCGTGGATCCCGAAGAGGAAGAGGAAGCTGAAGTCCTTTAGCTGGCTCAGACGTTGCACGGTTTGGGGTGAGGCCCAGGGCGGCAGGAGCAGCCCATGTGTTTGCTGTGTATCGCAGCGGGCAGGTTAGCTCCCTAGGCCTAGGCCAGAGCCTCTCCAGGGGTGGCTTTCTTCCCCAGGTGGGGAAGGTGCCTGTGTGTGTGAGGGAGGAAGAGGAGAGCAGAGGTGAGGAAGAGGGGCTATTGCAAACATGGCAGACAGCAGGGCATGGGAAAGGGAGCTCAAGCATGAAGAGCAGCCTCAGCAGAGAGAAATCTCACGGTACTGAGCGAGATGGAGAAGGATACAGAGTGCTGACAACTAGTAAACCATTTCCCACTCTGAGGTTCTTTTTACCCAGGAGGGAAGTTCCCAGGTTACATAAGCACTGGCTTGCTGCGCCTTCCCAGTGGGGATGGCAGTAGCCAAGCAATGTGCTCAATTATTGCCCTAGAGATCTGGACCTGCTGAGGAGAGAAGAGTAAGCCCAACAGGCACCCTGGTCAGCTCACCTCACAAAAGAGTGTGTCATACACATTCCAGATGGTCTCTAGGGTCAGGTTCATAAGCCCTGTCTCATTGGCCACCATGTCCAGAAATTGCTAGGAAAAATGGATCAGGAGATCAATACTGTTCTGAGTAAAGCGCAGTCTGATGACTTACACCTCAGCCCCCACTTACTGCATTCTGAATACTCATATTCTTATACTCTGGAGTCTGCCGAGTCTCATTCTGCAGCTGCTCATAATGGGGACATGGACCCAACGGAAACTTTAGCAGCTGCAAATTAAAGAGAAATAGGCAGAGAAGCCTGGATCAGTAGGCCGCGATCATAGTTGTCCCTTCTCTACTCCAGTCCTCTCACTCCTGGCCGGTCTTACCCTGTCTTCAGTGATGGGCACAGTGTGAACAGGGATGGGCTGCCATGAAATGTTAGGGTTGAAACGTTGCACTTCATTGGGAGGGAAGAGTCCAGCCAGGTTGGCCTCAGCACTCATGAGAGTACGGTCAAAGTCAGTGCTTCGCACATAAACCTGTAAATTGGCAACACAGATCTCTCTTTGTGTGCAGAAGCACTCTGGCTTCTCACTGGAGCCCCAGGGGAAACCTGTTCTGGATGGTTACTCAGCACATTTTAAACTTACCATGCATACACAGCCTACCTGGATACTCCCTGTTCCCCAAGGCCCCAAACACTGAGCTATGAGCTATCACCAGTCTGTGGGAATGGCTCTAGTTCAAACCCTCCTTCCTGTTCATCCAAAGCACTCATTTGGTACATCTGAGAGATTTGATTTATTGTGTATACAGTGTTCTACCTGCAGGCACTAGATCTCATTACAGATGGTTGTGAGCCACCATGTGGTTGCTGGGAATTGAACTCAAGACTTCTGGAAGAGCAGTCAATGCTCTTAACCTCTAGGCTATCTTTCCAGCCCTCCTGAGAGATTTTAATACCTGGCTTGTCTCCCATCATGACCAGAGCCCTGCCTTTCTGTGTCTCTCTCTTGAAGAGGCAGCTTCTATCTCTCCCTTTTCCCCATTTCACAATCTATATCTCTCTCTCTCTCTCTCTCTCTCTCTCTCTCTCTCTCTCACTCACTCCCTCCCTCCCTCCCTCCCACCCTCCTTTCACCCTACTACCCATCCCATCCATAACCCAAATTATTGATTAAATAAATATCAAACTTGACTCTGAAAAAAAAAAGTCCTTGTTGGGCATTATGGTACACATTTGCCCCCCCCCCCCCAAACCTGAGACAGGGTCTTACTATATATGTAGCAATGGCTACAGACCCTGCCTATGCCAGAGTTGGACCCTTGGCCAGTTTTGTCTCTTCCCAGACAGAGACAATTCAGACTCCAGAGCAGTATTCTAGACAGCTCTTAAATTTTTGTTCATGGACCAAAATTTCAAGAGGAAATCTAGAGTGCCTAGCCTCACTCTTAGATTCTCTAAGGTCAGAAAATAATTCAAAAATCCCATTCCTCTTGCCGATCAAGTTCCCAGTCTTACCTCTTGTCGGTGGTAAGTGGTGTTCAGAAAGCCATGGTAGCGCTGCCTCAGAGCCTGGCCTAGCTCCCAGTGCTGCAGCATCCCCTCCTGTGGGCAAACCTGAGGGTTAAGGGAGTCCAGAAGGAAGGGATGGCTCACAGGTCCTATGACATTTAAGCATTCTTCCCTTGGCAAGGAGCGAAGTTAAGTGGTCACTTGTTAATGATATTGTCCCGGGCACAGAGTATTGTTAAGAAATCTGGTCATAGGGGCTAGAGAGCTGGCTCAGAGGTTAAGAACACTGCTCTTCCAGAGGACCTGAGTTCAATTCCAGCAACCACATGGTGGCTCACAGCCATCTGTAATGAGACCTGATGCCCTCTTCTGGCGTGCAGGCATACAGAACACTGTACACACAATAAATCTTTTTTAAAAAAAGAAATCTGATCATACCCAGAGAAATAGTTCAGTGTGCTTAGCATAGACAAGGTCCTGGGTTTGACTTCCAAAACCCAAAAACAAAACAACAGTAAAATAGACATCTGGTCCATAAGAACCCATGTGGAAAACTAGCAGTTTAGGGAGGCTAAGTTTCTGGCCTCTGACCCACCTTGGTTAGCTGACCAAAACCCTGGGGCCATTTCTCTTCCTGATAGGGGTCCTTGGGATATGTCTTCACTGGTGACCGATCTCCATGTCGATACAGCTGAGTTAAAAACAATGGTTTGTCTACGGGTCAGAAGGGTCTTCTGGCTAAGGACAGGGCCCACCTCTGCCAATGTAGGAAAGCAAATCTCACTCCCTCTTGGAAGCCTTTCCGCTAAGTAACGGAAAAAGAACCCGAGTTCAGAAGGTTCCTAACAAAGCCATGCAAAGCCAGAAGCACAGGTAGTGCAAGCAATGCATTCTGGAGGAGGAGGCCGCAGTGACTGGGAAAGCAAAGATCTTCGAAGTCGTCTGTATGGGTGACTCTCCACCTTTTGATTACATTCCCATCTTGGGAAGAATCATCCCCGGGAAGAATATACCCCAACATTACTTGGTCGCCCCGTTATGCAAAATGGCCTAGGGCTCCAAATCAATTCTGAATCCAGTCTGGCAATCCACCACAGGCCAACTGCTTCCTAAATCAGTTCTTTCTTTTTCCTTAAGAAGTGAGGACCCCGACCCCAGAGCACAGGCTCTACCCCTCCTTCTACTAGCATAGCCGCCCTTTGCCCTTTCAGCTTTGGAGAACCCGTCGGTGACTCAGTCACCCATTACCAAGGTAACAAAGCGCAGACTCCGGGCCTGGGTAGGTGGCATCACCGTTAGGCACATGCCAAGAAGAAACTGGAGAAGAGCTGCCTGGCTCCAACCAGACTGTCTGCCCGCCATCACCGTTGTTGGCTGTGCAGCAAAGGGGCCGGAACGCCTTGGGCGGTACCTGCTGCAGACGCCCGGATGCATTCGTAAGGACACTTGCCGGAAGTGCATTCTTCGCCATCTTTGTGCGCGCGTACCCGCGCGTGTATATGTGTCTGGTGGATGAAGGCGTAATTTGTTGGTTACGATCGGCGGTGATGGACTAGCTGGGGAATGTAGCGCAATATTTCGAACTGAAAAGGCTTAACGACACCCCCCCTTTTTTTTTTTTTGTAAATGCCCTAGGTCAAGCTTATCTCTTTCACTACCGGGCTGGTGCTTGCCCTGGGCGTGGTCTTAACCTGGGGAGCGAGCGCCTCCCTCGAAAGCTTCTGAGAGTGATCCCGGAGCCTCAGCTGGTGCAGAATTGGGGGGAAGTATAGGACCTCACTTTCTGTGCCTGTCTTCTGTGTGTAGTTTGAGTCTTGGCTCTGGCTGTTTCCCTAAGTGGACTTGTTTGGGGTGCAGGGCACTGCATGTAAACAGCCCTTTGGACTCCCTGAGAATGGCCCGGTCTAGTCTACCATCATTTCCTGTACAAACCTTTAGTTTCCCTCTCACTCCCCAGTTGCAGCCTTCCCTGTCTTTGTCCATTTCTAAATTAAATTAGGCTCAAAACATCATGTTTCCTCTAAGGGGAGTTGGGTTGTATAGGTTGTTCAGATTTCCCAGACCCACTGCACCGAATTCCCATGGGAGGAATTTCAGACAGCTGGGGCTGTAGTTTGATTCAGGTATGTAACTGGATTTCCCACAGAATGAGAGTCAGACATTAGCCTTAAGGATTTAGGGGCAGGTAGCCAGTCTGGCTTCCAGATTTTGTGACTTCAAACCTTATAATGACAGTTTCAGGTCAGATCTTAGGCCCTTGGTATGCTTTTGATGCAGCTCTTCTGACTGTAAGCAAGCCCACCTCAGTATATCTGCCAAGTCTGAGAGAATTGTTACTGTCCCCAGACTCCAGATAAAATTGTGCCTAAATTTTACTTCCACTTGACAAAGACTGAGGAAGTAGAATAACAGGGCTTGAAAACTAGTTTTTAACTAAAGAACAAAACAAAAACACAAAAAGCCCCAAACCCTAGCTAGGCGGTGGTGGCACTCCTCTTTAGTCCCAGCACTCATGAGGGCAGAGGCAGGCAGAATTCTGAATTTGAGGCTAGCCTGGTCTACAGAGTGAGTTCCAGGACAGCCAGGGCTACACAGAGAAACAAAGAAACCTTTCTGTGAATGGGTGTTTTGCCTGCCTGTGTACCTGTGAGATGCGTGCAGTGCCCTCGCAGGCCAAAAGAGAGCAACCAGTTCTCTTAACAACTAAGCCATCCCTCCAGCCTTTTGTTTGTTTTGTTGTTTTTGTTTTTCGAAGCAGGGTTTCTCTGTGTTGTCCTGACTGTCCTGGAACCCACTCTAGATCAGGCTGGCCGTGAATGCAAAGATTAACCCGCCTCTGCCTCCAGAGTGCTGGGATTAAAGGCATGCACAGCCACACCCAGCTAGTTTTTAACTTTCTTAACTACAGGTTCCCTTATAAGTCATATGAAAAATCAGCTCTTTCCTCAGAAAAAGTGACCAAACATGAACATAGAATACAATTTTGCATATAACCTCACGTGATTAACAAAGATCCTCCATAGGTTTATAAGATAAGGATGTCAACCCAGAGAGAAGTGATTTGCCTAAGCTCACACAGTTAAGAGAATTCAAACTTGCTTGATTTTTGTTGTGATTTGTCTTTTGCTACAGACCCTCTGATACGGCCTGCTGTACGCTGGCATTGCAAGTGTGCATGGCCCAGCCAAGCAGTCTTCTAGCCCTCTCTCCCTCCCTTCCTTTCAGATAGAATTAGGATCTCGCTATGTGGCCTAGGCTAGCTCTGACCTGCCTTACCTCCAAATGTCCAAAGCATATGTTGTCACACCTAGTGTGAAATGTAAGTGTTCTGACTTCTGATTGGTATATAATTAGTTGTCCATTTTTTTTTAATGTCTATGAGTATGTTGCATGTGTAGAGGTCAGTCACAACTCCCAGAAGTCCATGCTCCCCCACAATGTGGGTAGTCAGGCTTGACAGCAAGTGCCCTTCTGTACTGAGCCATCTCACCAGCCCACCCCCTTAATATAAAATACCCTGGGCTGTGGTGGCACATGTTTTAATTCCAGCACTGAGGAGGCAGAGGCAGGTGGGTTGCTGAGCTCCAGGCCAGGCTGGCATAGTTCTAGGAGAGCCAGGACAACACAGAGAAACCCT
>NW_026068108.1:1437695-1446925 GCF_014885135.2 Alexandromys fortis
CCATCTGTAATGAGGTCTGGTGCCCTCTTCTGGCCTGCAGGCATACACAGAGACAGAATATTGTATACATAATAAATAAATAAATATTAAAAAAAAAATACGTGCAATGGCCAAGCAGTGGTGGCGCACGCCTTTAATCCCAGCACTCAGGAGGCAGAGGCAGGTGGATCTCTGTGAGCTGAATGTCAACCTGGTCTACAAGAGCTAGTTCCAGGACAGGCTCTAAAGGTACAGAGAAACCCCCTGTCTTAAAACACCAAAAAAAAAAAGAAAAAAAAAAAAGAAAAGAAAGAAAGAAATGATAACACATACAGAATATTATGAAGAAAAGCCTAAATCAATATTACTTTTCTTCTTTGTGTTCTATATCCTGTCTGAACATACAGAGTTAGGAAACAGGGGTTCCTTCTTTGTTTTGTGATTAGCAGTTTGGACAGAAGTTAGCCAGCATGAGTGAGTTCCCAGCACTCTGGAAGATGGCTCCCTTTCTTTCTACTCATCTAGAGCACCGAAAAGGATCCAGTAACTGCCCCAGCCCACCTCTGCAAACCTTACTTTATGGCCTGCTTAGTGGGAAAGATTGCCTTTGAGGAGTTATTTACTGGTCTGTTTGACTAGGGCTCGTGGATGCTGCTATTTCTAGGCTGAGAAGCCACCTCTGGAAGTTTGGGGTGGAGGAATCAGAGATGTCACTTGTAAAAGTCCTCAAGAATGGGGCTGGAGAGATGGCTCAATGGTTAAGAGCATTGACTGCTCTTCCAGAGGATCTGAGTTCAATTCCCAGCACCCACATTGCAGCTCACAGCTGTCTGCAATTCTAGTTCCAGGGGATCCAACACCCTCACACAGACATACATGTGGGCAAAACACCAATGCACTACAAATAAATAATTAAAAAAAAAAAGATTCCTCAAGGATGTTCCCAGGGATGTTGCTTCCTATGAGAGTCAAGAAAACATAGGAAAGGCCCCTAGGACTGGGATGCCTTGGGTGGATGGGACTGTGTCATGAGGGTGGGGCCAGTTTAGTAGGACACGTGTGTTTCTAGCTGCTGATCACTTGATTGCTTGCCCTAACTTGGGGCAATGGGCAGTCACTGGAAAGTCTGTGGAGATACCATCAACAGGTTTTAGCTTTCCCCATTTCTCCCCTCTCCCTTCTCTTTATGCCAAGCTCCTCCACCACCTGTAACCTGAAGGGAGGGTAACTGTGGTGGTGAGGTACTGGCAAAACTGCCTCTTCTTCAGGAAACTGAGCTGTGCTGCTCCCTGGCTTGGGGAGGACCTGTTTGTTCAGATCTGCCTCTAGCCTGGGTTAGTGGGCTCCAAATTGGACTTGTGTATGTGTCTTCCTGGGGCCTGGGAAGCACCCTGGAAAAGTGGCTAGGCAGTCAGGGGAAGGCGTAGAATTAGGAATGGATGAGGGACACTGTTTTTTTTTTTTTAACCCCTAGAAAATATATCACAAGCCGGGCGGCAGTGGCCCATGCCTTGAATCCCAGCACTCGGGAGGCAGAGGCAGGTGGGCAGGTGGAACTCTGTGAGTTTGAGACCAGCCTGGTCTACAAGAGCTAGTTCCCAGGACAGGCTCCAAAGCCACAGAGAAACCCTCTCTCGAAAAACAAAAAAAAAACAAAAAAAAAAAAGAAAGAAAGAAAGAAAAGAAAAGAAAATATATCACAGGGCTTCAGACCAATGTAACATCTCAAGTTCCTTGAAATGAGATATATCAGGGACATCTCTAAGTGTGCTACTAGGCTGGAACTCGGGCAAGGGAGAGAGCTGTCTGGATAGGGCAAGGGAGAGAGCTGTCTGGATACCTGGTGGGTGCTGAGCAGTCCTAATCTCTGTGCTGCTGTCCTTGGATGACAGGTCCTTGTGAAAATAGGGAAAGGAACAGAAGAGTGGAGAGCCTTGTGCACATGATTCATAAGAGTCCAGACCAGGGCGGAGGCCTGTGAGGGGTGACCTTGTGATGAGAAGGAACAAGAGCAAAAGCCAGAGGCAGAAGCTGAAGATGGGGGCTGCCAGAGGGGCTTTTTCTGAATGTGAGAAATGAATACGTGGGCAGATTTTGCAACACCCCCGCAGACTGCCGTCTTCCCTCACGAGTTCCCAGTCTCTGCCTGTTCCCTCGGCTCAGCCTGTGCTTCCTCTCATCCTCAGCAAGCCCCTTTCTACTTCAGTTTTTTTCGTCCTTCCCCCACTCTGTTCCTTCGGCCCCACCCCCACAACCAGTTCACTCTTACCTGTTTCCTCTGTTTTCTTCCCTCCTGCCCCGTTCGTCTCTGTTTTGGTCCCACTGGCTGCTTGTTTGGCCCCAGTCCTATGCTTTAATGTGGACCCCTGGGAATTGGAGTTCACAGCAAAACAGGAAGGGCCTGTGAACAGGAAACTGGGAATGGGGCAGGAGGTGAACAGCCAGCAGTAACCTCAACTCCTGCTTCTCACATCTGAATTGAACATCTCCAGAGATCTGCAGCCCACCAGCCCTGCAGCCCACCAGCCCTGCTGACCAGCAGCCTGCAGCCCACCAGCCCTGCTGACCACCAGCCCTGCTGACCAGCAGCCCTGCAGCCCACCAGCCCTGCTGACCACCAGCCCTGCAGCCCACCAGCCCTGCTGACCACCAGCCCTGCTGACCAGCAGCCCACCAGCCCTGCAGCCCACCAGCCCTGCAGCCCACCAGCCTTGGCTTCTTCCATTTCAGAACTTTTCTCAGAGCCGAGAATGCTCTAGGTTTGAACACAGGAAGAAAAGATCTGCGGGCCCGGAGAAAGGACATCTGGATTCTGACCTCAGCTTGGCCACTAACTGTGTGGTCTTTGGCAAACTCTCAAGAGAACATCAGTGCATACTGTAAAATGGAATCATTTACCCTGTCTACTTCCCTCTAGGGGTTGCTGTCGAAACCAAAGAGATAGGGAGGGGGTTGCATATGGAAACAAAGATTCAAAGGGTTGACTGCATAGGCTCTAGGTGATGGGAAGACAAACCTCTAAAGGAACTGGGAGGGAAATGACAGCCCCACCCGTCCCCTGACACACACTGTGCTGGTTCTTATTCTCACATTGTTATGTATACAGTGTTCTGTCTATCTGTATGCTTGCTGGCCAGAAGAGGGCACCAGATCTCACTACAGATGGCTGTGAGCCACCATGTGGTTGCTGGGAATTGAACTCAGGACCTCTGGAAGAGCAGCCAGTGCTCTTAACCTCTGAGCCATCTCTCCAGCCCCTCTTATTCTCACATTGATCTTATGTGGTAAAACATTATTATTATTATTATTATTATTATCATCATCATCATCATCATCATCATCATCATCATCCCCACTCAGAGACACTAACTTGCTCACTCAAGATCATAGAAGTGAATGGGGGCAAAGCTCATCAAGGAGTGCTTTCCTACCCTGGGTGGGGCCCTAGCACTGAGGTTTGAACCCAGACCTAATCAGAAATGACTATGCTGAGTTGAAATTAACTCAAGCTAATAAGTATGGAATAGAAGTGGGACTTGTTTGCTTCTTTACTTATCATTTAACAAACAGAAAGACAGTACTGTGCTTCCTCTCTAAGCCAGCTGCTTAATCTTGGGAGATTAAATCAATGAAAGGTGAAGTGTTCCTTCAGGGCTGAATCTTCTGTCTCAGGCTGCAGGAAAGCTATGGCAATAGCTGTAGATTCTGTGTGGCTCAGGACACCACTCCAGATGGGACTGCTCCCTAGATAGGCGGCTTGCTTATCTTCTGAGATCTACACTGGGTGGGGGCCCTTGGGTTGCTAGCTAGCATCTGCTCCTCTCCCAGGCCTCCCTTTCCTGGCCTCTTCCCTTCTCTGTCCCCGCTCAGGGCACACACACTCAAATTCACTGGAAGGCCTAGCACCTGCCTGTCTTTACCCTCGGAGTTCTACCCGCTTGGCTCAGTCCTGGGGCTAGTGGGGAGAGCTTGGCGCCTTCCCAGAGGCAGGGGAGGAGGGAGGCTGGGAACACAGGCTGGGCCTTGGTGTCGCAATTCCGGGCCGTGCCGGGACCTTTGCTCCGCGAGGTGTCTATGGGGGAAGGGGGGAGGGAACGCTGACTCTGGAGGCTGCTGGGATTAGGGTGGGGGTGTGTGAGAGCTGCCCTTCTGTACCAGCAAAGAGCCTCCCGGTGAGGAGAGGAAGGAGAGAGATGAAACTGGCCCGGTCTGCGGGGGAAACGCGACAGTCTTGTTAGAGGGTAGGGGACAAGGTGGCGCCGGCTAAGGGGGTGGCCGGCTGGGGAGGAGTTAGGCTGGTGGGGAAACTACCTCGTGGGCGGGGGCCTAAAAAGGCTAAGGGCTCCCGGTTGCTGGAAGGAAGGACCCCTTGACAGTGCCTTCCCTCAGCCTTTCTTACTTTACTGCTTCTCCCTGCTGGTCCCCGTGTGCTCAGCTCTGGTCACTGGCTGCCCACTGCGGCCTCGAGGACCGGGTACTGCAACGCCCTCTTCTCCAGCAAGGGGGCTCCAGAGACTAAGCAGCCTGAAAGTCTGGTGGCCGGGAGACTCATCTGGTTGGCTCCTTGACAGTGACCCGGGGGGCTCTCTCTGTCCTTGCTTCTGGGTTGGAGAGGGGTGGGATGGGAAGATTTTCTTAGGGAAGGAGTTTGGAGTACTGCCAACAGAAGTTCCGGGCAGGGATAGAGTTTTACTGGGTCTCATAAGAACTGGAAGGGCTCTGGGAGAGGAGGTACTGGGGAGATTCTTGGGACAAGAACTTTACGCTGGGACTTCAGAAATGGCAGGGACTCAGAGTGAGCTTGGGTCCAGTCTGTTAACTTTGGCTGGCTATGCTGTTAGAAGGAGGTGGGTGCAGAGAAGTCAGGATTCTGCTCTTCCTCTACCACCTCCACCTGGGTGGCTATAGGCAGTTACCTTAATCTTTTTAAACTTTAGTTTCCTTAGCTTTAAACTGGATCTGAGAATAGCCCTGACAAGCTGAGTGGTGGTGGCGCACACCTTTAATCCCAGCACTGGGGAGGCAGAGGCAGTTGGATTTCTGACTTTGAGGCCAGCCTGGTCTGCAGAGCTAGTTCCAGGACAGCCAAAGCTACACAGAAAAACTGTCTTGAAAAACAAAGGAAGGAAGGAAGGAAGGAAGGAAGGAAGGAAGGAAGGAAGGAAGGAAGGCAGGCAGGCAGAGTGGTCCTGCCAACCTAGAGGTATAGTTCAGCGGCAGACCTTTTGCCTAACCTGCATAAGTCCTGCATTCAGTATCCAGAACTGATTTCATAGGGATCTAACACAGAAGGCTTCCAGGCCAGTACACAACAAGTGAATGTCAGCGGGTAATCTGAGGAGATAAAAGGGAGCACAGAGGGAACCGAGGCCTACTTCTGCAAGTATAACCTGGTTCATTCCTGCAGGACAGTGTCTTGGTAATGTCCAGGGCGCCAGGAAGAGATGTCCTTGTGGCTGGAGGCTCCAGAGCCTGATGTTTGTCCTGGTAAGCTGCTTTGTTCAAACCTTCTCCCTGAGCCCAGGCCTCTGCCTCCTCTCAGAGGCTGACACCTCAGGCATCAGCCCCTTCACTTAGGAGAAGCACAAGCTCTATCTATTAGTGCTGCTGCCTCTGCTCAGACCCTTTGCCCCAGTTCTGGTGCTTGTTTGCTGAAAGCCCCACGAAGTCCTCGATCTGGGCTTCCTTCTTGGTAGTGCTGACACGGCTAATGCTTGGTTCTAGCTGTGGAAGTCCTGTCTGATCTATGAAATGGATGCTCTCCACCACCCCCACGGGAACAAGGGCTAGCATCTACATTTAAGATCTTGATGTGCAAAGAGCTGCAACTGACTAGTCCTTGACTCCACAAAATCCTGGAATCTGAAAACATGAGCTGGGGCTTAGGTGCCTTCATTTTTGTTTGTTTGTTTGTTTGTTTGTTTTGAGACATCGTTGTGTAGCGTGGCAGTCCTGGTACTCACTGTGTAGACCAGACTGGCTTTAAACTCAAGCCCACCTGCCTCTGCCTCCCAGAGATTAAAGTTGTGCACAGCTCCCAGCTAGTCTGGCTGCTTTCTAAGGGTAGAGTGAAGTTTATAGCTTCCCAGCCAAGATACTTGGGGAAGGAGTCTAGATGGAACACGAACCCACTCTTACTCCCTTGTGCCTCTTTTGGGCTCAGATTCTGCCACGGAGTTGTGGAAGGCAGAAACCGAAGATGCAAAAGACCAGGGAGGCAAGAGCGGCGTCCTCAGGGAGGAAGCTAGGATGCCCCAGTCTGCTGAAAGTGCTTTCAGAATGGGGTTGGAGGCAGCAGAGCCCACAGCCCTGCTTCCCAGGGCAGAAGCTTTTCCAGAGCCTACAGGTAAGAAGCACCCAGATTCGGAAAAGGTAGGGGCTCCCCAGACCTAGGAGGGGAACTCTGGGGGCCTTTGCCTTCTAGTGCCACAGATAAGTCCGAAAGCTCGTCCTAGCTGACTTTGGTGTGGATTTTGTCTGTCTCAGTCATTTCTGAATTTTCAGCTTCAATTTCTTTGTGATTTGAAATTAACCCTTATGATTGTCTTCAGGATCAGTACTTACAAAGAGCTCATACAGTACCTAGGGCATACTGGTCCTTGGTAAAAGACGGCAAATGTTACAATACTATGGCATGCCCCAGTAATTCCAATTACTCTGGAGGTTGAGGCAACAGTTGAGCCCAGGAGTTCAAAAGTTCAAAGCCCACCTAAGCTACATATTGTGAATCTGAGAGGTGGGGAGGGAGGGAGGACATGCACATTGAGCATTTTGTCTGTCTGTATCTAGAGCTTCGTCCGCAAAAGCGAAAAAAGGGGCCAGCCCCCAAAATGCTGGGGAATGAGCTGTGCAGCGTGTGTGGGGACAAAGCGTCTGGCTTCCACTACAATGTGCTAAGCTGTGAGGGCTGCAAGGGATTCTTCCGCCGCAGTGTCATCAAGGGAGCCCGCTATGTTTGCCACAGCGGTGGCCACTGCCCCATGGACACCTACATGCGACGGAAATGCCAGGAGTGTCGGCTTCGCAAATGCCTCCAGGCTGGCATGAGGGAGGAGTGTAAGTGCCCGGAGCAGGAACTGGGAAGAACTGATGGGAAAATATTGATGCCCTGTTGTGGAGGCAGACAGATGCTCACTCCTGCAGGGTCTCCCTTAACCTGGCATAGTGGCACACACTTTTAGTCCCAGCACTAGGGAAGCAGAGGTGGATCTTTGTGAGTTCAAGGCCAGCCTGGTTTACACTGTGAGTTTCAGGATAGCCTAGAGCTTCACTGTGAGACCCTGTCTTGAAAAACAAAAGAAAAACAATAGCAACAAAAGAAGAAAGAATGAAAGAAAAAAAATGCCCTTGCTTTTACACACATCTTGTTTCTAGAGCATCAAACCACCCATCCCCTCTACCCCATCTCTGCCTCTTGTTCACCCTTGTCCCTCTTCCTACCTCACATCTGGCCCTGTCTTTAGGTGTCTTGTCAGAAGAGCAGATCCGCTTGAAGAAACTGAAGCGGCAAGAAGAGGAACAGGCTCAAACCACATCAGTGTCCCCAAGGGTTTCCTCAGCTCCCCAAGTCCTGCCCCAGCTCAGCCCGGAGCAACTGGGCATGATCGAGAAGCTGGTTGCCGCGCAGCAGCAGTGTAACAGACGCTCCTTTTCTGACCGACTTCGAGTCACGGTACTTGATGACCTGGGGAGAGGTGGCTGGGCCTGCAGCAGCAGCTAACTTCTGACTCACAGCAGTTTAACTTTTCCTCCCTTGCCCACCCTGGGTAGCCTTGGCCCATCGCACCTGACCCTCAAAGCCGGGAAGCCCGGCAACAGCGCTTTGCCCACTTTACCGAGCTGGCCATCGTGTCTGTGCAGGAGATTGTTGACTTTGCCAAACAGCTTCCTGGCTTCCTGCAGCTCAGCAGGGAGGACCAGATCGCCTTACTGAAGACCTCTGCGATTGAGGTGGCTGGAAAGGGAACGGGATGAAGGGAAAACCAGAGTAGGGTTATCTGTAGGGGATCTCCAGGTATCCAGCTTGGAGAGTCTGAGTCCTTAGGGAAGGGAGTCAACCTCCTTCCGAGGGCCACACACCAAGACCAGCCCCTTCGTGCCTGTTTGAAAGCTGCTGCTTGTGTGCAGGTGATGCTTCTGGAGACATCACGGAGGTACAACCCTGGGAGTGAGAGCATCACCTTCCTCAAGGATTTCAGTTATAACCGGGAAGACTTTGCCAAAGCAGGTGAGAGCTAAGACGGCCGTTGTGATTAGAGAGCCTAAGGTTTGGGTGGTTATACCACTTGTTTTTCCAAGAGAGAAGTTTGGAATGTTGATCAGTCACTTCGACTGCTCCAAACAGACCTCTGTCCTCTGCTGCATCTGAGGAGGTTATGCGAGCATCTTCATGGAGAGACCAGGCAAGGCAGAGCAGAGGCCTTCACTCTTGCTTTAGCCAATGAAGCTATTTAAGTCTGCATTGTGCTTCTGCTTACTATTTGACAACATTCTGTACCTAAGAAATTTTTCTGAGAATTTTGGCCTTTTAATAGACAAAAGGCAAGAAACCCTTTTCAGATAACGCTCTTTAAGGATCTTGCAGGCTCAATCACTCACCCTCACTCTCTCTGTCCCCCTTCCTGGTGAGCTGAATAACCCACCTTGAAGCAGGACAAACATGCAGAATGGGGGAGCTATAGGATCAGACCCAGTGTTTTCTCTAAGAATTGGTTTGCGTTGGTGCAGGGACCTGATGCTGCTCAGGACTAAGCAGTGGGGGTTTCCCTTATTCAGCTCTTGGTGATATTTATGAAACTGGAGATGGGAAGGGATGCAGGTCTGGAGGGGAGAGGCTGGGAAAGGGTGGCAGGAGTCTAGAGGAGACCGAAGATTTGGCAGCTGAGAGAGCAGACTGTGAAATACTGCTAACGTTCTGACTGTTCAGGGCTGATAGATCCTGGGTTCCAGGCCAGAGTTCAGGAAGCTTCCACTGTCATCTGGTGACTCAGGCCAACCAATGAGCCTCTTGTCCCAGTGTGGGCCTTCTAGGAAAGGCCTCTCCTCTCTTAACTACAGTGGACAAGGTCCTGTCGCCTCCCTCCATTGCGTTTTTTTTTCTTTTTAGTTTGTTGTCTGAATGTCTAGGTACTCACTGGGCAATGGGGTGACTCTATCCAGCCCTAACATACAGTCCTGTCCCTCTTTTCTACCAAACACCTTTCCCAGCCGGGCAGTAGTGGCGCACGCCTTTAATCCCAGCACTTGGGAGG
>NW_026068108.1:1447134-1449315 GCF_014885135.2 Alexandromys fortis
AAAAAAACCTTTCCCTCAAATGGTTGCTAACTTGGACTTTCTTAACCCTTTGCTCTGTCAGAATACACTCTTTCCTGAGCCCTTCCTGTTCCTTCAGTACTTATGGACTTGTGCTATCCGAATCTGCATCAATTTATATGATTTCTTTATTTAAGCAGGTTTGGTGGCACCGTGTTTTCAGTTTATCATTTTATCAGTGTGTTCTTGGGAAAAGGAACAGAGGCTCTTTTTATTTTTTCTTTCTTCTCTTTTTAATCATTTTTTTAAAGGTTTGTCTATCTTGTCTCTCTCTCATGTGTATGCATGGGCGGGCGTATGTGTATGTGTGCGCGTGCGTGCGTGTGTCCTGCTGCTTCTTCCTAGAGGCTCTGTTTTGTCAAGTCTCCCCCACATCCACTCCCATATGTTGCACATCATGGCCAACTGATGTGAACCGGTTTCATTTGAGGGGTTCCTCCAGCAAGCATTTGCAGACCCTCATGAGAGCACAGCTCAATTCTAGAACCTTCTCTTTTTCTTTGTATGAGGGAACTTTTTAGCATATTTTGGAGCTTAAAATTTTATCCAGAAATGCATTATAAAGTGAAGCTGGCCTATTGAATAGATTAACACACAACTCTGGATATACATCAGAGTGAAAATACAAGAAGTGACTCATCAACAAACCCCAAATGGAAAAGGAGAGCAGATGGTGGTTAAAAGAAATCTGAGAAAGCCTAGAAAACACAGGGTGGTGGAGACGCTAGCAATGTGAAGTCAGGGGCTGTTGTGTGCTCATTGTCTTCCCTGCAAGAAGACTGGCTTATTGTTGTTGGGTTTGTTGTTATTGTTTTAAATGGGGAGATGAATATGAGGATCAGTGTTCAAGCCCAGGGGCTGGAGAAGTGGCGCACATCTGTAAGCCCTGCGCTGGGGAGCAGCAGAGTCAGGTGGATGCTCAGGCCTCACTGATCAGTCAGTCTAGATGACATGGCTTGCTCCAGGGTGAGTGAGAGCCTGTTCCAACAAGTAAGATGGAAAGCCATAGCCTGAGGTTCACGTCCAGCTGCCACAGGAGCACGAAGGGGCACGGGCACACCTTCCCAGGGACAGGTACAGGGGTTCAAGTTCAAGGCCATCCATGGCTAGCCTGGGGTTATATAAGACCTCGTCACAAATCAACCAGCAACAAAACCCAGACAAAACCAAACAAAAAACAAGGGTGAAGCCAGGCACATGCCTTTATCCTAGCACTCGGGAGGCAGAGAAAGGCAGACCTCTCTGAGTTCTAGGCCAGCCTGGTCTACATAGTGAGTTCCAAGACAGCTAAAGTCTATGTAGAGAGGCCCTGTCTCATTTGGAAAAAAAAAGTCAACTAAGTTCAGTTGGTAGAGTGTTGGCCTGTATTCAGCTCCCAGGACCACATAAACTGGTTGTAGTAATGAATGTCCATAATGGCACCACTCCCAAGACCAGAAGGCCAAAGTCATTCTCAGCTACAGCCTGGGCTCCAGAGGGAGTTCCAGGACAGTCAGAGTTGTTACACAGAGACCCTGTATTAAAAAGCAAAACAAAACAGAAGAACACATAGTAGATATCACACATGCTACAGTTATTATTCTAATTTACTATCCTAAGAAGCTTATAAGGTAGATCTTATTATCTCCAGATTACAGGTGGGGACTCTAAGATGCAGACAGGTTAAGCAACTTACTTCAAGTCACCCAGCTAGTAGGTAGTCAATTGAGGGGAGTAGGATCCTGGCAGTCTCGGAGCCCAGTCCACACCCTCAGCTGCAGTGACTACCCAAGACACGGGTAGCCACAGAAGGCCATTTGCCAGCCAAAAGGACTTTATAAGCAAAGTAAGAGACGCCTCTATTTCTAGAAACATTCTTTTTTTTTTTTTTTTAAGATTTATTATGTATACAATACAGTGTGCTGCCTCCAAGTATGCCTGCACGCCAGAAGAGGGCACCAGATCTCATTGTAGATGGTTGTGAGCCACCATGTGGTTGCTGGGAATTGAACTCAGGACCTCTGGAAGAACAGTCAGCATCCTTAACCTCTGAGCCATCTCTCCAGCCACTCTAGAAACATTCTTGAGAATCCTAATAATATCATTGCTGTTTGATTCAGCACCTTTTTTTTTTTTTTTTTTTTTTTTTTTGTTTTTTAAGACAGGGTTTTTCTGTGGCTTTGG
>NW_026068108.1:1449408-1536310 GCF_014885135.2 Alexandromys fortis
AGTCACTTTTTTTTTTTTTTTTTTTTTTTTTTTGGTTTTTCAAGACAGGGTTTTTCTGTGGCTTTGGAGCCTGTCCTGGAACTAGCTCTGTAGACCACGCTGGTCTTGAACTCACAGAGATCCACCTGACTCTGCCTCCCGAGTGCTGGGATTAAAGGCATGCGCCACCATTGCCCTGCTTGATTCAGCACTTTTTGTGCTAAGCCTTCTGTATACTTTATCATATAACCATCTGCATTATTTTTTTTTCCAATTCCATGACAAGAGTTGGGACCTGGAGAGATGGCGTAGCAGTTAAGAGCACTGGCTGCTCATCCAGAGGCCCTGAGTTCAATTCCCAACACCCACATGGTGGCTCCCAGCCATCTGTAATGGGGTCTGATGCCCTCTTCTGTCATTCGGGCAAATAGAGCACTCATGCATAAATAAATCCTTTGTTTTTTTTTTTTTAAAGGAAGGAAGGGTTGTGTTGGCTCCTGGCTTGATGGTGTAGCTCATCATGGTGTAGCCTTCCCAACGCTGTGACCCTTTAATAAACCTCCTCATGTCGTGGGGACCCCAACCATAAGATTATTCTGTTGCTACTTCATAACTGTAATTTTGCTACTGTTATAAATCGAAATGTAAATATCTGATATGCTAGCCCCAAAGGGGTCACGCCCCACAGTTAAGAATCCCTGGTGGAGACAGTCACAGGGGATCCACTCAGGAAGCAGAAACAGACAAGCAAGTGCTCAGCTTTCTTTGTATTCAGTCCCTCACAGATGTGTTCAGAGGTTTCTCTAAGTGACTTCTGAGTCTGTCAAGTTGATGGTCAAGTAGCCTTCACACCATCACAACAGGTTTCTGTTTTGTTTTGTTTTGAGATAGGATCTTGCTATGTGATCCAAACTAGCTTGAAACTTGGAATCCTCTTGCCTCAGTCTTTCAAGCGCTGGAATTACATCCCTGCGCTACCAATCCCAGTGCACTGACTCGGATTTCAGAGGAGACTCAGAGAAGTTGAGAAGCTTGTTCTTGAGTAGCAGAAACCTGGAGAGCTTTTAGCGGCTTTTTAGCCATTCCCACACTGAGTTGGAGGACATTCTCCCCGCTCTTCTCCCCCAGGGCTTCAGGTGGAGTTCATCAATCCCATCTTCGAGTTCTCCAGAGCCATGAATGAGCTGCAGCTGAACGACGCCGAGTTTGCTCTGCTCATCGCCATCAGCATCTTCTCTGCAGGTGCGGAGGAGGGGCGAGAGGGAAACTGAGTAAGAAAGGGCCCTGCTGGGTTACTTGTGGATGAGAGGTAGGGTGGGATGGGACACGGCCCTATTTGGGAGTTGTGATTTGGGATATGGAACCAAGACCTTGGCCAGACCTGCTCCTCAACTTTGTTGGTGACCTATAGACCGGCCCAACGTGCAGGACCAGCTCCAAGTGGAGAGGCTGCAGCACACATATGTGGAGGCCCTGCATGCCTATGTCTCCATCAACCACCCCCACGTGAGTCTCCCCAGTGCCTTTCCTTCTGCTCTTCAGGCCCATTTTCTGATGTCCACTTTCTTTCAGACTTCTGCCTACACCTAGCAGGGGCGGTTCCCTGCCAATCTCACCTTCTCTAGGGAAGAGCAACAGCTAGATTTTTCCTTCCTTTCTTTTCTTTTTTTTTTTCAGGACCGACTGATGTTCCCACGGATGCTGATGAAATTGGTGAGCCTCCGCACTTTGAGCAGCGTCCATTCAGAGCAAGTGTTTGCACTTCGCCTACAGGACAAAAAACTTCCCCCACTTCTGTCTGAGATCTGGGATGTGCACGAATGACTGTCCTTCCACCATGTCCTCTGCGCTGTGAGCAACACTTACGGAGGCTTACTGACTGCTTCCTAGAGGTGGAGCAGACTGAGAAGGGCAAACATTCCTGGGGGCCCCCCCGAGAAGGAGATCCTTGTATGGCATTAAAGGAGAGTCAAAGGGCTGGGTGTTTTGTGGCTGCTGGCCAGTTGGGGACCTACTAACATTGTGCACCATCTGAAGACCTTATTGACCCAACCAAATAAACTAGCCAGGTAGGCCACTTTGCACGGGCCTACCCATCTTGCCTCTACCACTTCCTGTTTTTCCCCATAGGGCCCCAAAGAAATTCTCCACTATCACTCTGCAGCCCGGCTGCTTCACCAACAAGTCTGGCACTTGGAACAGAAAGGCCAAGATGAATACAGAACTAGGGAAATAAATTTCTGGATCTGGGCGGGAGTGCTGTGGAGGAGGAACCTGTGTCCATTAGGATCTGCCTCCAGACTCAGCAGAGGGGCAAATCACAGATGACATTTTCTGTTCACTAGGTCCACGGCGTAAGAGAAGTGTTTGGGTTTAGGTGCACCTTCCCCTTTAATTATCCAGGTAGGAGCAGGTGCTCTTACTGTGGGGGTGGGGGAGGGAGCGGTAACTTAGCGGTACACTTCACGTGTGTGTGTGTGTGTGTGTGTGTGTGTGTGTGTGTGTAAAACGTCTTACTTTTAACATTGGCATCTGAAAAAGGAGGACAGCCGTAAAGACTCAGGGCTGGGTAATCTTTCCCTTCGGTTTCTGGGCCCGGGGGACTCAAAGAAAAGTCCCTGGAGGCTCGGTGGAGGATGACCAGGGTTTGAGTTGTCAAAAGGACTGGACTCCATTTCCCAGCGGGCCTCGCGTCACCGTTCTCGTTCCCCTACCTTGGTGTAGGTGCAGCCCTGGCAGCGTCAGCCCGGAGCGTCCCCGCCATACAGAATTGGTTGAGTCCACCGGCCTTCTAGTTGGCTTTCCTGCCGGGCCGGCTGGGCACGTCCAAACAGCGTGCAGGGGGACCCAGATGAGGTTTGAAGAAACTGTCAGAAAGTCTTAGGGGCAGTTTATCTTACGAAGTATTTTCATATTAAACACTGTTTCGTCAAGACGGGCTCTATATTCAAGTCGAATTAAAAACCGTTTGAGTAATCAAAACAAAATGTATTCCTTTGGGTCCTCCCCTTGGCACCTACCAGCACTGGGCTAGCCCAGTGCCTCCCATCGCGTTCCCACTCCCACGGCGATAGGTGTGCGTAGCCGCTCGGTTTGGTGCAGCCCTGTTCCCCGCGGCGAATGGTACGGCCCGGGCCCCTCAGCCGCCCGCTTCCCGCAGCAGGTCTGAGTGGGTCGCACCCCCGGTGCGGACGCGGAACTGGCGCCTGCTCGCCGTGGCGCCGAGCTCGGAAGCCGGGAGGCGGCAGGCGGGCCCGACAGGTTCTTCTGAGCTGGGAGGTAGGGGAGCGCGCGCCGTGGGGAGCCCTGCGTGGGGCTTTGAGAGGAACCGGCGGCTACCGGAGGAACGGGTCTGTGAGGCGGCCCTGAAGGAGCGAGCGAGGGGGCGTGGAGCCTGCGGAGAAAGTGCCGCGGGGTCCAGGTGGGGCGCCCGCGCTGCCCAGGTGCCCAGGGCTGGGCTCGCGCTGAGCGCCGCCGCTCGCCGGCTCGCCCGCCGGGTTCTGGGGTGGGGGCGAGGAGCTGTCCAGCCCCGGGCCCGAGGAAGGCGCCAGCGCCTGGCGCGTGTGCGCGTGCGTGCGCACGCCTTATTTTTGATTAGCGTTTGAAGAACCACGTTTGATTCTCTAATATATACATATATATTTACATTTCGTCCTTCAGTATTGACTTGCTGAAGACCAGGCACACCATTTAATCTTTCTGCAACTGCTCCCTCCGTTCCCCGGCAGTTCAGTTCTTCCTCGTGCTCGCCTCTCCTCCTTCCTCTGTCCTAACCATCGCTGGCTTCATTGCACCAGTTCTCCCCCACGCTGGACCAGTCTGCTGATGAGCTTGCAAGGTCACTGCCTGGGGAGGAGGAGGAAGGAGAGGAAGCCTCCCTTCGTGCTCACGTCAGCGAAGATGTCATATCGTCCTTGGGTCGAGTTCCTGTGGTTTTTACTATGAGATCCTGCCTCAACTGAGGGATGAACCCACAGGGTTGGTGGCATGGCCATTGTAGGCTGAAAAGACAGATTACCACAAGATCCGTGGTTTCCAGACGTGGTGGTGATGTAGGATTATAGCAAAAAGGAATACATTTAGAAATTTGGACTACAGTGGGACAGGCAAGGGGCTCCACCTCAGTAAATAAAATTGAAACAAGAGGCAGAGTCCGATCCTGGCTGGTTTTGAAGACTGCATGAGTTATAGGTGGCGTTAGAGGATTTAGCGTCTGTGGGGAAGGCAGAGAAGGAGAACAGCCTTGGTTATCTCTGTAGTCTGAGTATCTAAAGTCAGCTCTGGAAGGAGATGAAGGAGTAGAATACGGTAACTGGCGTGCGGTGGGAGAGGGGCTTTATCTCACCAATACTGGAAAGGCCCCTGTAACTAACTTACTAGTATGAGAAAACTTCTACACCACCTTTGGGATTTTAGCTAGAGGATGCTGCTTCTGATTTTCAGTATAAACCTTCATTCAAAGACAGCCTACAACTCAGGTCCTACAAATTCTGTTTTGTGATAAGGTGCCGTATATGGGTCTTGTTGATAGCTAGATATTTCTATATAGAACACATGACTTTTGTCTATATCCCATTTCATAGCTCTGTTTTTCTCTTTCATTTTTCTTAGGAGAAGGGGCACGCCGCTCTATCGGGGTGACCCACTTCTGCAGTAAGCTCATGGCAATGAGCATGGTAGTTGGGGTTATTAAGAGTGATGAACCCTAGAAATGACTGAGCGTGTGGCATGCTCAGGAACTTGGTGTGAAGAGCGATTCCTCTTAAAAGCTGCTAGTGGGATTTAAAAAAGCAAACAAACGCTAAAGTGAAGATAACCTGATTCCTATAAGTGCTGCCAAGGGTATAGGAGCCTCCAGGGTTAGGAAGAATGAAGTGCTATGGGCCATGGCTAACTTTGGAGTATTAGCCGCTAGCACACTGTTCGGTCACCAAGCAGGGGAGGGGCTCTGCTATAAATAGTGCTTGGAGTCAGCGTCGCTGTGGAGACAAAACTGAATCCTATTACCTATGGGTCCTCTATTGAGAGCAAGGGGGAAAGAGGAACAGTATTTTGAGGACACGAGAGGTATTGTAAATAGATCTTCTTTATGGGTAGAAGAGGTCAAAAGAACTCACTACCTAAATCAAATGTGCCCTCAGTATTACAGGTAATATCCGTGTCTGCAGTATGGGAGTGGACACAGCAAATGAAGTGGAATGTGTTTAGGTGTGTGTAGTAGTGTAACAGGATTGTGTGTACACATATGCATGCATACAGTGAACATAGTCTCAGTGTGGCCATAGAAGCGAAATCTGGGAGAAAAACATTTTATTTAGAAATATATGTCATAGACAGCTGCCTGGGAAGAGACAGGAGTGGTCGTAACTGCTGAACCATTTCTCTGGCCCTAGGTAATAATTAGTTTTTAATATATTTAGAAATTTTCCTGCACACCTCTTCTGTACTTGCAGAAGACCTAGTAGTATTTTCAGTCCCTAATTCATAATCTCTGTGAGATAGAGAAAGACCCCTGGGAACATGTTTTACTTTCAGATCCCAAAACCAGACAGAGCTATTGGTTCAGCACCAAGGGCAGAGGTAATAGCAGTTGCTGGGGCCCCTTTTCTAGCTTGTACTGGGAAAACTGGTTAGGCCGGGCAGTGGACTTTAATCCCATTACTCGGGAGGCAGAGGCAGGTGGATCTCTATGGGTTCGAGGCCAGCCTAGTCTATAAGAGTTAGTTCCAGGACAGGCTCCAAAGCTACAGAGAAAACCAGGAAAAAAACTGGTTAGAGATGATGTAGTTGGGACATAGCCGGTCTTCATGTGAGATCATGTGACCTAGAGATCCAGCTGTTGTTACCCGTCTGAGTGCAATTAACTGAAAGGTCTATATGATAGTTCCACATCAAGATGAAAGCTGCTTAGTGAGACAGAATAATTCAGTTTCCATCTAGATGTAAAAGCACAGATTAGTGCTGTTCAGAGTCTGGTTTGGCTTGATCGCTGGAGTAGCCCTGACAGCGACTCCTGTTATCATAATTATTCAGTCTAGATTAGACTGTCTAGGTCTGGTTTCCAGAAGCAGAGCCCCAGGACCGAGGCTGGAGATGAGCTCGTTAGCAGTGCTGAGCCTATTCCTACAGCTCTGCCTTCTCCTTTCTGTGCTGCTAAAGATGGAAACTGGGGCCTTGTGCAGTCTTAGCTCAACCAGTAAGCTATATCCCTCAACCCTGTTCCACCTGAAAGCTGACTCTGGGAACCCATAAACCTAGACGGCCACCAGTCTACGCAAGTGTCAGATTCTATCCTGAGTGATGAAGCGGAAGCCTTCTGACCTGTGCCCTGGCTGGGACGGAACTGAGAGGGTGGCTCCCTTCAGCCTAGCTGGGTATGTTTCTCAGTACTTTTCCCCTGTTGGATTTTCAGATTATATCAGAATTCCTCCTGGGAACGCTGACTTCTCGCCCAGTGCCCCGAAGTTTCTCTGCAATGAACTGATAAATTGGAACCATGGTGCAAAAGAAGTTCTGCCCTCGATTACTTGATTATCTAGTGATCGTAGGGGCAAGGTAACCAAGAAGACTGAATTATCTTGTTTTCTGGGGTGGCCACAATGTCCTGACCTTATTTTCATGTTGCTTTGCATAGCTTATTCTTCCCATTGTTATTCCCTGATG
This sequence comes from Alexandromys fortis, assembly GCF_014885135.2. Taxonomy (NCBI): domain Eukaryota; kingdom Metazoa; phylum Chordata; class Mammalia; order Rodentia; family Cricetidae; genus Alexandromys; species Alexandromys fortis. The sequence continues at coordinate 1,456,051 of NW_026068108.1, forward strand.
GGAACATTGATGTTGGTAGGAAAAGTCATACATTTGGGTGGTGTAAGAATATCAGTCTGGACAGAGACAGCAGATCTCAGCTTTGTTTTGTTTTGTTGGAGATGAGATTTCTCCTGTGTAGCCCTGGCTGACCTAGAACTTGCTAAAGACCAGGCTGACCTTGAACTCAGAGATTCACTTGCCTCTGCATCCCAAGCGCTGGTACTGAAAGCAAGTGCCACCACACTCAGCTCAAAACTCCGCTTTTAACTCACATCCTTGGTTAGGTGAAATGGCTCAGTGGGTAATGGTAATTGCCACCAAACCTAACGAGCTGGAATATACTTTTTATAGCCATGTTTTCACAGTTTGTAAAAAGGAGAAAGTATGTTTTGCTTCTTTCTTCTCCACCTGCATATATTCTTGTAATTTGTTAGCCGAGGTACTTTGAAAGATACTGATCATTTTGGGGTGTTAGTGATGATTTCCTTGTTGAAACTTTCAAGATAGCGCTTTCATGACAGTGCGTTCTCCAATCCGCCAGTAAAACTTGGCGAGAAGTCCCCAGATATCCAGGTCCGATAATAGCTCACTTTATCCGAAAGTATCTTCGAGCTTTATTTGTTGATTGTGGTTAATGTGTGATAGTGTGTATATGCTTTTGGGCTGCTGAGCCTGTCTTTCTGTCCTTCAGACACCCAAGCAGCGACAGTGTGGCTCAGACACCCGAACTGCTGCGGCGGTACCCATTAGAGGATCACCCTGAGTTTCCCCTGCCCCCAGATGTGGTGTTCTTCTGCCAGCCTGAGGGATGTCTGAGCGTGCGGCAGCGACGCATGAGCCTTCGCGATGACACCTCTTTTGTCTTCACTCTGACTGACAAGGACACTGGAGTCACCCGTTATGGCATCTGTGTTAACTTCTACCGCTCCTTCCAGAAGCGAGTGCCCAAGGAAAAGGCCGAAGCTAGAGCAGGACCCCGTGGGAAGGAGGCTGGCACTCAGAGCTCAGAGAGTGGCTCAGCCTTGCAGCCTCCTAGTGCTGACTCCACTCCTGACGTGAACCAGTCTCCTCGGGGCAAACGCCGTGCAAAAGTGGGCAGCCGCTCCCGCAACAGTACCCTGACATCCCTGTGTGTGCTCAGCCACTATCCTTTCTTCTCGACCTTCAGAGAGTGTCTGTATACTCTCAAGCGCCTGGTAGACTGCTGTAGCGAACGGTTGCTAGGCAAGAAACTGGGCATCCCACGCGGCGTTCAGAGGTATGGTTTGCTGCTTATGCGCAGAGGAAAGGGGAAGCATTCAGATGTTAACATGATTAGTCTGTGGTCCCAATCTAAAGACTGCTGAGAGTTGACCACCTACTGTTGTTATGGCTGAGGGGTTTGATGTTTGCTGGTGGGCATGACATTGAGTTCTATTACATATACCGTTGTGTGCCTGTTTTTGTTATGTGTACCTCAGGTCCCCTCTGAGACTAGAGAGTGGGCTTTCCTAACAGAACGCCTCTTCCAGTTATTATTGTCGTTTATTGGGTTGCAGCAGTACCAGCTGGTGATGTTTGTCTGAGTCTTGCTGTGTGCTCCTCAGGGACACTATGTGGCGAATCTTTACTGGATCACTGCTAGTGGAGGAAAAGTCAAGCGCCCTTCTGCATGACCTTCGAGAGATTGAGGCCTGGATCTACCGGTTGCTGCGCTCGCCAGTACCTGTTTCTGGGCAGAAGCGAGTGGACGTTGAGGTCCTACCCCAGGAGCTGCAGCCAGCCCTGACGTTTGCTCTTCCAGACCCCTCTCGGTTCACCCTAGTAGACTTCCCCCTCCACCTTCCCCTGGAACTTCTGGGCGTGGACGCTTGTCTTCAGGTGCTAACCTGCATCCTGCTGGAGCACAAGGTGAGGGCCAGTTCTGTAGACCTAGACCTGTTGGGAGCTGGGTCGTGAGTTTGCAGAGGACAGACACTGCGCGTCCGTATCATCTTTTTATTTCCAGGATGGCAGTATATAGCAGGGATTTGGTAGACATGAACTGAATATTGATATCAAGTGGAATGCTTAGTTGAGTATCCTGTGTTACACTGATTTCCTTCCCGGGGACACCAGCATTCTCTGTCAGTATGCAGTCCCACGAGAGGGAGTGGCAGAGCAGCCGCAGGCTTGGCGAGCCTGACACTGGATTGGGGTGCCGGGCGCTGTTTTACCGTGCTGGGTGATTTGTGGTGTGGCAGGTGGTGCTACAGTCTCGCGACTACAACGCGCTCTCCATGTCTGTGATGGCCTTTGTGGCAATGATCTACCCGCTGGAGTACATGTTTCCCGTCATCCCACTGCTCCCTACCTGCATGGCGTCAGCTGAGCAGGTGAGTCCAACAGAGCCTACCTGCTGGGCTGCCCCGGCTTCTCCTCTGCCCCATATAACTTACCGGTCTGAAGTTTTGGGTGGATTTGAACTGATTGTATGGTAAAACTATGCTATTTGTAGTTTCGCTTGTAAGAGTTAGTGATCATAGGCTCCTTGCCTATGATAATAGGTGTTAATATTCTGAAATGTATTGTTTCCTTTCTAAAATCTGAAAAATTCTAAATTTTGCAAGTACCTAGTTGCTAGAATTTTGGGAAAGGGTGTCAGAACACCTTATCTGGAAAAATTCTGACTTTATTACATGCCCTCAATAAACTTTGTCTTTGTTTATCTTTTCCGCAGCTACTCTTGGCTCCGACCCCGTACATCATTGGAGTTCCTGCCAGCTTCTTCCTCTACAAGCTAGACTTCAAAATGCCTGACGATGTGTGGCTAGTGGATCTGGACAGCAATAGGGTGAGGCGTGGGACTAAGGTTTAGATAGGATCATGTTCTAGGCCCAGTTATGTGTGATAACTGTTATTTCTATTATAATACTTATTAAAACAGTTTTTTTTTTCTAATGTGGCTTTGAGTTTAGTAGGCAGATAGGCCATTGGCTATAGAATTTAGTCTGCCCTAAATTAAGAGCTCCTTCTACATGCTCAAAGAGCCCCGTGATGGTTATTTTCATATATGTCATTATATGTAGTGTAGATAATCAAAGAGCCCCGTGATGGTTATTTTCATATATGTCATTATATGTACTGCAGATAATCAAAGAGCCCCATGATGGTTACTTTTGTATATATCATTATATAGAATGTAGATAGATAATCAGGTGATAGCTTCCCATAAGTTTCAAGTAAGAAACTGTTTTACAGCACATATTTAAAATTATATTAGCATTCCACAATGTGAGTATATTAAAACTCTTATAGAAAGCCTACTCTGTGTTCATTATTAAATTTTAGAAAATAAAATTAAGTATAGGGCCGGGCCAGCAAGGTAGTTTAATAGGTAAAAAACTCTTGCGTCCAAGTCTAACAGCCTGAATTCAATACCCAGTGTCCACATGGTGGAAAGAGAGAATTCACCCCTGTTGTCCTCTGTCCTTCATACATGGGACATGGAATGCCACCTCCCTCTAAACACAAATACAGTAAAAAGAAAAAGAAAAGTATAGGAGCTAGAGAGATGACTCAGCAGTTAAGAGCACTGACTGCTCTTCAGAGGACCTGGGTTCAATGCCCATCACTCACATCAGGTGACACATAGCCCTCTTTAACTCCTGCTTTAGGGGATTTGGTACCTCTGACTTCTGCTAGCACCTGCATTCATATACATAATTAGAAATAATAAAAGTAAGTTTCAAAAATAAAGTAAATGTAAAGAAGAAAATATAACATAATAATATTCAGATATAGTCATCAATGTTAGGTGTATTTCTTTTCAGGCATGTGGACGTAGCTCATGTATGTCTGCATAGCTCTCGTGTGTATGGATAACATGTGATGAAGTTGTGTTTATCACATCTCCCTGTGGCATGTTATTTGCTCTTATGTAAGCAGATCTCCTAGACAGTTCTTTCTAAAGTCATGGCTTCTTCTGCTTTCTCTGCTGCAGGTGATTGCCCCTACCAATGCAGAAGTGCTACCTGTCCTGCCAGAACCGGAATCATTAGAGCTGAAAAAACACTTGAAGCAGGTAGGTGAGGAATGAAGGAAAGCAGGGGAAGGGTCTGCAAGATGGTTCAGCAGATAATGGCGCCTGCCACCAACTCTGACAACTGGGACCCACATGGAAGAAGGAGAGAACCTACTCTCGGAAGTTATTCTCTGAGCTCCACAGACGCGCTGTGGCACGCATGCACCCACACATGTCCACATACTCAACACAGTATGAATTAAAATGTCATAAAATGCTTAAATAAAGTAAGTAATAGATGATATCAGGGTCCTGTTGGAAGGGAGTGGGTCTAAGAACCTTCATGTGGAATAGATTTTCTTTACCTTGAACGGGCTTAAGGAGAAGTATATCCAAATTTTGTGCAGCAGAATGAATCTTTTTTTTTTTTAGAATTATAATTTTTTTATTTTTAAAAATATGCACATATTCAGATAGTTGCAGAAGCAGCAAGAACTGATCAGGGTCTTGCCCTGTAGCCTGAACTGATCTCAAGCTCCAGATCTTCTTGACTCAGCCCCCCTGAGAGCCAGGGCTATAGGTCTGTAACACTATACTTAGGTCTAGGATTATTTTAGGAGCTTTGTGACTTTACTCTCCAGCTGACAAATGGGGTGTGATACATTGGAAATACACCAGGGGGACTTTCCCACTGCTTTGGACAGATAATGGGCACAGAACCCTATACTAAGTAAGCATTTCCCCCTCTGCATAGATCCTACATAGCCACAGATGTTCCCCAAGACATTTAGACCAGACTAGAGAAGGATGCTGCTTGGTGGGACATAGTGTGACAGACACAGGGACACGACCAACTCTCATTCTGTGCTAACATCTACAGACTCGGGTGTGTAGCCACGGTTACGTGAACATATTGCATGCGCCCAAAAGAAGGAACATGGGTGACATCCATTTGCCGTAAATGATTAGGAGCGGACCCACGAGGATGAACTCCCAAATGGGGAACAGCTAAAAGTCAGCAGGATGAATCTTTTTTGGATTTTTCGAGACAGGGTTTCTCCATAGTTATTGGTTCCTATCCTGGAACTAGCTCTTGTAGACCAGGCTGGCCTCGAACTCACAGAGATCTGCCTGCCTCTGCCTTCCCGAGTGCTGGGATTAAAGGTGTACGCCACCACTGCCCGGCCAGCAGGATGAATTTTAAAGGGTTCTTTTTAACGCACTGTTTGTCACACTGCTTTGCACATGATACTATGTATATGTATGCTTCCGGTCAGGTGTGGTGGCACTCACCTGTAGTCCCATCACTCAGGCCAGCCTGGCATACGTGGTCTACAGAGTGAGTTCCGGGACAGCCAGGGTTATATAATGAAACCTTATCTCGGAATGAGGGCATGGGGGAGGGGGAAGGATGTGAAGAGCGAGTCTATATGAATTTATGCCAGCTTACTACTGTGTAGGCATGGACCAGCAGCATTAGCATAGAATTACCCAGATGTGCTGATTCCAAATACAGTGTGACACCAGCCCAGGGGATTCCTCAGCCACTTTGAAACACTAATGGTTTAGATCAGTAGTAGTCTTCAGGGTGCTTCTTGGAGAGTCTCTCAGGGGCTAATTTAAGTTGGGGACTTGAGACTGTTCGAATTGTTTTTCGAGACAGGGTTTCTCTGTGGCTTTGGAGCCTGTCCTGGAACTAGCTCTTGTAGACCAAGGCTGGCCTCGAACTCACAGAGATCTGCCTGCCTCTGCCTTCCCGAGTGCTGGGATTAAAGGCGTGCGCCACCACACCCCACCTGGCCTGAGACTCTGTTGTCATTTTGTTTGCGGGGAGTTGTTTTCATAGTTGTGGCTGTTTTGGTGAGGCTCTGGGTTTTTTGTTGTTGTTCTGTTTGATTTTGTGTTTTAGGGTTTTTTTGTTTGTTTTGTTTGTTTGTTTTCAGAGGCAAAGTGTGGCTGTTCTGGAACTTTCTCTGTAGACCGGGCAGGCCTTGAACTCAGAGATTTGCCTGTCTCTGCTTCTCAAGTGCTAAGATTAAAGGCCGAGCCACCACTGCCAGATAAGGCTCTGGCTTTTGATTTTTGTTTTTGTTGTTTTGTCCGGGTAGGTCTGTTTTTTACAGTTCACTTGTTCTTATTTCTTTGTTCTTTTCAATTTGAAAATCACATTCTTGGCTAACATAAATGGAAACTGTTATCTTGGACTTAAGTTCTATTTAAAATGACTTGAGCTTTGCTGACTTAAGGTGGACAGCTACATAATTCTGGCTATTTTCTAAAAGCTAAATTATTTGGATTCTTTTTTTTTTCAAAGATACAGACTCTAGAATGAGTTGGCCTTGGTTTTTCAGATGAGCACAGTTCCTCGTAGAGAATTTTGTGACCAGAGAATGACAGGTAGAAGACTTTAAAACACCCCCTTTCCTAGGAACTGAGGAACTGCGTGAGAACCTGTCTTAAGTGAGGACTTTTTGTTCCCAGGCCCTGGCCAGCATGAGTCTCAATACCCAGCCCATTCTTAATCTGGAGAAATTCCACGAGGGCCAAGAGATCCCACTTCTCTTGGGAAGGCCTTCTGGCGACCTTCAGGCCACGCCTTCCACCGAGTTCAATCCACTCATTTATGGCAATGATGTCGACTCAGTAGATGTTGCAACGAGGTAAGAGCACAAGTTCCTAAGTCTGCTTCTCTGCTCACTTGAGGAGGGGAGACCACATCTCAGAGCCAGATTTACTTTATATAAAATGTGTGTGATATTTGGTTGTATTTCCTACCTTAGCAAAAGTAAGGAGAAGAAATAGTTAACACTCTCAGCATGAAGAGCAAGACTGCTGGTTAAGACCTCACCCCATGGTGGTTGAAACCTGTTAAACAATGGTGTCAGGAGGTAGTCTAAGACCTTGGGTCATAGCCTAACGACAGGATATGGGTCTTGGATTATCTCACCACCCCCTTCTTTCCCAGAGTGGCCATGGTCCGTTTCTTCAACTCTGCTAACGTGCTGCAGGGCTTTCAGATGCACACACGTACCCTGCGACTCTTCCCCCGACCTGTGGTAGCTTTCCAAGCTGGCTCCTTTCTGGCCTCACGTCCCCGACAGACTCCCTTTGCTGAGAAACTGGCCAGGACTCAAGCTGTGGAGTACTTTGGAGAATGGATCCTAAACCCTTCTAACTATGCATTTCAGCGGATTCACAACAGTGAGTCCACCCCTTGAGGGCCTCTTTTGCGTCCGCTCTTCCTTTTACTGCTTCTCACTTCCCCACTTCTTTTCCTTATTGCTCACTGCTTCTCCTCTTTGGGTAGATATGTTTGATCCAGCCCTTATTGGGGACAAGCCAAAGTGGTATGCTCACCAGCTGCAGCCCATCCATTATCGAGTCTACGACGGCAGTTCTCAGCTGGCTGAGGCCCTGAGTGGGCCACCGGAACGTGATTCTGATTCTGACCCCACCGATGACAGGTGAGCAGTCCTCACGCTAGGAGGAAAAATGTCATACAGTTGTAGATGTGAGTCTTTGAAGCTTTGCAGAGATTGATTGTGTGTGTGTGTGTGTGTGTGTGTGTGTGTGTGAGAGCGCGCATGCGCCTACATGTGCATGTCTGTTTGTCTGTCATCTAGTGAATATATTTGTGGATTTCCTCTCTAGTGAGTGTGTAAGCCAGAAGAGGGTTTCACATTCCTTGTAACTGAGTTAATGGAGTTTGTGGCACACCTAACTTGTTTGTTGGGTGCTGGGATCTGAAGCTGTCCTTACGGATCTGAAGCTGTCCTTACGGTTATGTGGCAAGCTCTCCTTACCACTTGGCCATCTCTGCAGCCCGTTTCTTCCTCCTCTTCTTCTTCTATGAATATTTTAAATTTATCATTTGACAGTTTTACACATATATGCAATATGTCTTGGTCATGTCACCGCAGCTCTTCCTCCCACTCTTCCCTTCTTATTTTGCTTTTAATTTTTTTTGCCAGCTTGCTTCTGTTTTTGTTTGTTTTTTTGGGGGGGATTTTGAGACAGAGTTCCCAGCAGTTTTAGAGCCTGTCCTTGTAGAGTGGTTGGCCTTGAACTCACAGAGATCCTCCTGCCTCTGCTGGGATTAAAGGTGTGTGCCACCACCACTCAGTTTGTGTGCTGTGGGAACTGCGGCCAGTTCCTCCTATCTGCTAGGAAGGCACTCTACTGAGCTACATCCCCAGTCCTTTGTTTGGTAGGTTACTTTTTGTGGGTTTTGTTTTTATTATTTATTTAATTTTTTATTTTTTATTTTTTTTTATTTTTTATTTTTTTTTTTAAAGACACTTGTAAGCTGCCATGTGGGTGCTGGGAATTGAACCCTCAACCTCTGGAAGAGCAGCCAGTACTCTTTTTTTAAAAAATATTTATTTATTTATTATGTATACAATATTCTGTCTGCGTGTATGCTTGGAGGCCAGAAGAATTGCACCAGACCTCATTACAGATGGTTGTGAGCCACCATGTGGTTGCTGGAAATTGAACTCAGGACCTTTGGAAAAGCAGGCAATGCTCTTAACCAATGAGCCATCTCTCCAGCCCCTTAATTTTTTATTTTTATGTGTTTAAGTGTCTTGCCTGATGTGGGAGGAAGAGGGCATTGGATCCCCTGAACCTAGAGTCACTGTAATGACTGCTAACCGGCTCCCAAACAGTGACACGGAGACTTATAACCAAATATATGAACTTGGCCTTAGCTTAGTCTTGATTTTAACTAGCTCTTATAACCTAACCCATTTTTATTAATCTACGTTTTGGTCACACACCACCACCCATCACGCTTCCTCCATGTCTCTTGGCATCTCTTATGCTCCTAGATTCTCCTACTTTCTCTCCCTCTGCTCAGAAGTCCTGCCTATACTTTCTGCCTAGCTATTGGCCATTCAGCTCTTTATTAAACCAATCAAAGTAATATTTCTCAACACAGTACAGATATCCCACAACAAGTTACAGATGTCCATGTGGGTGCTAGGAACAGGGTCTGGGTCTGCTGGAGGCAGCAAGTGCTGTTAACTGTTGAAGCATATCTTTAGTCCTTTGTCTGTTTTTATATGCTGAGACAGAGTGTCACTGTGTAACCTAAGATAGCCTCAGACTCACACAGTTCTACCTCGAAGTCTGGGATAACAGCATAAGCCACCTTAATCAGCTCTGATTGCCTTCCTTGACATCCTTATTTTGTCTTGTACCCTAGCCTTGAGCTGACTGTGCTCCCCTTTTTGGGGTTCTAAATACTAATTGTGGGTTCTTTTTCTTTTCTTTTCTTTTATGTGCATTGGTGTTGTCTATGTAAGGGTGTCAAATCTTCTGGAACAGTTGTGAGCTGCCATTATGAGTGCTAGGAATCAAACCTGGGTCCTTTGGAAGAGTAGCCAGTGCTGAAACCACTCAGCCATCTCTCCAGCCCAGACTGTGGATTCTTTAGTCCCCCCCTTTCTGATTGTTGTTGTTTCCATTTTATTTTGAGAAAAGGCCTCCTGTGTCCTAAGCTGGATTAAAATGACTAAGGATGACCTGGAACTTTTTTTTTTAAATATTTTTTATGGTTTATTTAACTTTATTTTATGTGCATTGGTGTGAAGGTGTCAGATCCCCTGCAACTGGATCTTCAGACAGTTGTGAGCTGCCATGTGGGTGCTGGGAATTGAACCAGGGTCCACTGGAAGAGCAGTCGGTGCTCTTAACCACTGAGCCATCTCTCCAGCCCCTGACCTGGAACTTTTGTTGTCTCTACTCCCCAGTTGTGGTGCTTGAGGAGTGCACTGAACAGAGTTAGAAAGGAACCTAGGCCTTCTTGCATGGGGGCAGGCATTCTACCAGCTCAGCTACATCTTAAGCTTCTTTTCTTTAAAAAAAAATTTGAAATAATTTATGGTGTGTGTGTGTTTGCATTTGTGTGGCCCTGTGTGTATGCTGAGGTCAGAGGAGAACTTGAGGGAGTTGGTTCTCTCCCACCATGTGGGTCCAAGGAGAGCCATAACACCGGAGTCTTCTGGGACAGCCCCTCTTCCTTTCTCTTTACCTTGCAGTGGCAGTGACAGCATGGATTATGATGACTCGAGCTCTTCTTACTCCTCCCTTGGGGACTTCGTCAGTGAAATGATGAAATGTGACATCAATGGAGATACCCCCAGTGAGTGTGCTTGGGAAGACTGGCCATTATTAACAGGGGTTGGGTTCTGGGGCTGAGGTGATTGGTGCTTGTCTCTCTGGCTAGATGTGGATCCTCTGACGCATGCGGCCCTGGGAGATGCCAGCGAAGTGCATATTGATGAGCTGCAGACCCAGAAAGAGGGAGAGGAGCCCGGTCCAGACAGCGAGAGCTCTCAGGAAAATCCCCCGCTGCGCTGGAGCCCTAGCGCTACCGTCCATGGTGCCCACTCTGTATGTGGAGGTGGAGACGTGGAGACGTGGGGGGATGGTGAGGTGCTGGTCCATCTGTTAGGAAAGCCTGACTGCAGCCCTTCGACTGCTCCTTCCCATGTCCCTGTTTCTCTGTGACCTCCTGACTAAAAGCCTCTGAGAAGTAGCTTTAACCCCAGAGCCTGTCCTGGAACTAGCTCTTGTAGACCAGGCTGGTCTCGAACTCACAAAGATCTGCCTGCCTCTGCCTCCGAAGTGCTGGGATTAAAAGCGTGCGCCACCACAGCCCGGCCCATCGGGCTTCCTTTAAGCTGTCACTAGTATCTGCTTCCATAGTTTCCAGAGATCAAATTATTGTGGCTCTTCTCCCGTACACGTCTTAGGCTGGGAATCTGACAGACCTGGTCTGTTCCATTGAACTGAGACAGGGTATCAGGTGACCATGTTTTATTTAATGTGACCCCTAGGAACATGCTGATTCTACAGAGATGGATGATAAGGCAACAGCAGGCAGCTCCAAGTCCCTCACTCCTGTGCCTCCCAGCATTTGCAAGTCTACTGTGGACAGGAGACAGACAGAGACTGAAGAGGGGTCAGTGTGCCAGCGAACCTATGGCAATCCATACTTCGAGCCCCAATATGGCTTCCCCCCTGAGGAAGATGAGGAGGAGGAGGGGGAAAGCTACACTCCCCGATTCAGCCAACATGTTGGTGGCAATCGGTGAGAGCCTGGGAATCCCTTTTAGATGGGTGACTGAAGGACCTGACTGCAGAGACCCCGGGTGAGGGTTACTCAGTTGGAATGCTCTTGCTATCCTGCCATCCCCAGAGGGTAGTTCTTTGAACTAAGGACTTAGGAATAATGGGACAAGAACAGCAATTGCAGTGTAGCATAAGGTCCACTCCCAAGATTAAGTACTCCTGCCTGGGACTCATGGGTGCCACTGTGCATTTAAGGGCTCAAAAGCTGCTGCGGCCCAACAGCTTGAAACTGGCAAGTGACTCAGATGCAGAGTCAGACTCCCGAGCAAGCTCTCCCAACTCCACTGTCTCCAACAACAGCACCGAGGGCTTCGGGGGCATCATGTCTTTTGCTAGTAAGTACCTCAAGCTCTCTCATTCTTCTACTTCATTTTCTATCTGGTACATGTTGCTTAGCACTTGAGCTGTAGAGCTAGGTGGATATCAGGCCAGAGGACAACTTGTAGGAGTTCTCTTCTCCCCTGGGGCTCCTCAGGATCCATCTCAGGTTGTTAGGAGTGGTAGGTAGCAAGTGCCTTTACCCACTGTGCCATACCGCTAATCCACTTACATATTATTTCAGACAATATAGACAAAAATTAAACATTAAATTTATAAGTCATATATTTAATCAAATTTGTTTTGATCAGCTGTCTTCTTTGCCTGGTAAGGAGCTTTAGTAGTGAACATGTTTGAAATATATATGCAGCAGGTTTTCATGCTTGCTTTTAACAGATGAGCGGTAGGATCATGAGAGGTAGGACTGCAGATGGACTAGGGGCTGATGGGGGCTGCCATAAAGGGTGACTGTAGTTGTAGGTGTCCTTAGGTCCAGGTAGGAATATCAATCAGAGCAAAGGCAGACGAACCACCAGCTTTCATGCCGTGTTAGCAGTAAACAAGACTTACATATCAGAGAAAATTATTACTGGATTTTGAGCAGACCTGGCTGTTTCTTTGTTCGCCCTAAATTACACTGCATCTTTTCTATGATAGAGCAGAGGTTATCTGATCAAGCCATTGGGGTGCTGTTTAAAAGAGGTGAAGCAGAGGTTATCTGATCAAGCCATTGGGGTGCTGTTTAAGAGAGGTGAAGATGATACAACTGTTACTGTACTAGGATGCTGTGAACATTTGTCCTCTTACCTTGGCACACCAACATGGTGGAAAGGAATTCGAGACACAGAGACACAAAGTTTAGCTTTTTTGGGGGGGGGCTGGTGGCATGCTGCCCCTCCCTTAAGGGAGATTTTCCTAATTAATTGATAACTGTTTTGTTATATGTAATTTTACTATGTTAAAGATAAAGTCTTCTTTTTTGTTTAAACAGAAAAGGGGAAATGGTATGGGAGGTCCTTCTGTCTATGTGTTGCTTTGGGCCTATGGCAAAACTGTAGGGGAACAGAGCTAGGCAGGGAAAACTAAACGGAATGCTGGGAGGAAGAAGGCGGAGTCAGGAGAAGCCATGGAGCTGCCAGAGTCAGACATGCTGAAACTTATACCGGTAAGCCACTGCCACGTGGCTTTACAGTTAGTGGAGATGGGTTAAATTAATATGTAAGTGTTAGCCAATAAGAAGCTAGAGCTAATGGGCCAAGCAGTGTTTTAATTAATACAGTTTCTGTGAGATTATTTTGGTTCTGGGTGGCTGGGACGAACAAGCAGCTTCTCCTCCAACATTAGCTCATGGCTTTTCATACCCTCTCCTTTGTAGGCAGCCTGTATCGGAACCATAGTACAAGCTTCAGCCTTTCAAACCTCACACTGCCCACCAAAGGTGCCCGAGAGAAGACTACACCATTCCCCAGCCTGAAAGGTAGCTACAACCTTTCCTTTGTCAAATCAGGTTTCTCTGAGAGACATGTCAGACATCTAAGTATTTGTCAGGAGCCATGTGTACCACAAGTCATTGGACCAGGCTGTTGCCTCATATTGCTTATCATGGCTTTCACTGCACACCATAGGCGCTAAGTGGTTGCAGATAGAAATCACCTTTGTAGCTGGAGGGGCCCTGTTACATCAGTAGGTGATAGCCGCGTAGGATTACTTCTGCTTTGAGGAGGACCATATCAGAAAGAAGTGTGTGCTAGCTCAGTCATCTTCAGATTCCCACTGCGTGAACTTGGGTAAACTCCTCGCCAAGGAGCTGGTCCACAGGAGAATTATGGGCAGACTAGCAGTGTTTATAGAATTTAGCCATTTACTATGGATTCGTGCTAATTTTTAGTCTGTCAGTGGTATTGATTGGCTTCTAGGGTCAGACCATATTTTAATTTCACCTGTGATCTTTGTAGCTTGAGGGGCTTTTCTCAATTTAATTTGACCTTTGTTTGTTATCTGTGGATATTGTACTGAAATATTTAATTATAGTAGTAGGAACAGTGAGAAATAATCATTTTATTGACACAGGGTCTTCCTGTGGAGAGCCCCTCAAACTTAGAGTCCTCCTCCCTAGCATTAAGATTATGGGCATGGACCTCCCGTCATATCCAGCTAGAGATAGTGGGGCCTCAGGAGTATTCTTTAGTGGGTGGGGCTGTGGGGTAGGTGGGTGAAAGGAAGTTAGGTTAGTAACACAGAACAGTAACTAGCATTGCTACAGTGATGGGTGGGTTAGGGATAGAAAGGTGTGTTGGCCTCTCTGGCTTTTATCTGGTACATGTGAAGGGAAGAGTAATTGAAACTCTTTCATTGCATGCGATGCTTCATCTCATGTGCTGCACTTAGCCTTTCTACCCATGCTCCATCCTCCTACTGCACCCTTCCTTCCCATGATAGCATCTGCAAGATGTCTCCTCCCTGTGGGTACCCAGAGCCCCTCAGGATCCCTGTGCTAGATAATTCACAAAACAGTGTTCCTTCTTTCATGCATGTGCCTGTTTAGTATATGAAGGCCTTCTGTGTCATTTACCTTGCCCCTGGCTTTGAGAGGTCCCAGGCCTAAGAATGGGCTTTCTTAGAGCCTTGGTTGTCTCTTGATCACGTGGCTTCCAGCTTTGATGTGCCCAAGAACCAAGGTTATTCGCACTTTCCATGAGAGAGTGCTCAGATGATCTGACTTACTGCTCCATCAAGGGGTACAGGGGTTCAGGTACTGTGGTACACCTACTAATTGTGTATTTTTGTCCCAGTATTTGGGCTAAATACTCTAATGGAGATTGTTACTGAAGCCGGCCCTGGGAGTGGTGAAGGTGGGTCTTCCCCGTGAGCTGTGCATGACTTTTTTCCCCCTAGCATCTTCTCTGCCTGCCTGAGGGCCTCCTCTTGGAGCAAGCAACGTCACATGAGTGACCTGCCTTGCCTGTCCCCCACAACACCCATGCAGCCCATGGGGCATGCTGCTGGTGCATGTGGAGTGGCCTGACCTCCATCCCTACCTCCTGCACATTGCCATGGCTATTTCCTACCTGTGTGTGCTGTTCTGTTGCACCCAGTGCAGACCTTCCGGAGGATGGGTGTGGATACGATGATGTGAGCCCCGGACTGTGCCCGTGATGCGTCTCATTCCTGCCTTCCCTACTGTAGGAAACAGGAGGGCCCTGGTGGACCAGAAGTCATCTGTCATCAGACACAGTCCGACCGTGAAGAGAGAGCCTCCATCACCCCAGGGCCGGTCCAGCAATTCCAGGTAATAAATGGCAGGGCAGCTTTGTTTTGTTTTATTTTTTGAGACAGTCTCATGTTGCCTACCATGCTTGCCTCAAACTCAGTATGTAGCTGAGGATGACCCTGAACTGATCTCTATTTCCAGTTCCCCAGTACTTGGGTTACAGACATGCACCCCCACACTCAACTAGCAGAACAGTTTTCAGGTAGTGTTAATAAGATAATGTTCCTTTTTTTTTTTGAGGGATGCTCAAAACTGGGGCGAGCAGTATATTTAATCAGTTTTGGTCGGTACTCCCCCACCCTTTTTCTATTTTTTTTTTTTTTTTGAGGCAGGGTTTCTCTGCATAGCCCTGGCTGAACTAACTCTGTACCTCTGTAGACCAGACTGGCCTCAGACTCACAGAGATCCACCTGCTTCTGCCTCCTGAGTGCTGGGATTAAAGGCGTGTGCCACCCCTGCCCATTTCTAACCAGTCCCCAGGCAACAGTATTATAGTGTGGAGAAAGGTGAAATTGCAAGATTGTGGGAAGTTGACAGACAAGATCCTTAGGGGCATAGAGATGTGGTGGCCATTTTTGGAGACTTGGTTTTATCCTTTACCCTGGGGTAAACATCTTGACTGGTGAAAGAGGGGATGCTCTGCCAAGGATCAGATGACCATAGAAGTGGTTTGTGGGCCCTGTAGTGAGAACCAACAGTTCCTGAAGGAAGTGGTGCACAGTGTGCTGGATGGCCAGGGCGTGGGCTGGCTCAACATGAAAAAGGTACGCCGGCTGCTAGAGAGCGAGCAGCTTCGAGTCTTTGTACTGAGCAAACTGAACCGTGCAGTGCAGTCCGAGGATGATGCCCGGCAGGATGTCATCCAAGATGTGGTAAGTGTGTGGGCTGCAGAGTCAGAATCAACGGGGCAGAAAGATGTGGAAGTTAAGAAAAGTTGCTAGCTCTGGGTCCTGGCTGTTGTTGCAGGAGATCAGTCGGAAGGTGTACAAGGGGATGCTAGACCTCCTCAAGTGCACGGTCCTCAGTCTTGAGCAGTCCTATGCCCACGCAGGTCTGGGTGGCATGGCCAGCATCTTTGGGCTTTTGGAGATTGCCCAGACCCACTACTATAGTAAAGGTAGGGATTCTACGTGTCGTCTCTCAGTGCCGTTCCCTACTGTCTCTCTTTGGGATTGTTTTCTGGTGTGTTTATATGTAGGAAATCCTTTCCTGTTATGGAGACCAAGGCCTTAGCTTTTCCTTCCATGTACTAACTGCTCCACATCCCCTGGCATTCTGGCTTCTCCCCTCTCATTTTCCTGACTTGACCCCTGTCTGATGGATGCCTCCTTTAGCCACTTTCTGTATTTGTTCCTTCCCACAGAACCAGACAAGCGAAAGAGAAGCCCAACAGAGACCCCTGTGGACAAGGATCCTGGTCTGGCTGGGCGGGGTGACCCAAAAGCTATGGCACAGCTAAGGGTCCCTCAGCTGGGTCCTCGGGCACCAAGTGCTACAGGGAAGGGTCCTAAGGAGCTGGACACAAGAAGTCTAAAAGAAGAGAATTTTGTAGCGTCTGTCGGTATGCACCATTGCGTTCGCTATGTCCAAGTGGTCTTGGCTTCTTAAATAACTTTCCTTCCTCTCAGTTCATCCACAGTCCTGACTTTCTTGTCCCATGCTTGCTTTTTAGAGAGGAGGGTTTATCCGCTTCCAGCAGCATTTTCTTGTCTGTGTCTGTCTTCCTGCATGCTCTCCAGCCACCTCACCAGCGTCTTTGAGGAACAGTGAAGTTTGCTTAGAGACCGTGTGATGCAGTGCAGGGAGTCTGAGCTATGTTCTCTGTCCCTTTCTTATTTACCTCTGAATTTCTTCACATAGAGAAACATGTTCCTGGAAACTATTAGGGAATTTATAGGTACATCTTTGGGATATAAAATTATGACCATCTAGCCCCCGCCCACCCCAGCATTATACTGCTCTGAGATGAATTCCTTTCCAGCGTGCTTGGGTCCTGGACTCCCAGGCCATGCATTTCTGAGCAGACTCTTCTTTGTCTTTCCACTCAGACTCAAAACTTGTCAGGGTTCCTCCATTTTCTCTCTGGCGTCGCGTCTTGGGCTCACTCCTGCTTGACCTGGAGTCTTCTAAGCTACTTTCCCTTTGATTCTAGGTCCTCGCTCTCTGCCGTCCTAAACCGATGCTTCTCTGCCAGCCTCTAGCCACTGTCAGCATTCTCACAGGAGAAGCAGCTCTCCTCTTAGGACAGCTCCAGGTCTCTGGTTGGCAGACAGTCTCCTCTTAGGACAGCTCCAGGTCTCTGGTTGGCAGACAGTCTCCTAGAAGCAGTAGTAAAGCTCGACACAATGTTCCAGAAACAAACACTGTTTTCCTGAAAGTCTTGAATTTTCTTGGACAGATCACTTCCCCATCAGAATGTCTATCACCTCATCTAGGAAGTAAAGAGATTATACTAAATAAACTCTGAAGTTCCTTCTAGGAAAGAAAAAAAATAAAGCAAGGATTGGTATTCCCTGTGCTTTGTTGGACTGAAGAGCTAGTCTTGGCCATTTTTCTGTTCTCATTTGTGTCTACTGGAAGCATTTTTCCTAGATAGTGTCTAAGAATGGGTCTTTGGATTGAGCAGGCCATAGTTCTGAGGGTAAATTGATTTGTTTGTTTGTTTTATGTTTTTGGTAGCAACAGGAGGAATGCTACTCAAATGCATGGTCTGGCCTTTGTCCAATCCAGTGTGTCAAGTGAATTTCTGCTCGTTTCTGAAATTCTTTGACTGCTTGATGTGACTGTCTCTTATCTGTAACTTGTAAGTGTGGCTGTTGCTCAGCTCCTTTGGCAGAGAGATCATGGTGTGTTGTTGGGAGTCTGCTGATCCGTCTCCAGCAGGGTCCAGTTTCTCATACAGAATAAAGCACTTTCATGAAGAGCCCTTCCAGCTCAAAGATTCTGCAGTGTTTACATTGGGAATAGGATTAGAAATTTAGAGGCTTCAGTTCATGATTTGGGATGGGGGTGGCAACCCTACCCAAGCAAAGATGTCTTTGTGTCTCTTAACTGATAATCTAGTGTTGGAAACAGAATGAGCTGGGTTGGGGGGTCTCTGGTCCTCTGACAATCTGACAAGTTCTGACTCTCTGTCTCTCTCTCCTGCTTGCATTGCATCTGGGGTAGAATTGTGGAACAAGCACCAGGAAGTGAAAAAGCAAAAGGCTTTGGAAAAACAGAGTAAGGAACAAATGCCCCTTCCTGCCCCTCAGTCTCCCATACCTGCCAACTTCCCAGGCCCAGCTGGGGCGGGCTCCCTTTGCCAGCCCCACCCCAAATTTGTTTTTGGGTGGTATTTGGAGGAAGAGTTGTAAAGACAGGATAGAGGATTCTTGGGGCAGGTGGTGCGTGAATCCCAGGCGTGTGACTGGTAAGCTGCTCCTTGCCCCTACCTTCATTAGCAATCAGGTGTTGGAGAGCTGGTGGGGCACCCTCCTTGGCTGATACCTCCCTCACCTTTACTCTAGGCCTGTGGGTGTAGTTGGCAGAGATGGTTGCTGTCCCTCTGTGTTGAGTCTGTAGCTTCCCAGCTCTCTCTAGTAGCTTGCCTAGGCACATGTTCTTGCTTCCTGTCGTTCTGTCCTTCTGCGATATTATAGGGGGTGGGTGAGTTAAAATATTTTTGGGGTTTTGTTTTTGTTTTGTTTTTGTTTTTGTCTCAAATGTAGATGGTGTGGGTGGGGGTAGGCAGTGCCCAAGGAAACAGTATTTCTTTCTTTCCTTTGACCTAACCTTTTCTGACTTCTTTGGACACCTTTGTCAAGAATCACTGAGCATCCTGGGAACACTATAATAGTCTCAGGCACAGGTGGAACTCTGACTTAGTTTGTAGGATGTTTTGTGTTAGGGTGATTTGCTCTGAAGTTTCTCAGGTTGGGAAGATGGCTGCAGAAACCCTTGGCCAGGTCTAATGTACTATTTGGTTCTTAAGGCTTCTGGGGACTTTTCTCGTGGTTCCCAGTGGTGGGGAGGGGCAGTTCCTGGGAAGTGACTGGGATGTGAGGAGTTCTACTCCCTTCACCAGCCTGCCCCAAGCTTCTGTGCACTGAATAACAGAAGTCTTCCCCTACTCAGGGCCGGAGGTAATCAAGCCTGTCTTTGACCTTGGTGAAACAGAGGAGAAAAAGTCCCAGATCAGCGCAGACAGTGGTGTGAGCCTGGCATCTGCTTCCCAGGTTTGTGATAGCCTTCTTGAAAGCTGTTAGGACTTAACTACTATCTCAAAGATATATGTATATATAATTTATTAGCAGTGGGAATTAAATTCAGTGTAAATATTCTGGGTAAAGACTACACTAAGTTATATCCTAATCCTCAAAATATTTCTTACAGTAAACAAAAGAAGGAAACAATCTTAAATATAACCAATAATAGGGAATAATTAAATAAATATAATAGAACCAAGGAATGCAATATTGCTATCAATTGTGTTTTCAAAAATTTAGCAACATAGTATAATTAAACATACATACACACACACACATACACATAAGTTACATATGTATGTCGGGGGGAATCTTACTGTGTAGCCCTGGATGGCCTAGAACCCACAAATCTGCTTGCCCCTGTCTTTCAGATTCTAGGATTAAAGATGTGTGCTACTCTGCCCAACTTCAGTTTAGTTTTAAAAATATATATCTAGAAAAGACTAGAAGACTAACAGGAAATATACTAAAAATAGAGATTAATTTGGGTAGTAGATTTATGGCTTATTCTTATTTCTTTATTCTTTCTTTTGTTTCCCACAGTGAGTATGTATTTATTTAATGTGGTATTTCATTGTATAAGTTACATATATTCCAGCTAAGAAAAGAATTCATTGCTCAGGATCTTTCTAGAAGCAATGTTCCCTTGCCTTATTTCAGAGGACTGATCAAGACTCTGTCATTGGTGTGAATCCAGCTGTTATGATCCGAAGCTCAAGTCAGGATTCTGAAGTTAGCACCGTGGTAGGGGGGATACCACATTGGCTTCTTTGTGGGTGAGGTGTGGGTGTCCTTCCCTTGGAGGCTGTTCTTAATCTCAGGTTGGCTTGATTCTCAGGTGTGTGCGCAGAAGGTCACTCATCTCATAAAGGGGACTGGGGGCAGCTGTTTGACACACCTGAAAAATGATTCTTTCAGTAGCATAGGGTTCTAGTTGGCACTGGCAGTCCTCTGGACTGTCCCTCACTGCTGTTTGTCTTTCTAGGTGAGTAACAGTTCTGGAGAGACCCTTGGAGCAGACAGCGACCTGAGCAGCAATGCAGGTGATGGGCCAGAAGGAGAAGGCAGTGCCCACTTGACAAGTTCTCGGGCTACTCTGTCTGATAGTGAAATTGAAACCAATTCTGCCACAAGCACCATCTTTGTAAGCTTTATTCATTAACAGAAGACTTTCTTTAATGGGAGAGGAAGTGGTTCACAACAGAATGAGAAGTTAAGAGAAGATGAAAAGAAAAAGGTGGGGTGGGAGGTGTGATTCAGTGTGAACTGAGCACGCGCCTGGTGCCGCAGGGGAAAGGGAGGAAAGGTCCTCTGCTGCTGGGATGGCTCCTTCCTTCCTTCCTTCCTTCCTTCCTTCCTTCCTTCCTTCCTTCCTTCCTTCCTTCCTTCTCTCCCTCCTTTCTCTTCTTTTTTGAAACAATCTCACTGTGTGCAACCCCAGCTGGCTTCAAGCCTGTGATCCTTCTGTTTCCATTTCCCAAGTGCTGGGATTACAAGTGTGTGCCCCCCATACCCAGATGAAATCAATCACTCAGTTCTTACCTCACCCCTCTGCTTTGTAGCACACTCCTGCTTCTTTAGATAGCGTTACCTATGCACTCAGTAGATATTCTCCACAAGGGCTTTTCAGTCCTTTTGTCTATAAAGGACAGTAGAAGACACGATCTAAATGAAGTCATTTTCACCACTGGTGATTATTTGTGTCTCTGGGGTCTTCAGTCTGTCTGTGCCCAGTAGAGCCAGTGGAGTCCGAGATAAGATGAAGAGTTAGCAGGGAGGCTCAAGTTATGAGGCCTGACTCTGAGTCTACACAGACTGTTTTAATAAGAGAATTTAAAAGATCCTTCCAGCTGGTTGTGATGGCTCATGCCTGTCTTCTTCTCAAGGGACTGAGAAGGATCTTAAGTTTGAGGCCAGTCTGCTACATAGTAAGCCTTGTCAAAAAGATGCGGAACCCTGGGAGATGGTAAAGGCCTTCAAGTTTTGACAACCTGAGGAACTTCATGGTGAAAAGAGAAAACCAACTCCTGAAAGATGTTCTCTGGCCTACACATGCGTGCCATGGCACATCTGTAAACCCTCCCCGGCCACACATGTACAAAATGAATAACTGATACTTTAAAAAGTCTTTAAAACATTTTTATGGCTGAAGAGACAGCTCAGCTGTTAAGATCACTGGCTGCTCTTCCAGAGGACCAGGGTTCGATTCCCAGCACCCACATGGCAGCTCAGAACTGTCTGTGACTCCCGTTCCAGGGGATCCAATGCCCTCATGCATATATACATGCAGGCACAACACCAATGTGTATTAAATAAAAATAAATAAATCATTAAAAAGTATAAAAAACTTTAAAATTCCTTGATTGTGCTTTGACTCTGGGATACTGGCCACCGTGTGCTACCTTTTCTGACCCTTCCTTCCACACAGCCTTAGTTGTCTCATGCTGTTGAACAAGGGTGTTTGTATGGTTGAGGTGAGAAAGTTTAATTACATTTTTTGACTCAGTAAAGGATTTTCTTGTTTGATTTGTGTGTGTATAATGTAGGAAGTAGTGGAGGGAAACTCCTATCTTCTTGGGCCCTCACACTCTTAGACATGTGCACACACATGTGAACATGCATGTGTGCACATTAAGTAAATGAACTAATTAATTTAATCATTTCTCTAGTCCTGTGAGGGACATATTATAATATTCATGTTACAGACAAGGAAAATGATCCTCAGCAGCTAAAAAAATAATAAGTAGGGATCTGGACCTTGGCCGGACTCTGTGTTCTTTCTACTGTGTCACGCTACTACAAAGATTTTATCTTGTTTTGTGGGGTGAGGGTGTAAAACAGGATCTCTCGTGGCCCAGGCTGGCCTCAAACTTGCTAAAAAGCTAAGGTTAAAGACAAGCCCAGCCCTAAAAGGAAACAGCACTGAGACTAAAGGGGAGACAGAGCGAGGCCTTCATTTCCTGCTTTAGGAAGCAGTAACAGGAAACAGGATTATCAGAATGACTTAGCCAAACCTAGTAGGGATAATTGTGTTGCCAATGGTGACGTCCACTGAGTAGTGAGCCTTTCAGTGCGGTGACTGGTTTGTTTTTTTATCAGTCTGGCATCTGACCTACCTTGTCTTTCTAGGGTAAAGCCCATAGCTTGAAGCCAAAGGAGAAGTTGGCTGGCAGTCCAGTTCGCTCTTCCGAGGACGTAGGCCAGCGAGTCTATCTCTATGAGGGACTACTAGGTAAGAGACCGGTCAGAAGAAACCTGGGCTCAGCCATGGGAGCGGGGCAGCACCAGCAGCTGCCGCTTGGCCTTCTGCTAATATCAGTTCTGACTTCAGATGGCATGTCATCTGATTTTAAACTTCTTATTAAACTTCGTCTCAATATTTATTTATTTAATGGGGGTGGTATGTGCTGTGCATACAGGTGCAAGTCAGAGGACTTGTGGAGATTGTTTTTTTCCTTCTTACTCTCACGTGGGCTTCAGGGACTGAACTCAGGTCATCAGCCTGGACAGCAAGCACCTGTACCTACTGAGCCATCCCACCAGTCCAGATAGTATTTTGAAATCTGAACCAAGGAATCTGTGGGATAAGCAGGAGCTGAAAACTAGATGAATCTGGGTTTTGGTACTAATCAACAGGCTATGTGTTTCTGTCTCCTTTCTTTCCTCTTGCTACCATGTTCCTTCCTGCTCACAAATTGGCAGGAAGGGACAAAGGATCGATGTGGGACCAGTTAGAGGATGCTGCTATGGAGACCTTTTCTATAAGTAACGGCTTTTCTTTGTGTGCTGTGTTTATTCTTCATGCTTGGGAAGGGCTGGGCCTTGCTGGAGGCCTTTGGGGTTGGTGGCAAGCGCATTAGATCTGGGAGAAAGGTTTGGTTTCCTTGCCCTGGAGTTTGGAAAGGCCTTGTTTTATCTGGGACTTACTAGCTTTTCATTTGGCAGCCATATTCTTGGAATGTTAAATAGGCCACACACCGCCCCCCCACACACCCCCAGGAAATAACATTGTTCCATTCAGGCAAAGAGCGGTCCACTTTATGGGACCAGATGCAGTTCTGGGAAGATGCGTTCTTAGACGCCGTGATGTTGGAAAGAGAAGGGATGGGCATGGACCAAGGTCCTCAGGAAATGATCGACAGGTATGGGACTTAGGAAAGATGAGACTATCCCTATTCAGTTCTTCCAGCTGTGTTTTGTGGTCTCCAACCTGAGAACTAACTTGTACCTGGTCTTCTGCTCAGGTACCTGTCCCTGGGAGAACATGACCGGAAGCGCCTGGAGGATGATGAAGATCGTTTACTGGCCACACTTTTACACAACCTCATATCCTATATGCTGCTGATGAAGGTAATGTTGGCTTTGCTGATGCCCGCTGTCACTGGTGCTTGAAGAGCAAGGCTTATTCTAGTGCCTAAATTCTGGGATGGCTGGGAAGCTGTCAGAGTGTCTGACTGGCGCTTTCTTCCTAGCTGAGAGTCCAAGGCCTCTTTGCCAGCTTGCATACTATTGGCTTAACTTAGTGGCTGGGTTTTTGTTGGTGAATGTTATAAAATAAATTATCACTTGTTTCTTGTCTACTTTGAATTTTATATGTGCTCTTTTTGCTAAATTGTTTTAAGAGGCAGTAGAGCTCCCCACAGAATACAACTGATTTAATTCATTTTCTAAGCCCTCCAGAGGCTCGTAATTTATCTTCAGCACCAGCCCTTTGTCATACATAATTTCCTATTGCTGGAAAAATCTGCCTAACTAGGCATGGTAGTTCATGCCAGAAAACAAAGCACTTGGAAGATAGAGACCGGAGAAGCAGGAATTCAAAGCCAGCCTCGACTATAAGTTCAAGACAAAATAAAACTATATAAAATCTTGTCAAAAAGAAAAATGCCCACTATTAACAAAGTAATGATAAACCCTAATTTGAGTTGTGCTTCATGTCCTGCTGTGGGAAAGTATATTACCAAGCAAAAGAGTTCTCTGGGAGAGAATGGCTTTGGAGAGGTGGTGACAGGCAATGGCTGTGAGAATAAGGAATTTCTTCTTTTCTCCCTAGCCTCTAACTGGGAAGGGATCAAATGCCCAAATATGGAGATAGTTCTTTAAGTTTTTTGTCTTGACTGATCTTGTGTCTTAGTTAGGTTTCTGTTGCTGTCATAAGCATTATGTCCACATAGAACGAAAGGGCTTATTGGTCACAGTCCGTCACTAGCTGGAAACCAAGGCAGGAACCGATGCAAACACCACAGAGGAGCACTCTTGTTGGCTTGCTCAGACTGCCTTTTTTGTTTGTTTTGTTTTTTTTTTGTCTTTCGAGACAGGGTTTCTCTGTAGCTTTGGAGCCTGTCCTGGAACTCGCTCTGTAGATCAGGCTGGCCTCGAACTCACAGAGATTTGTCTGCCTCTGCCTCCCAAGTGCTGGGATTAAAGGCCTACGCCACCACTGCCCAGCTTTTCCTGCCACCTTTTTGTTTAGTTGGTTGGTTTTTGAGACAAGGTTTCTCTGTGTAGCTCTGGCTGTCATGGAACTCACTCTGTAGCCCAGGATGGCCTTGAACTCACGGAGATCCACCTGCTCTGCCTTCTGAGTGCTACTACTACCCGGCTCAGTCTGCTACCCCAGGACCATCTGCCCAGGGAGGGCACTGCCAGCAGTGTGCTGGGCTCCCTAACCCCAGTCATTAATAAAGAATACCCCACAGGATTACCTGCAGGCCAGGCTGACCGAATCACTTTTCTCAATTGAGAATCCCTCTTCCCAGAAGAATCCCCTCTTCCTAGCTTGTGTCAAACTGACAGAAAACAAATCAGCATTTCCTGTAAGGTTTCCTCTACGGTTGAGTTCCACTGGATAGAATACATAGTTGATAATGTTCTGCCATAGTCAGTGAAACAGTTCTTCAGAACTTCATTTTTCTCAGATAGATAATGTGAAAACAGACATTTTGTCTCTGCCTCTGTTGGGAAGACAGCAGATCCTTTATTAAGACTCCTGTCTTGGCTTTCCAGGTGAACAAGAATGACATCAGGAAGAAAGTACGGCGCCTAATGGGAAAGTCCCACATTGGTCTTGTATACAGCCAACAAATCAATGAGGTGCTTGATCAGCTGACCAATCTGGTGAGCATACCAGACCATCCCTTGGGTTACCCCCATTCTGCTTGTCACCTTTCCCTACTGCAGGGCTTCCACATGAAACATTTCTGGCCCTGTCACTATGCATCCCAGTTAATCCCTAGTTTTGAGAAAGGGGCAGTAGTCCCGGTGAGGTTTTCTGTCCAGTGTTGGGACTCTTAAGTACTCCAGCTCTCATAGGATAGCAGTTTCTGTGGAAGGTCTGTGAATGTCTGCAGATCTACAGGATGAACTCTGTCTCACCACAACACTAAAATGCCTCTTTTAAGAAAACAAAACAGAAAACAGAGCCAAGCGGTGGTGGTACATAATTTTAATCATAGCACTCAGGAGGCAGAGGCAGGCGGATCTCTGTGATCCACTGTGGCCTCTGAGTTCGAGGCCAGCCTGGTTTACAAAGCTTTTTAGAAGTTGCCCTTTCCAATGCTCACCTGTGAGATGACATTTTCTTTGGCTTAAGCCATACACTCAATAGTTTGAGTGAAGAAGCAGATATGAGAATTTAACTGTTTTCTCTTTCTCCTTATGGAGACAATCTCTCAATAAGTAGTAGCTCTGCCTGTCCTGGAACTTGCTGTGTAGCCCAGGCTGGCCTCAAACTCACAGAAATCCTCCTGTCTCTGCCTCCCAAGTGCTATGATTAAAGGTGTTTGCCACCACGCTCAACTACATTTTTTTTTAAAACAAAGACAACTCTTGTTTCTTTTATTGATATTTATTGAGCTCTACATTATTCTCTGCTCCCCTCCCTGCCCCTCCTCCTCCCCCTTCAACCCTCCCCCAAGGTCCCCATGCTCCCAATTTACTCAGGAAATCTTGTCTTTTTCTACTTCCCATGTAGACTAGATCTATGTAAGTCTCTCTTAGTATCCTCATTGTTGTCTAAGTTCTCTGGGATTGTGGTTTGTAGGCTGGCTTTCTTTGCGTTATGTTTAAAAACCACCTATGAGTGAGTACATATGATAATTGTCTTTCTGTGTCTAGGTTACCTCACTCAAAATGATGTTTTCTAGCTCCATCCATTTTCCTGCAAAATTCAAGATGTCGTTTTTTTTTTTTTTTCTGCTATGTAGTACCCCATTGTGTAAATGTACCACATTTTCCTTATCCATTCTTCAGTCAAGGGGCATTTAGGTTGTTTCCAGGTTCTGGCTATGACAAACAAAGCTGCTATGAACATAGTTGAACACATGTCCTTGTGGTACAATTGAGCATCCTTTGGATATATACCCAAAGGCGGTATTACTGGGTCTTGAGGAAGGTTGTTTCCTACTTTTCTGAGAAATCGCCACACTGACATCCAAAGGGGCTGTACCATCTTGCATTCCCACCAGCAATGCAGGAGTGTTCCCTTTCCCCCACAACCTCTCCAGCATAAGTTGTCATCAGTGTTTTTTATCTTGGCCATTCTGACAGGTGTAAGATGGAATCTCAGAGTTGTTTTGATTTGCATTTCTCTGATGGCTAAGGATGTTGAACATTTCCTTAAGTGTCTTTGAGCCAGCCATTTTATTTTATTTTATTTTTTTTTAAATATTTATTTATTTATTTTGTATACAACATTCTGTCTGTGTTTATGCCTGCAAGCCAGAAGAGGGCACCAGAGCTCATTACAGATGGTTGTGAGCCACCATGTGGTTGCTGGGAATTGAACTCAGGACCTTTGGAAGAGCAGGCAATGCTCTTAACCTCTGAGCCATCTCTCCAGCCCCTGAGCCAGCCATTTTAGATTCCTCTGTTGAGAGTTCTCTGTTTAGGTCTGTACTCCATTTTTTTTATTGGATTATATGATCTTTTGGTGACCAATTTCTTGAGTTCTTTGTATATTTTGGAGATTAGGCCTCTGTCTGATGTGGGGTTAGTGAAGATCTTTTCCCATTCTGTAGGCTGTCATTTTGTCTTGTTGACTGTGTCCTTTGCTTTACAGAAGCTTTTCAGTTTCAGGAGGTCCCATTTATTAATTGTTTCTCTCAGTGTCTGTGCTGTTGGGGTTATATGTAGGAAGTTGTTCCCTGTGTCAATACATTCAAGTGTACTTCCCACTTTCTCTTCTATGAGGTTTAGTGTGGCTGGCTTTATGTTGAGGTCTTTGATCCATTTGGACTTGAGTTTTGTGCATGGTGATAGATAGGGATCTATTTTCATTCTTCAACATGTTGATATCCAGTTATGCCAGCACCACTTGTTAAATATGCTTTATTTTTTTCCATTTGATATTTTTTTGCTTCCTTGTCAAAAATCAGGTGTTCGAAGATGTGTGGATTGATATCCGGGACTTCTATTCGGTTCCATTGGTCCTTCTGTCTGTTCCTATGCCAATACCAGGCTGTTTTCAGTACTGTAACTCTGTAGTAGAGTTTGAAGTCAGGGATTGTGATGCCTCCAGAAGTTCTTTTATTGTACAGGATTGTTTTTGCTATCCTGGGTTTTTTGCTTTTCCATATGAAGTTGAGTACCGTTCTTTCGAAGTCTTTGAAGAATTTTGCTGGGTATTGCGTTGAATCTGTAACTCTTATTTATTAAATTGGATTTTGATTTGTTTGTGTGCATGTGTGTCAGAGGGCAGGCTGCTGGAGTTCTCTCCTACTGTGTGGGTGCCAAAGATCAAACCCAGGGTGTCATGTTCCTTTACCTGCTGAGCTATTTTGTCAACACTTTTTTATTTTGTTTTGTTCTATTTTATTATTGATGCAGGGCTCACTGTGTAGCACTGGTTGGCCTGGGACTCAGTGTGTAGGCCAGGCCTGCTTATGCCTCTTAAGTGCTACTATTAAAGGTGTGTACCTTATTTTTATTTATTTTTTTTTACTTTTGTTTTTTTTTGTAGCTTTGGAGCCTGTCCTGGAACTAACTGTATAGACCAGGGTGGCCTTGAACTCACAGAGATCCGCTTACCTCTGCCTCCTGAGTGCAGGGATTAAAGGCTGCACCACCACCACTTGACTTTTTTTTTTTTTTTTTTTTTAAGAAGAAGGGGAATTCCTGGTTCTTAGTTTGCTAAGTAAGAATGGTCTTCTTAAATTTCTGATCTTCTAGCCTCTACCTTCCAATGTGGAGATCACAGGAATGCATCAGGGCCAGCTCCTCCCTCTCTGTTCTTTATTTTTTAATGGTAGTTTTTTTTTTAATTAAAGATTTGCTTATTTATTATGTATATGGTGCTTTGACTGCATGTCTGCCTGCAGGCCAGAAGAGGGCGCCAGATGGTTGTGAGCCACATGTGGGTGCTGGGATTTGAAACAGGACCTTTGGAAGAGCAGCCAGTGCTGTTAACCTCTGCGCTGTCACTCCAGCCCCTTTAATGGTGTTTTTTTTTTAAATATTTTATTATTTATTATGTATACAATATTCTGTTTGTGTGTACGCCTGCAAGTCAGAAGACTCCATTACAGATGGTTGTGAGCCACCATGTGGTTGCTGGGAATTGAACTCAGGACCTTTGGAAGAGCAGGCAACGCTCTTAACCTCTGAGCCATCTCTCCAGCCCTTTAATGGTGTTTTTAATGTAACCCAGGCTGACCTCAAACTTGTGATCCTCCTGCCTCAGCCTCTTGAGCGTGTGGCACTGTGCCCAGCTCAAAAACGCAGCTACTTTCTCCTAAGCCAAACATTCAAGAGATTTTCAAATAGTTAACACATTGCTATTCTTTTTATTTTTTTATTTTATTTTATTTTTTTATTTTCAAGACAGGGTTTATCTGTAGTTTTTTTTAATTAATTAATTAATTTATTATTCTCTGTAGTTTTGCAGCCTGTCCTGGAACTAGCTCTTGTAGACCAGGCTGGCCTTGAACTCACAGAAATCAACCTGCCTCTGCCTCCCAAATGCTGGGATTAAAGGCGTGCGCCACAGCCCGGAGATATTCTTTTTATTATTGCTGTTATTAGGAGAAATATATTTTGTAAAAGGTATGTTCTTTTTTATATGCTTGGCTACCAACAAATTATTTTAAATGAATTAATAAGCATTAAATTTTATTTATATTTCTAGACTAGTGAATATAGCTATAAGACACATAAATAGAAGTTCTTTGAGATTTTCAAGGAGGCATAGGGACCCTGACTCTAAACAGTCCTTGGTTCTTCCCAGTGGCCATGGCGAGCAGATTATGCTGAGTGGTGGGCATTGTGGCGCACACCTGTAATCCCAGCACTCAGACGGGTGAACTCTGTTGAGTTTAAGGCCAGCCAGGACTACACAAACCCTATCTGGGGGGTGGGGTTGTGCTAAGGAAGCTGTTGGGAATTTAATTGCTAAGTGAGACATTTTTATTCAGATTTGTGTGTAAGAGCAACATCTGAATGTTTCTAAGTATCTCTTTTTCCTTAGAGTGGACGTGATCTCTCCATCCGGTCCAGTGGTAGCCGCCACATGAAGAAGCAGACTTTTGTTGTACACGCAGGGACAGACACAAATGGAGATCTCTTCTTCATGGAAGTGAGTTCTGGTTTCCTGTCAGACACAAGAAACCCTGAACCAATGCTAGGCTTTATTTCCTATTTAATCTTATTTATCCTCACAATCTGTTTATGATTAATTGATCAAGTTATTATGCAAATAGTTGAATAACTAGATGTTTCCTCACCATGTCTTTTTATCAGGATTGGATGTGTGACATAATTGCATTGCCCGTGAATAGGAACAGTTATTTTGCTGAAGAAATTTGATTTCTGCCTTGAGGGCATCTAGACCCTTTGGTGATCACATCTCCTGGCATATTTCTCGATCGCTTGTATTTCATATAAACTGTTAGTCCAGCAGAGATGCTTAATTTCAGATTCAACATCTCGGCAAGAATATTTTCTAACTATATATTTACTTATTGTGGCTTCATAGGTTCACCTCTGCGTTTATAGGGTTCATCTGTGTCTCCTTTTAAGTGTGCATGGGGTGTTTATGACACAGGTCTCACCATAGCTGAACTGTGTGTGTGTGTGTGTGTGATGTTGCTGTTAGCCCTCAGCTGTGAGAAACACCTGGCCAAGTTCTGATGTCTGCGGGGATATCTTGCTTCCTCCTCAGCTACACTGACATACACACTCCTGCTTCAGAACAGGAGCTATGTGTCCCCTACACTTCTGACTCAGGCACCTGTGTAAGTGGTACCGTTTACTATAATAAGAGATAGAAGGAGTACCTGCCCAGGAGGCGCTGGGGTCTGGTTTGTATGAGCAGTGCTTCAGGTCCTGTATCTGCGATAGTTGGGCAGGAGCAGAGAAGAGAGGGCTTGGAGAGAGAAAGATTCAAAGAGCATCAATATGTTCATTCATTGCTTGTGTGTGGATGTGTGGACCGCCACATGTGTATGAGATCAGAAGATAACGTCGTAGAGCTGGTTCTCTCTTGGTCCATATTTACGTGGGTTTGGGGAATCAAGCTCAAGTCTCCACACTTGCTTAGCAAGCTCTGTTACTTGCTCAGGCATCTCACTTCTCCTAATTATTATATTTTCATATCATAACTAGATTGTCAAAGCAACTAACTGGGTACTTTCTGTGTGCAAGTGCTCTATTGTTGAGCTACATCCCTAGACCTGGCTTTGATGCACATTAAGAATTTTATGCATGGGCTGGAGAGATGGCTCAGAGGTTAAGAGCATTGCCTGCTCTTCCAAAGGTCCTGAGTTCAATTCCCAGCAACCACATGGTGGATCATAACCATCTATAATGGGGTCTGGTGCCCTCTTCTGGCCTGCAGGCATACACACAGACAGAATATTGTATACATAATAAATATTTTAAAAAAAGAATTTTATGCATGTTGGATGATGGTGGTGCACACCTATAATCCCAGCACTCGGGAGGCAGAGCCTGGTCTACAAGAGCTAGTTCTAGGACAGGCTCCAAAGCTACAGACAAACCCTGTCTTGCCAAAAAAAAAAAAAAAAAAGCATACAAAGGGTACCTTGCTTCTCAACACTTATCATCCCTAATTGAGTAATTTTATATAATAACCATGTGTCACTTATGTAATTTAAAAGTAAGTACTTTATAGGAGTAGAGAAGAGCTAAGAGTCGAAAATTTATTGGCTCCAACTTTTTCTCCTTGGTTAAGCCTGCCCTGTGTTTGATAACAGAGCTGATTTCTTCCCATGACTGTAAGATGGAGGCAGGAGATGCGCTCTGAATCCTTGGCCTAGAGAGCAAACAGGAGGAGACACTAACTGATGGGAGCGTGCCTCTTTGTACACAGGCTTCGTTCAGAACAGTGTGTCCAGGGCCTAGAGAGAAGGCTCAGTGGTTAAGAGCAATGCCTGCTCTTCCAAAGGACATGAGTTCAATTCCCAGCAACCACATGGTGGCTTACAACCATCTGTAATGAGATCTGGTGCCCTCTTCTGGCCTGCAGACATACACACAGACAGAATATTGTATGCACAATAAATAAATAAATATTTAAAAAAAAAAAAAAAAAGAACAGTGTGTCCAGCAGTTCGGTGCTTATGGTCTCCCCTGGGGAGGGACCCTGAGGACTGGGTAGGAAACAACCACGGGGCTGCTCCTGGGTCAGCGTGCTGTCCTTTCCCTGTGGGGCACATGTAGTGTGGCCTGGGACGGGAAACTCTCAGAGCCCAGAACCACTGACCTTTGCTGCACGTGTTTCAGGTGTGTGATGACTGTCTGGTGTTACGTAGTAGCATTGGCACCGTTTATGAACGCTGGTGGTACGAGAAGCTCATCAACATGACCTACTGTCCCAAGACCAAGGTCCTGTGTCTGTGGCGTAGAAATGGCTCTGAGACCCAGCTCAACAAGTTCTATACTAAGAAGGTACTCAGGTCTCTGTTTGAGATGGGGATTGAATGGACATTTAGTATTAAGTGCTGAGTTTCTCACTGGAAAGTTAAAATTCAAAAATCCACACCTCGGGCCATACTTTAGCCTCCAGCTCATGTGGAGTAGCTTATGCTGGCCCCGAGTCCTGGCATTGACCTCAGTCTTGGGTAGTAGCAGCAGCCTAGAGCAGGGAACATGGAACCCTGGAAGGATTCCTCTCACAGGACGTCCCCTCCCTGTGCTGCAGTGTCGTGAGCTGTACTACTGCGTGAAGGACAGCATGGAGCGTGCCGCAGCCCGGCAACAAAGCATCAAACCCGGTGAGAAGCGGTTGGCCCCCCACAGTACCCTCTCCTGACCACAGACACCAGCTTAGGAGGTTGGACTGTGGGGCTCTCCATCTTGCCAGTTAGCTGACACCTTCCCCCTCACCACAGGGCCTGAACTAGGTGGTGAGTTCCCTGTGCAGGACATGAAGACTGGCGAGGGTGGCTTGCTTCA
The DNA here is from genome assembly GCF_014885135.2 of Alexandromys fortis. Lineage (NCBI taxonomy): Eukaryota > Metazoa > Chordata > Mammalia > Rodentia > Cricetidae > Alexandromys > Alexandromys fortis. Next base: position 1,488,398 of record NW_026068108.1, read on the forward strand.
AGTCACCCTGGAAGGGATCAACCTCAAGTTCATGCACAACCAGGTAGGTACAAGCAACAGAACAAGGCTCCTGGCCCCAGTGTTTTGCCTATAATAAGATCAGTTTCCAGGCTCTCAGTGCTCTCCCAGTGAGCAAGGGAGTGCCTTGGGCCAGAGAGAGGTGAATGCTGAACCAAGAGAAAAACCAAAGGGGAGGGCACAGTGACCTTGGTGAGACACCAGGCTTTGAGCAGATGCAGAGAGTGAGAGCGGGTGGCTTGCTGCCCGTCCACTCCCCACACAGTGTGAGTGAGAGCGTCTCACTGGCCCCTTCTGCGTGTCTCTGCCTTCCTGTATTCCCAGGGTGTGCTTTGCTTGGTGGTGTTGCTTTGAGAGACGAGACTGGCTGATGTCCTGTGTACTTCTAGTATGCCTGAACTGTGTGTGTGTATGTCTGTCTGTGTGTTTGCCTTTCCTCCTGCTGATTCTTGTCCTTTCTCTTCCTCTGGGTGTCCCACTCTGCCCTGCTCCACAGGCTCATGCCCTTCCTTTGCTGGGGAGTGCTTCAGGATCTTTTGTCCTTATGTGACTCCACCCAGGAGCTGACGTTTCTTTCTCCTCTTGGTCTTCTAACACAGTGCTACTTTTTCTCTCAGTGGACATTCCTTAAGCTAATTCCCTCTGAGGCCAGCGCATCATCCCAGGTCCGTTCCCGGCTCTGACTCCTCACACAAGTGCCTTTCCTCCCATCCCATAATGTTCCCAAGGCTCTGAACTAGGTCCCAATATGATTTCCTGAAGCCCCTGGCCGAGCAGCAGAAACTCAGGGGAGGTGAATATCTGACTTTGAGGTAGCTTTGTCCTTCCTTGCCAGTTTAGCTGGGAAGTTTAGATGTGACACGGAATAGCTAAGTGACTGCCCAGATAGCCTGTCCTGTCAGTGTATTTCCAGCCTGGGACCCAGTGTGCCAGTATACACATAAAGATCTTAGGGTAGTGCCTTTGTCTTCTTGGACCATCAAGGTGCTAGAGAGGTGTCTTTTTTTTTTTTAAATATTTATTTATTTATTATGTATACAATATTCTGTCTGTGTGCATGTCTGCAGGCCAGAAGGGGCACCAGACCTCTTTACAGATGGTTGTGAGCCACCATGTGGTTGCCAGGAATTGAACTCAGGACCTTTGGAAGAGCAGGCAATGCTCTTAACCACTGAGCCATCTCTCCAGCCCAAGAGGTGTCTTCTTATCCCATTCCAGTGCTCTCCCCTGCACCCCCTCCCCCACAAAAGAGAAGATGAACTCTTAGACACCCAGAAACCCTGCCCACCTCCTCGTCCAGTCCTCGATGTTCTCCATCCAGCTGTACACCATGTCCAAACTGCCCTTACTGGAAGGCTTGTCTCCTAGAAGTAACATCCTACAGAGTGATAGTGAAGACTGACTTCTGGGTCTGACTCCATGGTCTGAATTGATAATGGAACAATGGCTTGTGGGCCTGACCCATCTTCTGCCACAGAGCAGACAGCTGGGCGAACAGAGCTTTTGCCTTCCCAGTGTGGTTATGCAACTTGGAATAGCAGATGGGACCCGAGGCCCAGCTTTACTCATGGGAAGATCAGTGCTCTGGTCCCATTTCTTCCCATCTGTAAGATGGAGAGGATGCTGTACATGTACCAGGTAGATGAAAATGTATGAAATGCCAGCTAGTGCTCAGCACATGGTAGCTGTTGTCACCGCATACTTCCTGTCACCTCCCACCCTAAGGACAGTCTGGAGGGAGCTTTGCACCCGTGCCAGCCCTCTGCGCCGGAGGAGGATGTATGGAAGGGTAGAGACCTGAAGGGCTGAGCCGGAGATCCCTGGGGCACCGTGTCCCATGAGTGCTGCCCTGGGGAGAGGGTATGGGAAGTAGCCCAGGCCAGCACAGGGGCCTTTGGGTTGGGTTTGACCATTAAAACTAATGCCTTCGTTTCTCTCCCATGCTTTCTCCTCCGGCCAGGAGCGGAAGGTACTTGCCCTTTCTGCTTTCTTCGCTCCTTAGCGCTTTTGATTGTGTGTGTGTGGATTCTTATGTCCTCCCTTTGGGAACTAGGTTTCCTCTGGGGCATGGGGCCATAGCTGGGAGAGTGGGCTCTATGGGGCAGGGGTGGAGCCTCTGGCCTTACGCGCCCTCCTCCCTCCCTCTCTTGCAGGTTTTCATAGAGCTGAATCACATTAAAAAGTGCAATACAGTTCGAGGCGTCTTTGTCCTGGAAGAATTTGGTAATTACACTATTTTGCTCTTAGGTCTGGACTCACATGGCAGTAACTCAAACCTTGGAGCTCCAGAGGAGGGACTAGGGGATGAAAGCCTCTGTGGAGAGGTCAGGAGGGGCAGGAGTGATAGGGAAGAGAGGGAAGGATGAAGGCAGGTTAGCCAGTGACCCCCGAAGAGCAGGGAACCTTGGACAGGTTGAGTCTAGGGTGGCAGTGTGCAGCGCCCCTACCATGGTTGGGCCAGCCAGTGCTCAGAAGGTTCTGGGGCAGAGCAGATGGGATCCTCAAGCTCTGCTGTGTCCTGTTGCCTGCGGCTGTCTCAAGCAGCCTCCCCAGCACGCCCCGCTCTGGGTTCCACCCGGCCTCTGCTCTAGAGGAGGGCTTGAGGCACCATAGCAGACTCAGCTGAGGCCAGAGAAGCCTAGCGGGCCTCAGAGGCAGAAGGGGCAGGTGCCCCCCAAACAGGCACTGAGGAGTGGTCTAGTGGGGTCTCGCCCTGGGGCTTTGAGTTCCTGCTGTGTCTGTGCTTCATTCTTTTGTGCCCTCATCGCTGCTATGAAAACCTTCGCTCTCCAGCAGGTAAAGTGACCTCGGCTGGTGCTGCCTCTCCCCAGGCCCAGCCTGGGCCCTGTAGTGGGTAGGTGGGCTCCTCCAACAACCTAGCTGCTTTCATGGCCAGTGGTCCCCCCATCTCCCACCCTCTTCCTCCCCGTGCCCTCCCCTCGTGCTGGCTCACTGTTCTGAGTTCTCTTCACTGTGTACCCTTCTCTCTTTTGCCAGAGAGATACTTGGGGAGCTCTTCCAGCTCAGGAGAATGATCTGGGGCTTCTTACTCTGCCTTTGATGAGTGTATTTCATGCTAACACTGGGTTCCAGGGATTCTACCTCCCAGGGTCAGAAGAAGGTGTGGCCAACTCTCGTTCTACACCCCCCCAGGGGGCGGGGAGCCATCCCCAATCCTCCCAGTTTCACAAGCTGGACCTGGGGACCCTAATCCTTCCTCTGGCCGGGCATAGCCCCTGCATGGCTGGGATGGGGTGACTCCTAATCTGCATTCTGGGCTGTGAACATGTGTGTATTTGCCTGATGCTCTCATCCATCACCTTCACCTGGGTGCTGTACTCGCCTGTCTCTCTGCTCAGTGTGTCTGCTCCAGAGCCCCCGACGCTCTCCCTCACACGGGCAAGCTCGAGATCCTCCTGCCTCTCAGGGAAGGACACTTCCAAGTCTGTTACCTCCTACAACCTTGTGACCCTCTCTGTGGCGTTGTGGGAGGGAATGATATTTATCATGACTAGATTTGAGGGCTCTGGTGACAAGGACGAGTTCACGGGCATCTCAGCAAGGTGAGGCACAGGCTAGAGACCACTCTCCTCCCTTCTGCAGCTCCTCAACAGCCTGGACAGTGGCTGTAACCAGGCTGAGAACGGTCAGCCCTTCCACCTTGGGCACCCAGAGAAGTGTGTAGATCCCAGCTGTCAAGTAAAGAGTCACGGCAGACCTCAGATGCCTGTCTGAGGAGTCTGCCTGGACAGGGTGGCCCAATGCTGCTGGGCGCGGCCGCCTGCGGGAGGATGACGCTGTTGCTCTTAGTTTTGAACTTTCTGTTTTGTCTCTTGCCTGTCCGGTTTTAGTTCCTGAAATTAAAGAAGTGGTGAGCCACAAGTACAAGACGCCGATGGTGAGTGTGTTGCCCAGTGCGGGCCGTGCGTGATGGTGCGGAATCTCAGTGTGACTGATCTGCCTGGCCTTCTGTGCCCTGCAGGCCCACGAGATCTGCTACTCTGTGCTGTGTCTCTTCTCGTATGTGGCTGCAGTTCGTAGCAGTGAAGAAGACCTCCGGACCCCACCTCGGCCTGTCTCTAGCTGATAGAGGGGTTCCACAGCTGGCCCAGACCACGGGCCGCCCTCACTCTTGCTGTTCTTCAGCACCGAAGCTGCGGTGATGGAGAAGGGGATGTGTGTGTGTTCTCTGCAAGCTCCTCCCACAGTTCAGCTGGTTTTGTGTGATGTCTGAAGTGTGTCTTTGTGTCTGTCCATCCCATTCCCTTCTCTTCCTCCAACACCAGACTAGCCTACTATCCCCCTCAGGGCTCCAGAGAGGGTGTGTCTGTGGGGCCTGGAGATGTTTGTTCTGTGATTCCATGTCCTTAGACCCTCCAGTTTAGGGGTCCTCTCTCCGTCTTGTGATGTGGTACTGTAGGGTACATGACACAGTTCCTTGGGCTCAGCCTTCCTGACCGAGGGCTGGGCGGGAGGAAAGGAGCTGAGGAAGCAGGTGTGAACCGCAGCCTTCCTACTTCCTCACAAGGTTCCTAAACTGTGGCCGCAGGTCATGCTGCTGCCTGCTCCACCCCAGCGGCAACACGGTGTTCCTGGACTGACCCGTGTGCGGAGTTGGGATCTTTGCAGTGATCTTCCTGGCCTTTGGCACAAGATGACAGAGGGTGAGGGTAATGGTCTGCCTGAGAGCCAAGCTGAGTCCAGCATGCGTGTCTGTCTGCAGTGTGTCCTGGCTTCAGGCCCGGAGGAGGACATGGACTCGACAGGAGATGAATGTAAATATTTCAGTTCTGCATTATTTATAGAAAGTGTACAGCTGTGTGATGTGAAGTAAATGTCTCTAACTCTGCTAGCACCCCCTGGCTGCCGTGCACTAAATGATGCCTTCTCTCAGCTAAGGCCTGAGGAGGGCCGTCCCCAGTTCACCCACATCTAGGCTCTGTCCTCCCTAGGATGCCAGAGAGGGACACCTACCACAGGAGGGTTGTAAAGGTCTGGGGTACTCTGGCCACTGTCACAGAAAAACGCAGGTGTGTTGTGGTGTGACCTGGGACTCCTATAGAGCCAGGACTCTGTGCTCCGGCCAAGTGTGTTTTATGTTGAGTAGAACTCAAAGTAGTAGCCCACATCCAACCTCCATGGGCAGGAGACCCACCACCGTGAAGTCACTCCTAAGACCTGCTGCTCACCAGATTTATAAGGAAACTTGATCTCTGCGGAGGAAGACAATGAAGGTTGCGATTCCCTGTGCTTGCGCTAGATGGAGTGTGTCCCATGTGAGACGCATGGTCATGAGCTGTGGACGCAATGGGATCCTAATGCCACCAAGTTCAGGACTCTACCCGGATGCTGCCACCTGGGCCACTGGGGTGACGCTCATGCCTATGTCTACAAAGGAAAGCCCTGTGGCCCCTGAGACTTTTACGTCCATCCTTTCCTCATGTGTGGGGGTGGAGGGGAGACTGATGCCCATTCTAGTGCTAATTAACGTCTCCCGGATACAGGACACTGATTTGGAAAATGACATGCTGTAAAGATCAAGCAAACGCCGGTATGCTTTTCTGTGGCCAGGAAACATCAGCCCTTTGACTATGCCGATGTTTTTATTACCCTTACACAGTGAGCCAGGCAGAAGGGCCTGTCCCCAGCCAGCATTTCTGAAGACCACACACTTTATGCCCCCCCAGATCAACACTCCTTAGGAGCTATGAAGTCAGTTTCTGCAGAGTTCAGCAGACCTGCCTGGTACAGCTGCTGGCCAGTCCTCCCCAGCCTAGGAGGCACATGCATACACACACACACACACACACACACACACACACACACATGCAATGGCAGAAAGGGCGGCTCCTCCAACTCCCTTCTGGACTTCTGGTACATGGGCTGGCATCTGCCTGTACCTGTGACAGAGGTTGCCTTGTGAGTGAACTGAAGCCCCCTGCACCCCCTTTTCCTGATAGCCCCCCTAGACTCGGTGTCTCGGGTGGTCTGAATACATACCTGTTCACCTCTGGGGAGCCATCCTGGTCACTGAGGGACTGTAAGAGAGAAGAAGACAAACCATGGTGTCTTCCCAGCCCTCCAGGAGCCAGCCAGGGTGTTCTAGCAGCCAGAGGTGCTGTTTGAGCTGGGACAGCAAAGCTAAGCCCAGGGTCCCTGCTTTGTCCAACAGGCTCCTTACCTCGCACCTCCAGACGGCACTCACACTGTGCCTCACCCTGCAAGTTGGTGGCCCTGCAGACATAGACACCCCCATCATAGGGGCAGGGCTTCCTGATCTCCAGGGTCAGGACTCCCTGCTTGCTGAACATGCGGAAACGAGCGTCTTCTCCCAGGTCCAGGCCGTTCTTGAACCAGGAAATCTTGGGCTGTATGACAAGTAAAAGGAGGGAGACTACGGAAGCGTCCAGGTGATGGGGAACTGGTGGGGTTCAGAAGGACTGTTCGAGCACCCACTGGAGCACAGACTCAGCCCGGGGCTGAGAGTGAACAGAGCTTTCAGTGAGGCCTTTGGCCCTGTTCAGGGGAAGGCTGGAAGATATCTAGAGATGGAGCAAAGACAGTAGGCAAACTCAGGAGCAGACTACCCAAAGGGAGCCCAGGAGACCAGCCTCCAGGCAGTCTAGCCCAGGACCTTGAGTCCCTACCTTCGGACTACCCCGGACAGCACAGCAGAGGACGGCATTGTAGCCTGCAATGATGGAGCGGTTTGCCAAGGGCTGAGTGAAGCTCGGGGCTTCAGAGAAGTCCAGGGCCTTGTACGTGGGTGGCTCGTATGTGATGCCTGTTGGCGGCAAGTCTTAGTACCAAGAAAGTCACCCCAAACTAGGCTCCCTTCCCTTCCCCAGTGGAACTCCCCACAGTGGGAGTGACGGTGCGGCACCTGGTCTTGGAATAAAGACAGGCTCCTTGGTGGTAGTGGCTTTGTCACTGGAACCCACCATGTTGTGGCTGAAGACCCGAAAGTAGTAGCCGTTGCCAGTGATGAGCTCCGATACCACGCAGTGAGTGCGACGGTAATGTTCCAAAACAGTGAACCACTCCTGGGAGGTATGAAGGAAAGGGGGGCTCTTTGAGGGTGCCTCTTGTGCCTCTACCCCTACGGTGGAGGAAACCAGATTACTGGATTAAGCAAGGGGAGGAGGGTTTGTGGAGACCAAGGGCCCCGGACTCACCATGGACTTCTTGTCAGCTTTCTGTACAGTGTAACCCCAGAGCTCTGTATTGCCATCATCTTGGGGTGGCTTCCACTCCAAAGCCACATTAAAACCCCAAGTCTCAACGATCCGGATATCCTGGGGAGGACTTGGCTTGTCTGCAGGAGACAGATCTGATTGGATCACTGCACGTTCTGAAGCTGCCTGAGCTGAAGCAGGGGGATGCTAGCATATAGAGCCCTTCTGCAGGGGCCAGGTTTGCAGGCCCCAGGTCAGGAGATGGATGTGCTGAAAGGGAGGCTCTGAGCTACATACCCACGATCTGTAGGACCAGCGTGGCCTTGTCATCCATGTTCTCAATTCGAACTGTCACCTGGTAGGTGCCCGAGTGGGTGCGGCGGGCAGCCCGGATGAACAAGATGGTGTCCGTGGGGCTGTTCCGTATGCTCACCTCATCACCTGCCAGTGGCTGCCCCTCTTTGGTCCAGGTCACTTGAGGCCGAGGTTTGCCCTGGGGGAAGATGACCGGCCCAACCCTGAGCTTGTCTCTGCAAGGGCTGGCTGGCACTACACCAGGCACCCATGGGACTGGGGTCTCAGGGTCCACAGCCCCAGATCCTTCCACTGTGGTTTCTCCCTTGGGACAGGGAAGGGCTCAACCTACCTGGAAAGGAATGAGGAGGTTCACGGGCTCCCCCACCTTCTTCTGGATGGTCTGGCGCAGGTGTCTGGGCAGCTGGAGTCTTGGTCGTTCTGGGGGTTAAAGGGAGGCCCCAGCCCGAATGATCTCCCAGGTCCAGAGCACCATAACTGGGAAGAAAGCTGCCCTGGGCCAGATTCTCCTAAGCCCAGGAGTTCCAGGATGCTATCCACGGAGCCTCCCTGTAGTCCTATCGTTTTGTTTTGTGCGTGTGGTTTTCACTTTTTTAGATTTATTTATGTGTTTGAGCATTTTGTCTGCATGCATGTATGTGCACCTTGTGTGTGCTGGCAGAGGTCAGAAAAAGGCACTGAGTCCCCTGGAACGGAGTTCAGGAATGGTTAGGAGCCACGCATATGGGTGCTGGAAGTCAAACCCTGGTCCTCTGCAAGAACAGCAAGTTCTCGTAACTGTTAAACCATCTCTTTTTTTTGAAGAGTAACTCATGTAACCTAGACTGGCCATAAACCCCTCATCCTCCTGCCTCCACCTCCAAGTGCCAGGATTACAAGTATATGCCACCATATCCAGCTTCACTTTAAGAGGGCAAGCGACTTATTTGGAGTCACGCACCTTGTAAAATGTAAGTAAAGGCATATTCTAGGCTTTTAGAGCCTCTACCCAGGACTGGTTAAATCTGTTACTTCTTTCCAATCTGGAGAACCAATCCTACCTTTGTTGAGGTAAGGAACAGAAGAATGAGCCAGAGGCACACACCTTTAATCTCAGAGGCAGAGGCAGCCTGGTCTACACAGAGACCCTGTCTCAATCAACAATAACAACAAAAGAGTGGGAAGAGGATCCCAGATCACCCTAAATGCCCCTGAGCCTCCTGCTCACTCTGTGAATGGTCTGTGTGCTGGAGTGATGGGGATATTATCCTAAGGTGTGTGGCTTTTGTTTCTGCTGCACTTGCTTCACTCTGTGAAGCTGTGATTCTTCGCCTGTCTAAAACACCTGATGGTCTAATAAAGCGCTGAGCGGCCAATAGTGAGGCCAGAGCAAGGATAGGCTGGGCTGGCATGCAGAGAGGATAGATAGGAGAAATGAGGCCAAGAAGGAAGGAGTAACAATAGAACAAGGGGAGGAGGACATAAGGGGCCAGCCACCCACGGAGTGAGAGTGAATAACATATGCAGAAGTAAGAAAAGGAAAAAGCCCAGAGGCAAAAGGTAGTTGGGATTTATTTGGGAGCGGAGTGGGTGGCCCTCCAAAAAGCCAAGAGTGAAACATCAAACAACACTGGAGGTGAAACAGAACAAGAAAGTTATGGCCTATATACTTCCTGGTCCAGAACTAGGGGCTCTCGGGAAAACCAGGATATAGATGAAGGCCCTGGTCCCTTCTGCCCCGGCCCCAGGCCTCCCTGCCTCTAGCAGGGCCTCTTTGGTTGGGAACAGGAGGTCAGTGCCAGGTGTCATCGCAGAAGGACACTCACGCAGTATCTCCTGTACTGTCACAGGCTCCTTGGTGATGACAGGGGCTCCAGGTCCTGCCACATTGTGTGCCCTCACTCGGAACTGCAGCCGTGCCCCAGTGGGCAGGTCCTTCACCAGCAGTGAGCTTCGCTCTGTCAGCCCCTGCAGGGCCGTCACCCACTCCGAGCCTGGGTGTGGGCACAGATGAGGGAGAGTCAGAAAAATCCCTCCCACCTTCTGAGGGCTGCCCAGGGTCCAGCAGGGTGTTGGGGCTGCGCGGTGGGGTACTCACAACCCTCCTGGCAGTACTCCACACTGTAGCCATCCAGGCCTCCTGCACCTACACGCTCAGGGGGCCGCCACTTGAGTGAGACAGTGGTGTCAGACACATCCTCCACAGTCAGATGGGTTGGTTCACCAGGGGGGGCTGAGCAGAGACAGGTAGAGAGGGTCAGAGTGAGCCTGCACCACACGGGATGGATGACTTTCTACATGGATGTAGAAAGGACTCTCCTGTCAGTGTAGGGCATGCTAGATGGGTCGAAAAAGCCAACAAGTGTGAAACGTGGGTGTTTCCTGGCCTTGTAGGGCTAGGTGAGTAAGGCTGGGGCTGTGACTCGTCCATTTTAGGACTCAGATTCAGTTCCCAGCAACTCCTGTAACTCCAGCAAATCTAGGGGATTCGCTGCCCTTTCAGGGTCTCTGAGGGAGTGGCACACACCTTTAAACCCAGCACTCAGAAGGCAGAGGCAGGCGGATCTCTGAGTTTGAAGCCAGTCTGGTCAACACAGAGAGTCCGCCAGAGCTACATAAGTAAAACCCTGTCTCAAATCATAGAGGACATGACTAGCGTCCCCCAGTGTGTCTGTTCTATCAGTGAGGAGTCTCTGAGGTGTCCTCATCTGTAAGACAAGGCAGGTTACCCCCGACAGCACAGGAGCCCAGGCATGTGAAGGCCTGTGCAGAGGCCGCCTGTCACCTAAGAGGCTGCTGCCATCTGCCCCCTTGCCCCAGCTTGTTCACCTATAGGCATGAAGGGCTGAGAGGCAGGGCTGGGCCTGGACATTCCCACAGCGTTGACCGCATACACGCGCATCTCATAGGCTACGCCCTCGATCATGCGCCTCGCCTCATGGCTCAGCTCCCGCAGCAGATCAAAGTTGAGCCTCATCCACCTGTAGCTCTTCTTCTTCTTGCGCTCCAGGATGTATCCTGAGAGAGACGAGAGCTCAGTCTGTGCCCAGCCACTCAGCTGACAGCTGCCCTTGGCTGTCCCGGTGCCCTGGCACTCACCCAGGACCGGCTGCCCGCCATCATAGGCAGGTGGTTCCCACTGCACCATGCAGGAGTCCTCACCCACATTGCTGATCCTGGGGGCCGCGGGAGCATCTGGCACATCTTGATAGGGACAAGGAATCACGTCAACTGTGCCCATCCCTTTTCTTCACCGCCCCCACCAGTAACAGCCATCTGCAACCACCACCTCCAGAGCCAAAGCCACCTAGAATCAGCTCATACCACCACCCACCTTCTCTCTTACTGCCCATGGCTCCTCACTGGCCATTTTCACCTCATGAACCAGCTCCAATTGGCTGGCTACATCCACCCAACCCACCTGGCCCTCCAGAACACAGAGATTGTCCCATGCTTATTTCTCCCAGAGAACGACCAATGCCACAGGTAGTGGCATCTTACACACGCATGTCCCTTCAAGCAGGGCTTCTCTCTGACATAAAGAAACCAGTCACTACGATTGCCTGCTCACGAGTGCCCTGCAATAGCTGCTGGACCCCCCTGGGGCTGCTCTATGCTCACCGATAACCTTGACTGTGAGGTTGACCTGGTCCTCGCCCACGGGGTTCTTTACTGTGACGGTGTAGACACCTTCATCTTCTTTCTCTGCTCCCTCAACTGTAAAAACGCTGCGGTCTTTGGTGGTCTCCACACGGACCCGGCCCTCAGTCTCACACAACAGCTGAAAGGGAGAGAGAATTGGGAACAAGACCCAAGTCAGCCTGTAAGATAGCCATCAGCAGAAGTTCAGTGCTGGGTCTGTGGGAAGCGGTGGGGGCAGAGCCTGAGTGGGAACTGAACCCCCATGAGTTTAAAATTTTCAATGTGACACCACAGGCAAGGGCTCAGACTCTAATCTAGTTTTATCATAAAATCTAGACTCTGTGTGCCTCGATTTTCCTATCTGTCAAATGGGAAGAATGTGACCCCACCAGAGCTATTGTGAGGCTCCAGAAAGACCACAGTACCCAGTCCTTCAGAAGAGCCCGCAGTGGCCATGCCAGGCAGGGTGCCAGGGAAGGCACTCCCTCCCCCTTACTGAGAGGGGCACAGAGCCGAGGTCTGGAGGCACAGTCTCCAGGCAATCAGGAAGCCTCTTCCCTGCTGGCTAGCTTTCAGAAAGCCAGAGGTTGTTGGGGAGAAAAGCTACCCATGGTCTCCCCCAGCACAGCACCCTGCATCCCAAGATAGCAACCTGCCAGGCATGTGTCCACTGGTGCGCTAGCGAGACCGCTATGGGGTGAGTGCTGCCCTGTTGGGACATGAGGCCTGCTCCACAGAGGGATGCCATGCTTGGTGCTGTGGTACCGCTCAGAAGCCCTGGCTGAGGTGGCTCTAGGCCCCAGGGTTGAGCCTGCTATTGTTAGTTTTGTTAATGATCATGTTGTCAAATTGTCTTATGTTTCTACCCACAGACCTGGCCATCTCAACCTTAGTCAAGAAGCTTATTTTTGCAGTGGAGAGCAAGCAGTCAAGACAGAGATGCATAAAACTCAGTGCCGAGAGAAAGAACGAATGTTCAGCCCTAAGTCAGACATCTCTGTCAACTGCACTGCTGAAGAGGGATGCTAGAGTTGGGTATAATGAGGGGTTCTGACTCACAGATCACAATCCTCTGCAGGAGCCGGCAACAGGAACTGAGTCCGGCAGCCAGGCAAGAGGGGAGGGAGTGCATGCAAGCTTTAAGGCTGCATTTATAGTATAAGAAACCACACCCAAGTGGGCTGAAGGAGCTTCACAGCACGCTGCCCAGAGACTCAGAGAACATCTAGAAGGTGAGGCAGGGAAAAGAGAAGAGCCCACCCTGGCTGGTGCACTGCAGGCTAGTGATACTGCTGGGCTGCCCATGCTCCAGAGCGTGGTCCCACACTTACGCATTTGTGGGCAGCACTAACTGAACTTAGAGGGTTAGAGAAACAAAAGACTGAGCGCTCCTGAGACAGGGCAAGTGGATGTCTGAGTTTTGAGGCCAGCCTGGTCCACATAGGGAGTTCCAGGTCAGCCAGGGCTGCATGAGTCCCAGTCTAGAAGAAGAAAAGGAGGAGGTGGGAGGGGAGAGTATGGGGGCTGGAGGGGTAAAATGGTAGATATGCTCTTATTTCATTGTATATATGAATTAAATTCTCAAGAACAAGGAAAATTATTTTTTTTAAATATTTATTTATTATGTATACAATATTCTGTCTGTGTGTATGCCTGCTGGCCAGAAGAGGGCACCAGACCCCATTACAGATGGTTGTGAGCCACCATGTGGTTGCTGGGAATTGAACTCATGACCTTTGGAAGAGCAGGCAGTGCTCTTAACCACTGAGCCATCTCTCCAGCCCCCAAGGAAAATTATTAATAAGAAGAAAGAGAGAAACGAGGCAGGGAGGTTCATGAGAACCATTCCAGTTACAATGACTTCCTAGCAAAATCAAGGCCACTTTGTTGCGGGTCTGTCAGTTCCCTCCCCACATCCGTCCACCATTCCTCCGGGTGGACACGACATGAGTAGAGAAAAGTGAGGACCCTGAGCCGCGTCTTGACTTCAAACTCACCTTCTTATCAAACACCCACTCTTCCTCTGCACAAGCATCTTCTGGGGCACCAGGAGGGGGCCCAGCTGGTGCCTTCTTCTCCTGGGAACAGAACAGACTGAATTAGGGCTAAAGGTTCTGAGTCAGCTTTTCTGCCGTGCCTGCATGTCTCCAACCACGCTCTGCCTTCTGGCCAGCGAGGGGCCTCTGGGCTCCCAGTGAGTGGGGTGGTGAGGTATGGAGCAGAGCCTAGCACTCATCTGCTACGACTCAGGTAGGGAAACTGAGTCAGGAACCACAGTACCTGTGTGACGGTCTTCTGCCAGACCACAGAGGGAGCAGGATCCCCAGAAATAGGGACATCCAGGCGTAGCTTGTTTCCAGCAACAACCACAATGGTGTCTGGGGTTCTGCCAGGACAATCCAAGTGGATCTTGGGGGGTTCTGTATGGGGGAGGACAGTTTAGAGGACCCACAAATGCAGCATAGGAGGTACACAGGTCATTCCGTGGGTGCTGGAAGCTCATGTCCCTGACTGTTTTTGTCATTTTCATCTAGGTATAATTTATGGACATTAAAAAGTGCAAATTTCAGCAGAGTTAGTCCCGTGGGGTTTTTGTTTTGTTTTTAAGACATGGTCTCAGCCGGGCGGTGGTGGCACACTGCTTTAATTCCAGCACTTGGGAGGCAGAGGCAGGAGGATCTTTGTGAGTTTGAGGCCAGCCTGGTATACAGAGTGAGATCCAGGACAGCTGGGACTGTTACACAGAGACACTCAGTCTCAGGGGGAAAAAGAAAAAGAGTTGGGCTAACACCTCACACTAGTGACACTGTCCCTGTGAAGAGGTGATGGACTGTCGCCTCTCACTTTAGACCTGAATAAATCAAAGCCAGAAGGGATGATTCAGCTGACAAAATCAGAGGAGTTTAATGCCCAGAACCCACACAGGAAGCCAGATGTGCACAATTAATCCCAGCACTGGAGAGGGAAGAGGGGCGGATTCCTGGGGCTCAATGTCCAGCCAACCTCACTTAATCAGGGCCTCAGGTCCCAGTGAGAGCCCCTCAGAATAGATGGTACCCAAGAACTAACCCCCCTGGGTGGACTCTGGACTCCACATGCTCCCCACATGTGTGCACGCACATAAATTCACCTGCACTACATAAACATGCATACACACAAAGAATTCGAGGCCAGAGAGATTATGATTACCCAGTGCTCATGCCTAGTAGATCTGGGTTGTGCTGGCTAGATATTTCAGTTTGACACAGCTCTAATAGAGGAAACCTTTACTGAGAAAAAAAAAAACGCCTCCATAAGATGAGGATGAAAGCCACCCTGTAGGGCGTTTTCATAGTGATTGATGGGGGTGGGCCCAGCCCATTATGGGTGGTGCCATTCCCTGGGCTGGAGGTACTGGGTTCTATAAAGAAGCAGGCTGAGCAAACCATGAGGAACAAACCAGTAAGTAGCACCCCAAGGTCTCTGCATCAGCTCCTGCCTCCAGCTTCCTACCCTGTTTGAGTTCCTGCCCTGACTCCCTTCAATGAAGGGCTACGATGTGGAAGTGTACGCTGAATAAACCCTGTCATCCTCCCACCAGCTTCTGCTCACAGCAGTAAAAACCTAGACATGGGTCCCTATTCCAAGGTCCTTGTCATCTCTAGCTGTGACGAGAAAGGGGTTTGGGTTGAAGTGGGATGTGGGGAAAGAGACAAAGCTGGGGTGGCACAGAAGGGTCCCAAGACTCACCCTGCCTGGGTACAAAGTCAATCTTGACCTCTGAAAGAGAAGAAAAACAAGGAACACTAAGAGAAAGGAAGGGCCCAGCCACAGGGCATCCAGCCTTGCCCCAACTGTGTATGCTTGCACACGCACGTGCACACACACACACACACACGGCTAGTTCACCCATGAAGTGGAGCTTGGCAGACAGGTTGCAGGTACACATGCACACACACACACACACACGCGCGTGCCCACACACACACACACACACACACGGCTAGTTCACCCATGAAGTGGAGCTTGGCAGACAGGTTGCAGGCAAATCCTTCAGGCACGAAACTGTAGTCAGCCTCGTCAGCAGGTGTGACGTCGTCAATGGTCAGTTTGTGGACCCTGAAGGGCAGTGGGAACACAAAGGTCCCTACCGTGTCACATAGTGCTGACCTCTCTGTGCCTCACCCTGGCTCCTTCATGTCCTGGTATTTAAAATGTGGTTTCTCTCTCTAGCCTCGTGCTTTCCAGCTCCCTCCCGTGTTCTCAGAGGTCAGCAGTGCAGAAGAGATGCCTGCATTGGGGCATCCCTATGGCAGGGGCCCTTGGAGACAGGCAAAGGCTGATCTGGGATGAGCCAGCACCAACTCCTCCGTGGTCTTTGGTCCCAGGTGGGGAAATGGCAGGGCACCTGACCCTGTGTGTCCACACTCTCCCACACCGCTGCCCTCTTGTCTTACACAGGCTCTCCCTCTGGGATCTCCTCACATCTGTCCTCTGCAATTTTGTCTTCCTGCTCTCTTCTTTTTTTTTTTTTTAAGATTTATTTATTTATTATGTATACAGTGTTCTGTCTGCATGTATCCCTGCAGGCCAGAAGAGGGCGCCAGATCTCGTTACACATGGTTGTGAGCCACCATGTGGTTGCTGGGAATAGAACTCAGGATCTCTGGAAGAGCAGCCAGTGCTCTCTCTCTTTCACTCACCGCCCTATATGGGACACCTTTATGCGGCTGTCAGGCACCAGCTCCTTCCCGTTCTTCAGCCACACGCCACGCACATTCTCATCTGAAACCTCACACTTAAACACAGCCTGGTCCTTGGCACCCACTGCCAGATCTGCGATGCTTTGGTACACCTCCAGCTTCTTCTCTGCGGATAGATAGAGCCTATGAGCTAAGGAAGGATGCAGTAGTGCGGACCTCTGTGGGGACGTGTGGGCTTGCAGGCAGTGGCGGGTGTGCAGGCGTCTGGCCAGGTATGTGCATTTGTGAAACAGACGTGTGTGCCTAAACTTGGGTTCAGGGGTGACACACTGCCAGGCTCACCTGATCCCCACCCCCACGCCAACACTCTGCAGTGCTTACTTCAGCACAGCCATTTTACAGATAAGAAGATGGGGCTCAGGGTACCAAAGACGCCCAAAGCCCGTTCCCTCCATGTGGCCGGTCAGGCTTGGGCTGGTCCCTCACCTTGCACAATGAGCTCAGCCAGTGCCTGGCCTCCGCTTGTGCGTACTGCGTAGTGTCCCGCATCCTCCAGTGTTGCTTCGTTGATGATCAAGTGGTGTTTCTGCCCGTCCTTCTTGAACCGGTATTTGAAGGTCTCCTCACGAGTGAGCTCCACCCCGTCCTTCAGCCTGGTCAGACGTGGGACAATGGATGGCCCCACCCCCAGCCCTGCCTCGCACCCCCACCCCCAGCCCTGCCTCGCACCCCCAGCCTCAGCCCTGCCTCGCACCCCCACCCCCCAGCCCTGCCTCGCACCCCCACCCCCCAGCCCTGCCTCGCACCCCACCCTCAGCCCTGCCTCGCACCCCCAGCCTCAGCCCTGCCTCGCACCCCCACACTCCTACACTCACCATTTGACTTGGGCCCCTTCTTCGGATACCTCACACTCAAACTCCACACGCTGTCCCACCATCACCAGCTGGTCCTCCAGGGACCGTGTGATGAGCACTGGAGGCTCTGTCCAGAGGAGAACACCGTGAGGGCTGCTTCCCTGTGGGCTCTTTTCCTCCCGGGTCCCCCGGTCCCGCGCCCACCTTTGACAAAGAGCTCTGTGCCGCATTTCTCGCCCCCCACTACACACTGGTAGGCTGCATCGTCCGCCAGGGAGCATTGGCTGATGATCAGGGTGCGCTTGGTCCCGATGGACTCGAAGATGTACCTGGGCAGGCCACAGGGCGTATCAGGAGGGCCATGGCTATGCCTCCTGGGCTTGGTGCCCTTCACAAACCCCACGCCTGCTTCAAGTTGTCAAGAAGAGACTTACTTGCTATGGAAGATTGCAGGGTTCCATACAGAAGGAAGTGATACATAGGGAAAAAGAGAGACGGGTTAGGTTAAATGACCTGGAATTAGACCCTGAGCATCGGGAGGGAATAGGGGAGATATAAATGAAGACTAGGGAGGTCGGGCAGGGCAGCTCTCCCCAGCCCCAGGGCCCAGGACCCCGCCCACCACACCTGCCACTCATCTGGATCTCCTGTCCATTCTTCAGCCACTTGACCTCAGCATCCGGATCAGCCAGTTCCACAGTAAGCCGGATCTTGTGGCCTTTGTTTACCTGGTAAGCAGGCTCCAGCTTCTTCTGAAAGGCTGAACACCACACCTCAGCCCAGCAGCCCCCAACGCCCACGGTTCCCCAGGCAGCAGCCACAGCCGCCAACATCTTCCCCGCCCTGCTGTGGATTCCTGCCACACCCTCTGGGTTTTTGTGGTGACCTTGCCTTCCTTCAGGTTGTTTCTAACTGCTCAGCTCTTGGGCAGGGTCAGAGGCCTCGTGAGAATGAGGAATGTGACCCGTGCCCCTCTCTTCCCCTCATTAACGCCAAGCCTCATCTTAGCATCCCTAACAACTTCCCTCCCGAGTGCTGTCACTGCCCAGTCCTCCAGGCACTGCCCTAGGTCTAGTGTTGCAGGGAGAGAATGGGGACAGGGAGATGGAGTGAGTGCCCTCCAGACAGTCCGGAGCCCAGGGCCACCTCACAAATGCTTTCCCTTGCAGCCATGTTGGTAAAACCAGAGCTACAGCCCTGAAACGCTCAGGCTGGGCCTGGGGACAGCAGCGTAGGAACACGGGTGTCCAGTGCTATCCCTTACTTGCCAAAGTGAACTGATAAAAGTCTCTGTATGGTGGTGCTGTTGGGAGAATTACTTTAGGTAATTGTGTAGAGCGTGCTCTGTGTTGCTTACGTGTTAGTTCGCTCTCTTTACTGCCAGTGCTGTCTAACCCCAGCCTGCAGGCTCTTGTGTGGTGCTTTCTGACGCAGCAGCTGTATACTGGGAGCTAGAGTGGGAAGGGCTAACCTGTGCTCTTCTTTTCATCCTGCTTCATGCCCTTGAGCCTCCTCAGCATGCCTCGCAGATCCGTGACGCCGTGCTGGAAGGCGATGCGCTCATACTCTGATGGTGGCGCCTGTCTTAGGATCTCCCACACGTCCTCCTCAGCAGGTGCCTCCAGTTTTGAGTCCCTGTGCCCCATAGGCCACAGGGAAGCTTAAGACAGTCCCTCTTGTCCCTTCCTGGGGTGGGGTTCCTGGACACAGGATGGGGGACTACCTCTGCCCTATTCCCTCCCCTCTCCTCCCCCTTCCTTTCTCTTCCCTTCTCCCTACTTTTTAATCCCCTTCCTCCCAGTCTACAGGCCTAGGAGTTTTGGGGGTTGAACTAGGGTGGGTTCTGAGGTTGCCCGGGCACTCACCTCCGGAAACTGCTGCTCCCAATGAGGAAGAAAGGACAGGGACACATTAGAAGTCTGGGCCCTTCCCTGCCAAGACTCGGGTCCTTCCCAGGGCCTCCACTTCCTCCCTCTTCCAAATACTGTGCCCCTACTTTTCAGAGCAGACCTGCTCTTCTTAATATCCGATAGAGTATGGGGGCCACCCGAAACCTCAGGAGTGTCACCCTGAGGCGTGTGTTTCACCAAACCCCGGAAGAAAGGGCACACCCCCAAAGCCAATGTTCTCTCGCCCCAGAGGCTCCCAAACCCATTGCTTACTCTCTGGGCAGGAAGGAACAGCAGCAGTAGCCATGTGGGGTGGATAGGGAGAGAGGGACAGGCAGGACAGAAAAAGAAATGAAGTCAAGGGGCTTGGTTAGGTCCTCAGAGTCTACAGGAATGATCTACTGGAGATGCTATGTGGGGCTTTCAGGGGGTACACCGAGGATGGGTGTCAGGACAAAAGTCCTTTCCACACTGGGATTCTCCCATTTAACAAGGAATTCAGCTCAGAGAGGTGGTGTGTGCACAGCCACAGAGCTGGGAAACCTCAAGGTCACTCCCTGCCCTGGAAGCCACGACCCAAGGACTTACCTCTTCTTCAGCAAGGAGCTGAAGTCCAGAGTCCCCACATCTTCATGGCTGTCACTGTGGAAAGGGGACCCCATGAGGCTCCTGGGGAACTCGAAGGAGCTTAGAGGGTGGGGTGGAGTAGGAGGAAGGGACACAGCCCAATGGGGCTCCCACCCATCTCAGATACACCTGGGGTCTGGGACAGGAAAGGGTACCTGGTTCGCCGACCTGTCCCAGCCAGGCTCCTGTGGGTTAGACAGTGTCTTCAGTGACCCAGGAGCCAGTTTCCCTGCCCTTCACAGCTCTGACCCCCCTATGTCCCTATCCAAAACTTCGAGTGGCCTCGGCCTCTCATACTGGCCTCCCCCAAGTCCTGAGGAAAGAGAGGCACTCACGTGCGGCGGAAAGCTGATCTGAGGTCCAAGTCTCCAGAGCCCATGGCCTCTGTACAGAAAGAGAATGAAGTGATGGGGTTGCTCAGAGGGGACCATGGGACTCAACCACCTTCTCAACTTGTCCCAGGGTCTGTGTCCAGAGAGGTGGCACAGTTTGTCATCCCAACCCCTATGGTAGGCAGCTTTCCACTCACCTCCCAGTTCACACTCAACTGTGTCAGGGACACAAACAACTGAAGCAGAGCCCACCCTTCATTTTAGTCCAAGCCTCCCATGACCCTGAAAGACCCTGAAAGCATGGATTTTGTTTGGTTTTGTTTTTCGAGACAAGGTTTCTCTGTGGCTTTGGAACCTGTCCTGGAACTAGCTCTTGTAGACCAGGCTGGCTCCAAACTCACAGAGATCCGCCTGCCTCTGCCTACCGAGTGCTGGGATTAAAAGAGTGCGCCACCACTGCCAGCAACCATGGATTTTCTTTTACACCCTGGGTGATCAGCGCCGGACGTGTGGTCAGTCTGGCTATTTAGCCACAGAGCCACCCTCTTTAATGTTGAGAGACAGAGACAGAGCCTAAGGGACTAAGCACCCGCGAAGACCACAAGACCCGGTCAGACACCAGGTCTCTCACCATGGACAGTGAGGTTGAAGTTGCAGCTGTCAAACTTGTCCTTGGTGGACACCTCGCAGCGGTAGCCCCCTGCAGAAGTGGCTTGGGCGTCTGTGATGTGCAGCTCAAACAGGTAGACCTGTGGGCAGGAGACGAAGAAAGTCAGGGTTCACACATACAGAGCTTATACTGTGTGCTTTACGGAGGATCCACCTCTCAAGACCCACGACTGGTGCTTGCAGGCACATGAACATGGAATGCCAAGGAGATGGCTGACTCAGGAGCGGTTTTGTGCAGTGTGCAGCTGGTACCCCCACCAGGTGTCCCACCTTGCTAGCTCGGTCGTAGCTGTCGTGAAGCTGTAGGTGCTGGCCCACCTTGCTGCTCAGGTCCACCCACTTGCCCTTGAACCACTTGACCACTGGTGGTTTCAGGAGGCTGGCCCCAGCCACGCGGGCCGAGAAGACAATGCTGCCCCCTGTAGGAGAGGGGCGACGGACTGAACTTGGGGTACTCTGGAGCTTACTCCCCGTAACACCCCTGAGCACAGAAACCTCCACTCACCCACAGTCACCTCGCCATCCTGTGGCCGTGCCAGAAAAAGGCCGATAGGGTCATTGGGGGCTCCCTGACTCCCTGGGGCTGAGCCGGAGAAAAAAGGCTTTTGAGACCTGTCCTGGGACACTGTCCTCCCATTGGCCTGTCCCACATCGCCCAGCCCCCTTTACCTTCAGGACTTGGAACGTTTTCTTCCCACTCGGTGACTGGCGCTGGGACTTCTCTGGGGGCTCCAAGGGCCTCCTCAGGGGTGGGAGCAACTGCAGGCTCTGTCTTCTCGCGTGACACAGTTTCTAACCAGAGATACCACACACACCCACCTCAGCCACCGGGCTCGCGCCAAGGGGAGGCGCTGGCCTGTGTCTCCTGTTCTCGCCCTCACAGCCCACCTGCTCCACGTCAGCATTTCTGCTCTGAACAGCCCTGAAGTCCATCTGCTGTCCTCTTCCAGGCTCTGGTCTTGACCCAACTCCCCCGCCCCCAGGCTCTTAGGATTCCCTGCCAACACACACAGCTAGCCAAGTCCTTATCTAGGTGTGACGTCACTGTGGGCAGGAGAGGGCTGCAGGTCTCCCCCCTCCACAATTCAGAAAAGGCTGCAGCCACCTCTAATGTGGAGAGAGATCTTGGTGCGGAAGCGGGAATGGACATTTTTGACTTACAGCATCGCCAGGGCCAAGGCGAGAACCTGGCATCCATTCCCTGCTCAGGGCTACAACTGAAACTCAAGCCTTGGGAAGAAGGTCGGCAAGCCCTTACCTGCCTCTGTGACCTTGAGGTCAAACTTGACCTTCGAGGAGCCCGCAATGACCGCATAGGAACCCTGGTCTGCAGGGCACACATCTCGTACTGTCAGTGTGTGCCGCTTGCCCTCTGCAGCCAAACCGTACTTGTCACTGGCACCGATGTCACTGCCGTCCCGCTGCCACCGCACTTTCACGCCTGCACGCTCTGTCTCAGCCTCGAACACGGCAGCGCTGCCTGTTGTCACCTCCACGGACCGTGGCTTCTTGTTGAAGGCTGACGCTGAAGAGCCAGATGGAGACTGTGGGACTGGGCTCCCTGGTGCCCCGTCCCTGCCGCCCTGCGGGGACCGGGCTCCCTGGTACCCCATCCCTGCTACCCTTCTTTAAAGAGACTGGGGTAAGCACACTCCAAGTCTCTCATTAGTACTCCAACAGTTCCACGGAGTAGGTGCAGCCATATTTATGTCTCAGGTTAAGTGATAGAAGGTCACAGATGAAAGAGCAGGTCTGCTGTCCTGACCACCACACAGGACACTCCTACTTTGGATCCTCTCCCTCCTGTCTAGGAACACTCTGGTTAAGCCCAGCCCACCTCCCACCAGGAGGCCACCTCCACCCCTGCACTCTGCCTACTTGGAATATAGCTAAATTTGTCCTCTGAGGGCTTCAGACTAAGAATGAACAACTGAGATAACGCTAGCCTGGGAGCAGGGGTGGGGGGCTGAAGTTGGATCCCTGCCCTGCCCTGCCCCAGTGACCTCTGCAAGGGCACAGGCCTGGCCAGGCCCTGAATTACAGTTTCTTTGTTATTCTCCAGAGAAGAGGAAATGTCCTCCACGTCTAGTCAGGCGTGGTGGTGAACGTGGAGAAGTGAAAAGGGTCACTACCCCCCCCACACACACACACTGTGAGTAAGACCAGGAGGTGGTCAGGGGCACAGTGAGCCTGAGCACCTGGAGCCTGAATTTGGGCTCCCTGAAGTGAGGACCCTGGCTGAAGAAGAAACAGGTCAAGATGGAATGGGTGTTGACCTGGGTCCTTCTTTCAGTGGCCCTGGCACAGGTGGGAAGGGGAAAGAAACTGAGAAAATAGACAGACCAAAGACTATTCTGTCCCTTCCTGGAACCTAGAGGCCTCACCGCGTTGTCCTAGCCCTGCCCCCAAGCTGTGCACACCCACCGCCCCAGATTCACATCCAACCCCTGCGTGCAGCTACCTGTTTTCTTCCCTGGCTCAGGCATCTTGAGAACGGTCACACCAGGCACCAGGCAGGTAAAGCCACCCAGGAGGAGCTGAGCAGGGCCCTGTGTCTCAGTATTTATGAGAGCCAACCCCCTCCCCATCCCCACTTATCTGACTCCTGCCAGTCACCCGCTAAATATAGACAAATTCCATCCAGCTGAAGTACCTCCACGGAGAAGATAGAGCCACTTGGTCCTCTGGCTCCCCTCCCCGTCCCCAGCATGGTCGGATGGCTTCTGCCCTTCCAACCCTCTGTGGACCTCAGGAGGTCCTCGCCCTTGTCTGTGTATCCATCCAGCAGAAAACTACACTGTAGAGGTGCTCTTGCCTGTGACGCCCGAGGCTAGAGCATCCAGGGCTTGGTGCTACTGTTCTTTTGATTAGCAGAGCCCTGATGGACATTGCTGCACCACAAGGGGCAGGGGCCTTGGACCTTGGAATGCTGGGTGGGCTTAGTCTAGGCTCAGGCAGGGAGGAGCCAATGCTGGGAGTTACTATCACCGTAAGGGAAGTGCTAGATGAACCTACAGGGGAGGGCAGGGAAGAGAATCTCTAAAAGTACTCCAAAGTAGGAGACAGAAGCAGAGCTAGCGCTTACTAAAGTCACAAGGACTAACTAAAGATTAATGCCAGAATATTCTGAATCCCATCCCCATCTTCCACCCATCCCCACTGTTCTTGTCCTGCAGCTGGACCCTCAATTACTTCAGGTTTATAAAAGTAAGTTATGGGGACCCCCATCAAGGAACATTGATAGAATAGGTTGTTTAATAGATTGTTTACCATCGGGAGAGAGGCCATACAGAACAGTTTTCCATATAACAGAAACTTCCCAGCCATGATTTTCACCCAATGTTAGTTACTTTAAAGCCACACCATCTACTCTCAAGTCGTGTGTGTGTGTGTGTGTGTGTGTGTGTGTGTGGAAGCTATTACTAGTAATCTAGGTTGGTCTCATGACAATCCTCCTGCATCAACCTGCTAAGTGCTGCTATTCCAGGAATATACCGCTATGCCTATCTGAGCCTCCTGGAGAACTGATGTGGGGGCTGGAGAGCTAGCTCTGTGGTTAAAAGCACTTGCTCTTGCAAAGAACCCAGGTTCCATTTCCAGTACCCACACGATGCCTCACTCACAACCATCGGTGACCCCAACTCCAGGGGGACCTGATCCCCTCTCCTAAACTCTGCAGGCACCAGGAACACATGTGCTACATAAGCATAAATGCAGGCAAAACAGGCATATACGCTTTTTTTAAAAAATCTAAAAAATGGTTTTAAAAACCTGATACTTGGGGGCTGGAGAGATGGGTCAGTGGTTAAGAGCTCTGGCTGCTCTTCTAGAGGATCCAGGTTCAATTCCCAGCAACCACGTGGCAGCTCACAACTGTCTGTAACTCCAGTCCCAGGGAATCTGAAACCCTCAAACCAATGCACATAAAATAAAGTTAAATAAATTAAAAAAAAAAACCCGTTGCCTAAGAGCCTCCAACAAGATGGCTCAAATAAAGGTATTTGTTGCCAAGCCAGATGAGTTCAGTCTCTGGGATCCACTGGGAAGGAGAGAACTGTCTTCTGTGCACACACACACGTCACATGTACACACACTCACACACATACATACACACACACTCACACACATACATACACATAAAATAAAAGAATTGAAGCATAATATTGTATATAAACACTGCTCGTTGGCTGAGTGATGGTGGTGCAAGCCTTCAATCCCTGCACTCAGGAGGCAAATGCAGGAGGATCTCTGTGAGTTCAAGGCTAGCCTGGTCTACAAGAGCTAGTTCCAGGACAACTAGGGCCACACAGAGAAACCCTGTCTCGAAAAAATAAAATAAAACAAAAAGACAAAAAAGAACACACTTTGGCTAGTTCCAGGACAGGCTCCAAAACTACAGAGAAACCCTGTCTCGAAAAAAGAACGCTTTGTGGCTGAGCTAGAAAGGTGGTTCCGTAGGTAAGGCGAGGCTAATGAACAAACGTCCAAAATGCTGTGTGGTGCCTGCAGCTTTGGATGTAACTGAAGCATTTCCTCCTCTAGGTAAAAGGAATTTCCACCCTGCACTGGAGTGATGGACAGACAGATCCCAGAGCAAATCCAGTTTGGCCATTCCCCAGCTGTGTGACACTGAACCAGTCTTTTAAATACTAGGAGCCTCAGTTTCTCCTGCCTTAAAATGGGGAGGCGGGGGTGGGGGGGGTGTCTCTGTGAGTTCAAGGCCAGCCTGGTTTACAAAGTGAGCTCAGGACAGCCAGGACTATTTCACAGAAACTCTGTCCCAAACAACAACAACAAAAGGTGGTGGTGGCGGGGAGATGTTAGTCTCCGGAGCCACCTCAGAGCTGACAGACGCTCAACGGCTGGAACAGCTGTGCTAACACCATAGTCACCAGCACTGGCACTTTCGGATCAAGGCTCACTCAGATCACTAAGACTTAAGCCTCCCTGGCGCAGGGGTCTTTCAATATGATCCCTGCCCCTGATTTAACAGCCCAGGACTTGTCCCTGTGTGCGTCCATGGTCACTATGTCTCCAGGGTCCAGCTTTGGACACAAGTCCTCTGGACAAACAAGAAGAAAGACATCTGTGCACGGGGAGCGCACCCTGCACCCGGCACACACAAACTATTGAGACTGCGCTGGGAGAATAGCTGAGAATAATTTTACTTGTCTTTGGTAGGCTAATGGGTGGGGGAGGTGGGGAGAGGAAGAGCCTTAAAAAGAGCATTCAATATACAAAGATGTACCGACGCCAGACTCCCAAGGAAGCACCGTGGCCATTAAGCCAGGCTGACCCTCGGGTGGGGTCCGAGGCCCAGGCGGCCATTGGGCCGGGCTAGAGTCCCGGTGGGAGGCGAAGCGGGGCGGGACGGGCCAGGCCGGGCGTGGGAGGGCGAGGCCGGGCCCCTAGTCCTGCCTCGGCCCTGGGAATGTCCTCCCTGTGTCCGGGCCCGGCGAGGGGTTAATGCTGTGGCCGGCGGGGGCCGGGGGCCTGGCGGGCTCTGCGGGCGATCAGTGCGGCGGGAGGCGCCGCTCGGCCAGGCCTCCGCGGCCCAGCACCTCGCCGCTGAACTGGTAGGTGAGCTTCTTCTTAACTTTCTTCACTTCGCCGGTCTTGCCGTAGTTGCGCAGCGCGCGCGCCATCTTCTGGTAGGTCATCTTCTTGCGGTTGCCCTTCTGGATGCCCCAGCGGTGCGCCAGCGCCTCCTTGTGCTTGGATGAGAACTGGAAGGTGCCCTTGTCCTTGTCCACCCACCAGATGCTGTCCTTCATGTCGCCGCTGCGCAGCAGGTCAAGCAGGAACTGGTACAGGCGAATCTTCTTCTTGCTGCCTGTGGGAGAGAGACACTCAGGCGGGGTGCGGACGGGACGCAAGGACTTCCAGGAACCCTCCCAGCAGTTGCTCCTGACTGTGGTACGTGCAAACACACGCGTACCCTACATGTCGTCGTACCTACACGTCGCATGTATCCATCCATGTATATATATCTACTGTCACACATCCACATGCCTATCCTCACGCCCTTACATACAGGGACTCACACATTCACAAACACTCACACACAGTCCATCACACGCTCATAGGCCTCCCCCCCCCCCACAGGCCTTCACACAATCATAGGCCCTCACATATGCACAAGTAGTCACACACTCAGACCGTCACAATCACATGCTCACAAGCCCCACACTCACAGGCCTGGACACATTAGGCCTTCATACACATATAGTCAGTCTCCCATTCACACGCTCACATACCTTCACACACACACACAGAGACCTTCACACACTTCAGGAGATGCCTGTTTACTCACAACACAGACTTAGAGCCTTACATAGTGGAGAATCACACACACACACACACACACACACACACACACACACACACACAGAGCTCTGAGACAGGGCTACTAGGCCAGTTGGCCTTGGCTAGGATTTGCAAGGGCTGTAAATGCAGCTAGGATTGGCTGGATCAGGGGACAGAGCCTACCTGTCTCCCCATGCAGAAGACCTGGCCCAGGTTCCAAGCCATCAGCCTCCCCATCGGACACCTCCAGTGGGGGGCTCTGCCTCTCCCCCTCCTCCTCGTCTGAGCTCTGCTGGCGGGCTGGGGACAAGGACTGGTAAGGGAAGCACATCCGGGGCACGTAGGAAACCTGCAAGGGAAGGGAGGGAGGGAGGGAAGGACGGAAGTCAGTAAGGGGTAGCCCAGGGCTGCAGCAGGGGTCGGCTGAGAGCTGGGGAGCGGTCAGCAGGGCCAGGAAGACTGAGAAGGGAGCACCAGTGGTGAGGGATGTGGTCCTGGCGCAACCACCCTTCCCATTGCGACCTCTGGTATGGCAAGGGGCAAGGGGCCAGCTGGCTTGGCAGTGGACTAGGAACGGAGGGGGTGCAGAGAGCAGTGGATTGGTTATAAGGAAGTGAATGGGGCTGGGCAGTGGAGCCCCACGTCTTTAATCCAAGAACTCAGGAGGCAGAGGCAGGCGGATCTCTGTGAGTTCGAAGCCAGCCTGGTCTACAGAGTGAGTTCCAGGACAGCCAGGGCTGTTACACAGAGAAACCCTGTCTCAAAGAAGAAAAAAGTGAAGGGAACTTAATAAGGGGGTGATGAGCTAATGAGAGGGCAGTGGAGGTCAGTGAGGGGTGGCAGAGGCCACTGGTTGGGGTTAGGGTCCCTGGAGCAGAGAAGGGTCCGTCACAGAGATCAGTGAGAAGCCATGGGAACAGCAGAGGCTGATCCAGTGGTTCAGTGACTCAGACACTGGCTACATGGACCCTAAGGGCCCACAAACAGGGATGGGTGGGAAAGGATGACTGAGGACTAGGGGGGGTCAGATGAGGTCTGGCCATCCTCTGTGAGATAAAGGTGTGGGCTGCTCATAAGGTCAATCAGGAGGTCAGCAGAGCCGTTGGGGTACCAGCTGCCGTTGGCTCTGGGGAGCAGGAAGCCGCGTTGAGTAAGAGCCTATGTCCGCTTCCTGCTAAGCTTCCATGCCTCACCACAGGCCTGGAGGTCCAGGGGACAGAGGACAGCCAGCAGCACGCACCTGGTGGCTGAGGCTGGCGTGGGGTGGTGCCATGGGGGTATCGAGGACGTGCATCTGCTCCAGCTCCATGTGACGGTAGAGCTGCTGCAGCTGCGGGGCCTGCACGCTCTGCAGCTCCGTGAAGTGATTCTCAGGGAAGCTCTCGAACTCGCTGTGTACATGGTGTGTGGGGAAATCCCAGTAATGATCTGTGGGGACACCCAAGGAGGAGGGGTGAGCCAGGGTGCCATGGCAGGACACAGTAACACAAAATCGTTTACATTAATCAGCTCCTATGATTTCATGCACTACATTGTACTTTATAGCAAGGACTCAGGCTTAGAGCGGTTTCCTAGGACATGCCAAGATTAAAGTCCTCAACAGCGGTGGAGCCTGGTCCTGGGTCCAGTCATGCCTGGTGGTGTTCTCAGCAGCCATTTTTGTCCTGGGACTGGACCCAGGGACGCACAGGCTTATTCTGAGCCTGAGTCTGAATCCTGGTTTTCTGTGTATTGGTTGTGTGAGCCTCCTATAAAATAGGTGGCATTGTTATTGGGAGAATACAAACGAGCTCACATTCACAAGGGCTTCTAGACCTTCCCTGCCTCTGTGACCTTCCAGACTCCTGACTACCTAAAGTCACAAGCATTGGTCCTTGTCACATGATCTGAGTATGACTGCAGAGTCACAGGGCTGACATTTCTCACGGCTAGAGTTTGCCCAAACCTATGGGCGCTGCTTCTGTAAAACCACAGCCAGGTTCCTGGGAGACCGAAGGAACAGATTTTCCCAGAAAGCCCCTGTGGGTGTCTGGTGCCTGTAGCAGCGTGGACTAGCCAGCTCCTGTAAGCTGTCCTCAGACTTCCACATACATGCTGGCACACGGACACATACATATGTAAAAATAAATTTAAGAAGAAAGAAGAAAATGAGAATATGGTGTGAGGAGAGGGATTTCTTTCTGTGACCTAAAGAAGGAGGTGGAAGGTGCTGGGCCAGGGTGAGTCCACCAACACCCAGGACATGTGCAGATGCATGCCTTCATCTTCTCTCCCACAAATACATCCCTATTCACACATCCCCTAAAACGTGGCATGCTTTCCAGCTGTGTCCTAGGTATCACGGGACTCTTTTGGTAACTGCATCATTTATTTGGGGGGCAAATACGGTGCCTGTGTGGAGGTCAGAGGTCAGCTTTCAGGTGTTGGCTCCTCCTTCCACCACA
The DNA here is from genome assembly GCF_014885135.2 of Alexandromys fortis. Lineage (NCBI taxonomy): Eukaryota > Metazoa > Chordata > Mammalia > Rodentia > Cricetidae > Alexandromys > Alexandromys fortis. The sequence continues at coordinate 1,517,330 of NW_026068108.1, forward strand.
GGGGTCCCAAGAATCAAACTCAAGTTGGGAGCAGTGAGAGCCTTTCCCTGCTGAGCCATTTCACCCATCCTTCTTGTTTGTTTTTGTTTTGTTTTGTTTTGTTTTTGAGACAGGGTGTCACCCAAGCTGAGTCTGAACTGTGACCATTCAGACTTACTCTTTGGGGTTCAGGATTACAAACCTGGCTTTTTCTCATCCAGGCCAGTAGTGACCCTAGATTTTTTTTTTCACTGAACCTCTTAAGAGGTCATTTCCCACTTAAGAGGTCGTTACTAAGACCTTGTTCCTGTGTGAATCTTTTGATTTAGGCAGCAGGGAACCATCTCTAAGAGACTGTGACACAGAGAAGGCAAAACACAGGCCTCAGGACAGCATCCAAACCCTGCTGCATGGGTGGGCCTCGGTTTCCTCATCTGAATGGTGCTAATAATTTATAGCCATCTTATCCATATACTGTGAGTTATGACTAAATGAGTTATCTGATGCCTGTGCAGTGCTTAGAATTAAACCTGGCACAAAGGAGGAGCCTTCACTCTTGTCAGGCTCTATTCTAAAGAGCCCGTGTAAGCACATCCGCAATCTCAACCATCAGAAAGTAGAGGAAAGAAGACCAAAGGCAAGCTGGGCGTAGTGGCGCACGCCTTTGATCCCAGTACTCCTGAGGCAAAGGCAGACTGACCTCTGTGAGTTCAAGACCATTTTCATCTGCATGTCGAGTTCCAGGTCATGCCTGAGGCCTGAGTTTGGAGAAATAGCTCCGTGGTTAAGAGCATTTGCTGCTACTCTTTCAGAGAATAGGGAGTCGAGCTCCCAGGGCCCACATGACAACTCACAAGCTCCTCAACACCCTCTTCTGGATTCCTAAAGCATGACTTCCTACACACACACACACACACACACACACACACACACACACCAGAGACAGAGCATAGAGACATAAATAAAAAAATGACAAAATATTTTTTAAAAGTTTGAGGCCATCTTGGACAAAAAGCAAGATCTTATCTCAAAACAAAAATGAAAAGGCTAGGGTTATAGCACATGGTGAGCACTGCCTGCCATGCACAAAGTCCTGGTTCAAGACCCAGGACAGAAAACAAAGGTCACTAAACCCGAAAGGACAGAGTAGGGCTCTGGGACTTGGGTTGCAGAACTGACTTCCTCTGGGGTGGATCACCCTCAGCACCTTCCTGGCCATTGCCACCGACCTTTCCCTGCCGGTCTCCAGCCCATCCCAGCTCCAGGGATGGAGCCCTGAGTGTTTGCTCTAGGTGTGGGCTGGAAGGCTTCTGGCCTCTCTTTGCAGCCACACCACACCCCTGCTAGCTCACTGTGCTCTTTGAAACTGAAGCTTCTGTGAGTAACAGGAGTGTGAAGAACTGCAGGAAGAATGGGAGCCATTCCCTGTGCTCCTTCTCCTCAAGGCAACAGGACTCCCTGAGCTACAGTGTTTCAAAACCTCACCTTTCCCCTTGATTTGGGTGCCCAAGCAATTATGTAACCAACAGTCTGGTAGGCAAACTCATTCCAAATATGAGTCCCAGAGAAAATGTTCAAGCGATCATTCAGAGAACAAAGGTTTCTGGCCTTCTGAACCTCATTTCTTGTGTCTCTTTTTATAGCCCAGGCTAGCCCAGAACTTACCAATTTAAAGGATAGCCTTTAATTTATGGTGAGCCTCTTGCTTTATTTCAGATTTGAATAATCATACTTGGCTCTAGAAACAGAGTCTCATTTAGCACAGGCTAGCCTCAGAGTTGCCATATAGCAGAGAATGACCTTGAAGCCTTGATCCTCCTGCGTCTGTAGCCTGTGACCCCACACCTGCCTTGGACAGCTCTCCGTGAGAGAGGTACTCAGCTTTGTTTTATCCTTTATTGTGCCACCTTGCCTTCTGTCTGGAGGCTGCCAAAGACCTTGTTAGCAAACCCTCAGTTATTCCCCCCGATACGAAGATTAATCTGTCAGCTCCTGCATCCTATCACCCCACAGCATCAGCCTTGAAGTGTTTATTAGATGGAAAAGCGAATGGGAGGTGAGTGGAAGGTTTGGGGTAGAGGGAAGGATGGCCGCATAGAAGGGGAGTGGTTGGTTGGAGGGCTGTGTGAATAAGCTCCGGCCCCACAAACAGTAACAACAGGAAATGACAAGTGCTACTAAAAACACTTGTGCATTGTAGCCGGGACCGCAAGCTGCTGCTGCCATTTTGATAACAGGGCAGTTCCTGAGAGAAAAGGCGCTCAGGAGATGGCTCAGGGGTTAAGAGTGCTCGCTGCTCTTCCAGAAGACCCGAGCCGGTAACTGCAGCTCCAGGGGATTCGATGCCTTTGACACCTCCAGGGACACACACTCATGCGCATATACTCACATTCAGACGCATACATACACACACGCCTGCTACACACAACTAAAAATTAATAAAACAGCCTGGGTGACAGTGCAGAGGAAGGGGGATCTCTATGAGCCTGAGCCCAGTCAGGTCTACTGGTGAGCTCTAAGTCAGCAGGGCTACAACAATAAAACATACACACACTAAAGAAAGAACTATCATAGGACGCAGTAACTCATCAAGTCCATTTGTGAGTGTGCATCCAGATGAGTGTCAGAGTCCTAATCATGGTCTAAACGTATGGTCATAGCAGTGTTATCTCATAGCCAGAAAGTAGAAACAAGAGAAGCCTCGTCGGCAGATGAGCCATTAAACAAAATGTAGTGGTCTGGGTGGTGGGCACAGCTGACTTCCAAAATGTACTGCACTCATACAGCGGGATATTATTCAACCTTTAAAAAGAGAGAAATTCTGGTATGTGCTACAACATGGGTGAATCTTGAGGACATTCTGACAGTCATAATAAGTTCATTATAAAAGGAAAGTTGCGGGATGATTCCACTTAGAGTCACTAAAGTCATAAAATTCATAGAGATAGAAAATAGGGCAGTGGTGGCGCAGGCCTTTAATCCCAGCACCAGGGAGGCAGAGGCAGGCAGATCTCTGAATTACAGAGTGAGTTCTAGGACAGCCAGAGCTACACAGAAAACTCCATCTCGAAAATCCAAATGAAAACAAAAAGAAAAGGAAGGCAGGCAGGCTGACAGATTGGGGATGAGGAGGTGTTTAATGGGCACAGGGCTTCAGTTTGGCAAAATGCGTTTAGAAGATAATGGTGGTGGATACAGAATGATGTGAATATTGTTTGTTTTGTTTTGTTTGAGGCAGGACTTACGTAGACATTGGTCCTCTGTCTTTGGTCTTTTGAGTGCTGGACCTATAGGCATGAACCACTGTGCCCAGCTGCCCAGCCTTTGTGAGTGTATTTTATTAGCACCCATTTATACCCTTGAATGATTCAGATGGTGACTTGACAATGGCACTTGCCAGCAAGCTGACTACCTGAATTTGACACCCAGGACCCACATGATGAAAGAAGAGAACTGATTCTGACCTACATGCTGTGACACATGCATGTTCACACACATGTGCTAGGTAGGTAAGTAGAAGATAGATAGATAGATGATAGATAGATAGATAGATAGATAGATAGATAGATAGATAGATAGATAGATAGATATGTAGGCAGGTAGATAGCTAGCTAGCTAGCTAGCTAGGTAGATAGATATATAGGTAGATCGATGGTTAATAGATATATAGATATAATTTTAAAAGATTAGGATGGTAAATTTTATATTATCTGTATACTTGTCATACCTGCAAAACCTCTCCTGAATATGTCTAACCCTTTTGTTTGTTTGTTTCAATGTGTGTGTGTGTTGAATATGTGTGTGTGTGCAGATGAGTGTGAACATGCAGAAACTGAAGGAGGTCTTCAAGGGTCTTTTTCTATCACTCTACACCTTTTTTTTCTTTGAAGCAGTCTCTCCCTGGACGTGGTGTTGCACACTTTTAATTCTAACACTTAAGAGGAAGCAGGCAGATCTCTGTGAGTGCAAGACCAGCCTGGTCTACACAATGAGTTCAAGACCAGCCAAGGCTACATAGTGAAACTCTACCTCAGTAGAAGAAGGAGAAGGAGGAGAAGAAGTGAAAAAGAAAGAGAAAGAGAATCTCTCACTACTCCCATTCACCCATTTTGACTAGGCTGGTTGGCCAGGAAGCTCTCAGGCTCTGACCCCACTGCTAGAGTTACAGTCATTTTATGTGGGACTGGGATTACAGCCCAGGTCCTTATGCTTGCATAGCAAACAGTCTTGCCTCCAGAGCCATCTCCCCAGCCTAATGTCTATTCCTTTTGTCTCTATCACCACTACTGTTGCCCGTACCTCCACTGTGTCTTGCATCAGGAAGATGTTTTTCTAAGTGCCCTTCGCCCAGATCCCATCCTTGTCTCCCTTCCACCTGCTGCCTACCCAGAAATCAGTGGGACCATTTTAAATTGTTGAGTGTGGTGGTGCACACCTCCCCTTCTACCTCCTGGGAGCTGTAACAGGGGACGGGGGTGCCTGGTGTGAGGTTAGCCTGAGGATATGGTGGGATCCAAGGAAGAGAGAAAGAAGAAATGGGGAAAGGGATGGAGGGAGGTAAGGGGAGAAGGGGAGAAAAGAAAAAGGACTTTCAGAGAAACAAAACTGTAGAAAAATAAAATAAAAATCTAGATTATAGCTGGGTATGGTAACACACACCATTAATCACAGCACTCAGGAGGCAGAGGCAGGGGGATCTCTGAGTTCAAAACCAGCCTGGTCTACAGAGCAAGTACCAGGACAGCCAGAGATATACAGAGAAACCCTGTCTTGAGGACTGAAGAGATGGCTTAGAGGTTAAGAGCACTGGCTACTCTTCCAGAGTTCCTGAATGCAATTCCCAGCAACCACATGGTGGCTCACAGCCATCTGTAATGAGATCAGGCGCCGTCTTCTGGTGTGCAGGCAGATATGGAGGCAGAATGTTGTATACATAATGAATAAATCTTTAAAAAAGGAAGAAAGAAATCCTGTCTTGAAAAACAAAAACAACAAATCTAGAGCATGAAAAAGAGGACACCATGGAACACAAGACACCGTAAGAAACCTGTAATAACCGGAAGAGAAGTGTTTCCAAATTTCTAACAGAAAAAAAGATTTTTTTCACCCTGAAGTTTGATATAGCCAAACTTCTGCTTACCGGGTGAGAGCATGGAACAGGCAGGGAGAGAGACAACACCACCCTCAGCCACCCCTCACCTCCCTCATAGCCTCTCTGGAGCTGTGCCGCACACCTGCATATGGTGGCTCACTCTGTCTTGAAAAGTGAGTGTCATTATGGGAAGGCTTAGACACAGACATAGCCACCTGGGCTCACAACAGTATCCTGAGGAGCAGGGGGCAAAGGTAAAGCCAGCAATCAGAGGACAGCTGTGGCTCAGCCAAGTGTCATAGTCACGTGATCGTAACGATGGGCACTTCCGTTCAAATGGGTTACCATGTGGGAAGCCTACAGAAATGTGAGCATGCAATGTGAATGGCTGTGGCCAAATGTACCTCCAAAGCAAACAAACGAGAAAGTTCCTCTTCAGAGCCTGCTGCGCGTGTTACACACCTCAAACTGAAACACCAAGCTGATCCATCTCTGCTCAACAACTAAGGCTCTCAGCAAAATTCAGTGTCAGCTGGGAGATGGCTCAGTGGATAAAGCCGTGGGCGCCCAACTATGGGCACGCTGATTCAACTCTTAGTACCCACATAAATCCTAGAGGAAGTGGCAGCCACCTGAAATCCCTGTGCTCTGAAGGACGGATAGGCGTTCTCCAAGCAAGCTGACTAGACATGCTGGTGGTGTCAGACTCACAGGAAGACAGATACACCACAAAGTTTCTGCAAAATAGACAGGGCCATCAGCATGGGCAGATGGGAGAGAGAAGGCTTTGATCGCTCCACTGTATTTCCTACACCGTGGTGTTGAGAACTTGTTGTTTTAAGATTTAGCTATATTTATTTTATGTGCATGAGTGCATGTCAATACGCCATGTGCATATGTGGTGCCCATGAGTTACTAACAGGTGTGAGCCTCCAAGTGGGAGCAGCCAGTGCTCATAGCTGCTGGACCGTCTCTGCAGCCCCTGAGGTCTTGTCATGTTAATGGTTAAAAATTAAGTATTTAAGATATATTTAAAGCTGGCAGGATGGCTCCAACAAGTTGTTCTCTGACCTACAAATACACACATGTGCACACAAAGTAAATATAAAAATAGAAGTGTATTTATATTCACACCACACATACGGTTATTCAGATCATGTAATTCCCTGTTGAGAATTCCCAGTGGAGGACTGACCTAGCAAGTGTGAAGACCAGGATACAACTTGTACTCCTCCATGGCCTTCAAACCCTGTCTGATCTGCCCCTCAGTGGCCACTTGGAATTCACTTCGTCCTCTACTGAAGGCTTCTTGCTCTTGAACCTGTCATTCTCTGTCCCCACCCACCTCCCATGCATGGTCCCTGGTCTTCACTCAGATTTCAGCCTAGCTGTCAACCTCTCCAAGGCTTCTCTGACCTTTTATGTAAGCAGGGCTTATGAGTGGAGAAGGAGACATGTAAACTGAGAAGGAAGTATCTGGAAGAATGATGGGGTAGGGTGGGTGGATGAGAGAAGGAACAGATGGGTGGGTGGATGGCTGTCATCCAGGCCAGTAAACAATGATCTAGTTGACCTGTCACAGAGACCTCTGTCCTGTTCCCAGTCCCCCAGCTTAGTAGTTCTCAACCTGTGGGTCGTGACCCCTTCAGGGGGCAAATATTAGATATCCTGTAGGTCAGGGACGTTCATTACAATTCATGACAGTATTAAAATTACAGTTGTGAAGTAGCAACAAAATCATTTCATGGTCAAGGGGGTCACCCCAACATGAGGAACTGTATAAAGGTCACAGCATTAGGAAGGTGAGAACCACTGAGGACCTAGCTGCTTGCTTGGGGTACAGCCATGCTAACGTCTACGGAGCCTTCCCCAGTCCTGTTCTCAGCATGGTGCACACAACCTCACAGAGGACACATGCCACCTCGTGGGCCTATTCCAGTTCCAAGGTGCTTCCATTATTTCAGTCTTGCAGACAAGGAGGAGGCGCTCAGAGGTTCTATTGCTGTCCAGCAGCAGCACAGCCGGTGAGTCAGTGGAGCTGGGACTGAAGCCCACCCGTGTCTTCCCACTGACATCACTTTATTAAGTGTGGGCACAGAAGGCAGCGGAAGGATGGAAAGGGCAGAAGACTTTTCTTTAGCTTTCTAATAGTAATTTCCAGTAAATATTAGGAACAGCACCGGTGCTCAGAGGGCAATGATGGCACAGGTGGGGGTGGACAGGGACGCCCAGAGACACTAGAGGAGACTCTGAAGGAATTCTGAGCTCGTGCCTGAAGTAGAAGTCCATGATGACAACCAAGAGTCATTCCTGCCCCAGATACAAAGAACTCATCGGGACGCTGAGTCAGAAAAACCCAGGCTTCCTGTGCAGCTCACTCCATCGTCCCAGCCCCAAGCCCATTTGCTTTCTAGATATTTGGGCAGCAAAACCTAAGTGGTCAAAAACTTGAAGAAATGCCTCCAAAGCCCGTGACCTAAGCTGCCCTGAGAAAGGGGCTCAGAGCCCTGTTGTGCTTGACAGTCCAGGACCTCCAGGGGGCGCCCTCCTCAAGCCCAGAGGGACCTTGCTAAGCGCTGGAGGGTGGATGTGTTACTCAGACCTGGCTCTTATCTGGCCGAGGGGAACAACTAGGGATAAGGTAGGACAAGAAAGAGCCTGCGTTATCTGGATTTCACCCCAAAGTGCGTAGTTCTTATACACTTTGAATACATTTAAGAACAAAAGAGGGCCTTTGAAAGCCTTTCTAGAACTGGGGTCTGAAAAGCTTGTGCCTTAAAGTTGATATACCTCCCCAGGGAACACTTCCAGGAAGATTTCATGCTGGACGCCAGAAGAAGGTGTTCTCGTGGTTTGGCGTCCAAATGAAAATGCCCTGTGTGACAGCCTTGGGTGTGGCTGTCAGGTGTGAGGCCTCCTCCAGCTGTGGCCCCCAGCATTTCTCTGACCTTGAGTCCCCAGGTGAAGGCCTCTGGAGAAACCCCTAGTCCAGTCTGGAACAACATGACTATACTTCTTAAAACTCAAGATTCATCTCTGGTAATCTGGGGTCTCCTTGCCCAGGGTCCAGTCCCTAGGAGTCAGACCCATTTCCCCATACCTTGCTGCAGAGCAAGGCTGGGTTTGGGTGGACAGTTGGGGCCAGGCATCCTCCCCACCTCCAACAGACTCTGGGCCTTGGTGTCTGCTCTACAAAGGATGGTTAGAGACTCTTCCTTGGCACAGCGGGGGTCTGGAGGGATGGTTCTTATGATCTGGCATCTAGCAGAAGAGATAAAAAATGTTGCTAAGCCTCTTACGAACAGAATTACTAAGCCCCAAATCTCAGTAGTGGCACTGTGAAGGGCCACAGGCTACACAGTAAGGCTGCGGGGCTCACTGAAGGGAGTTTTGGATAATCAAGGCCCTCTGTGGGGCTGGAGAGATGGCTCAGCAGTTCAGAGCAATGACTGCTCTTCCAGAAGTCCTGAGTTCAATTCCCAGCAACCACATGGTGGCTCACAACCACCTGTAATAAGATCTGGTGCCAACTTCTGGCCTGCAGGGACACATGCAGACATAACATTGTTACATAATAAATAAATAGGGTGGTGGTGGCACACACCTTTAATCCCAACACTCTGGAGACAGAGGCAGGCAGATCTCTGTGAGTTCAAGAACAGCCTGGGCTACAAGAGCAAGTTCCAGGACAGGCTCTAAAGCTACAAAGACACCCTGTCTTAAAAAAAGAAAAAAAAAAAAAAGGCCCTCTGTCCCTTGGCTCCCCAAACCTGCCTGGGTGACCTTTGTACATGACAGTCATCCCGACCATCCTGTGCCTCCTAGGGCTGGACTGACAAGGCTAACAGGGAGGGAGGAGTGGGCTGGGCAGACTGCAGCAGAGGGACGCTGTGTGGGAGAGTGTGCAGGTGGAGCGAAACGATGGCTGGAATGTGACGTGAGCGTGTGACAGAGAAGAGAGGAAGCAGTGGAATGAGTGGTCAGGAGAAAGAAGCAGGCGTGGGCTCGGGCCAACTGCCTGACCAGCATCCACTGGCCTAGTCGGCTCACCCACACTCCCTACCTACTTCACTTATTAAAAAGTCCCCAAGCCTACAGATGGGGTCAAAGTGCTAGAGGGGAAGTGGACTTAAGACCCCACCCCTAACCCAGAAGCTATCTCCACTTATTAACAGCTCACAAAGGGAAACTTAGTTTTCTCCAGTGGAGCCTCACTAGGACCTGCCCAGCAGGAGATGGCCAACCCAAAACAAACTCAGTGGTGTCTTCGCAGGGTTTTTCTCACGGTGCTTTGTCTGAACTTAAGCTTATAGTCTTCTAGTTTCATGTTTTTATGGGACTTCTGTGTTTGTCTCCGTTTTTTTGTTTGTTTGTTTGTTTTGGGTTTGGTTCGGTTTTTCTTTTTCTGTTTTTGGTTTTGGTTTTGGTTTTTGGTTTTTCGAGACAGGATTTCTTTGTAGCTTTGGAGCCTGTCCTGGAACTAGCTCTTGTAGACTAGACTGGCCTCAAACTCACAGAGATCTGCCTGTCTCTGCCTCACAAGTGCCACCACTGCCAGGCTTTATTTTACTTTTTGAATGCCTATTTGTTTTCTAATGAGAGAGAGAGAGAGAGAGAGAGAGAGAGAGAGAGAGAGAGAGAGAGAGAGAGAGAGAGAGAGAGAGAGAGAGAGAGAGAGAGAGAGAAGGTACAGATCTGAATGATGGGGAGGTGGGGAGGGTTAAGGAAGGGAAAATCACAATTAGAATATATTGTACGAAAATAATCTATTTTTTAAAAAGCCCAAGGATCAGACAAGGTAAATGAGAAACTAAATTTGCCCTTGACACAGGAAAGATGCTCAAAGATAAGGATTGGGGCAGAAGTTGTGGGAGACAGGGATGAGGTAGCACCTTCATCTTATTCTCAAGGAGCCTCAGGGGTCTTTGTCTCTCTCCAGCCCCAGGGCATGCTGAGCGCCCAGGCCCTGTCCAGGCTGTGATAAGGTCAGGTGGACAATGTACTCACCGCTATGGCTGTCTCCATCGCTGCCAATAAAGGCATAGTAGTCTTGTGTTTGGCGTGAGTATAGTTCAGAATCGTAAGTAACCAGTTCATCCGATGGCTGCAGAGAGAGGAAGGTATCAGAGCCTGAACTGTTGAGGAGACTCCAGAAAGATTTTCAGCTAAGCGTGAGGCCGGCAACCTTCCCTGAGGCACCTGGAGCAGCCCAGCCTTGACTCAGAATCCAGAGTGCCCAGGGATGCAGGGGTGAGGCAATGGAGGGAGGTTCAGGAAAGGATGGTTGGGCAGTGATGGGGCAGAGAAGTGAGAGGTCAGGAGGACCAGGGTTGAGAAGAGAATGCAGCCCTATCCTCTCTTCTGCTCATTCTCCAGAGCCCCCTTACACTGTACCAGTCCTGTGGGGACAAACTGCCCTTTCCCATTCACGTGGATGCACCTTCCCCCAAATGTACAAGTACTCCCTGGGACACACTTATACCCAGACTCTCACACAGGTCTTTATGTCTGTTCTCAGGACCAGTCACACACCAGTGTGCACTCAGCCCTGCAGGCATCCGTACAGACCAACACACATGCTCACATCACGTTCCAGTACAGACCGACACACATACATCACGTTCCAGCCATGATTTTGCTCACACAGACTGTCTCCACCTGCACACTCTCCCACACAGCGTCCCTCTGCTGCAGTCTGCCCAGCCCACTCCTCCCTCCCTGTTAGCCTCGTCAGTCCAGCCCCGAGGCACAGGATGGTCGGGATGACTGTCATGTACAAAGGTCACCCAGGCAGGTTTGGGGAGCCAAGAGACAGAGGGCCTTGCCTATCCCTTCTCCCTCAGTAATTTTGATGGAAGACTCCCTGCGCCTGCTACTTTCTCTCCCTCTCTTCCCTCCTTCCTGTCCTCCCCTTCCTGTCTTTCTTCCCTCCCTCCTCTATCTTCTCTTCCCTCTCTTCTCCCTCTGCCTCCTCCATCTCCTTTCCCCACCCTCTCTCACTTGCTTGGGCATACCAGAGCCTTCCCAACAGTCCTCGGGCTTCTCCCCACCCCCGCAGTGTGCCCAAGGGTTACACAATAGTTACTGTGGCCCTCAGGCTTGCTTGGTGGGCCAGTCCTACTTGGGAGCCCACCACTCTAGAGATACTTGGAATGCCCTATGGACTTGAGAGAGCGGCTAAGGAACTGGTATAGGAGCTCGGGGGCTGCCCCTTACCCACATCTGCCTGGAGTTCAGGAAGGAGAGGTCAAGGGTCAGGGACAGTGGCTTTACTTGAGGCAGAGCTGACCCTCTCTGGGAAGACCTCCTCCATCACCTGTGCTTGCCCTAGCACCTTCTCCATCCCAGGTGGGAGAAGGAGCTCAAGATGAGGGTGAGGACCATGAGGTCCAACCAGCCCTGTGAAGGGCCAGAAGCTGCCCCTTTCCCTGGGTTTCCGAGCAGCATGCTGGGCCTGCCCCTGGTGCAGGACGTTGGCTATGATGTCAGGCCTAGGGCTCTAAGGCAGGGTGGGGTAGAAGAGAGATCAGTTAGGGAAAGCTGAGTCAAGTGGGCAAGCCTTTCTCTGCTCAGTCCTTTCTCAACGTCCCAACACCTCAAGGGTAGGAGGAAGCCAGAGGGTCCTCTCCAAGGGACCCCGGACTGCCGTCTGCCTAAAGCTGCCACTGTCACTGAAAACAGGAGGAACAGTGAGACCTGCTCACTTGCTTGGGTCCCTGTCCTTGTTCCACCCGAACTCCACTCAAATGCTCAATCCAGGTCCTCCTGTTCCAGCGCCAATTTGGTCCCATTCTGGTCACCAGACCCATCCTTTACCCTATTTCTTACTGAGCTCAGCCCTAGCCGCAAATCTAACTGCCATGTCTCGGCTGTATGCTCTACTCTTGCCCAGCCTGACCCCAAGACCTCAAACCAGCCTTGGCCACTGCCCTAAACTCTCAGGTCCAAGTAGGCCCAAAGCCCAAACACTTGAATCAACAGCCATTCTACTATGTTAGGCCAAAAACTGGATGTTGGGAACCCATGGGTGACCCAGAGTTCCACCAGCTTTTGTCTCAGGAGCCCACAGGTCATGGGTTGAAGACCCAGTGGCAGCTACGCCAGTTCAGATCTCTTCGTCCATAGCCTCTCAGTAGCCTCCCTTACCGCCTTCAGCCCAGTACGCTGTCCTAGAGCTTGGCCTACTACTGAGCCCCACCTATAAATAGCTATTCAGGCCCCACCGATCACAGCCCCACCATGGGGCCAGCCGGCAACCCTCAGCCCGCCAGGGCATGCTCTGAGGAAGCCAATGGCCCCTCTCTGGGTCTCAGGCCAGCCACTCCGGGGAGGAAACACCGACTTCCCACAGATAGGGAGCCGAAGGGCAGCGGGTGGGCTGGGGGGTTAGTGGGCAGATGGTCACACATCCCAGGGCCCAAGGCAGGGCAGGTAGTGAAGCCCCAGTACTCACAGGGGGGACGAGGGGAAACCCTTCCATTTTGCACGCCTGTAACATCCAGCTGAGCTCCAAGGTGGTCAGATCCCCTGCCTCGGTGGGGGTCAGTGCAGATCCCCTCAGGACCGGGTGCCCCGTTGGGGGGCTGGACGCTCGTGGGTCAGCCGCAGGGCTCAGGCCTGCCCCCTGAGCTACAGGAGCCCTGGGTGAGCCCCCTCCCTTGACATTGCAGGGCCAGCACAAGTTCCTGATTTTATCGAAGGGCCTGCCACTGGGAGATAGTCCCCTTGGGGTGACATCACCACCCAGCCCGTTTGCATAAATCTCTTGCGCTACAGGAAGTCTCTGGCCGACTGGGGCAGGTGGTGCTCAAAGGGCTGCCCTGGGAGGCTATGGGGCCAGTCCCCCTGCCTGAGGAAACTGGGACTGGGAGGGAGAAAGGCCTCTGCTGCCCGGTCGCTAGGCCTTCTAAGAGTGTCTACTATTCTTCCAAACACATACTACCAAATTCTCAGACTCCTATTGTGGTGAACCATCTCTTTGGGGTCAGAATAGTGACAGCGACGGGTCCCTAATTTGTAGAGCGAATCTGGCAGGTGGAAGACTTGGATCCCGAGGCTGCCAGGCTTGGATCTTCCTGTAGGCCCTTCAGTCCCTGCTAGGCCTACCTAAACCAGTCAGGGCCCTCACTGGCCCTGGGTCTACCCATTGTATCCCTTTTCCTGGCTCCTCGGGCGTCTTCCCTACCTCCTGGAAAAGGCCTTGGCTTTTTATATCGCCCCCCCCCCCCAGCTAAGTAACACAGCTGCTTTCGGATCCCTAGACATGGTGTTCCCAGCCCAGATTTCTCAGTTTCCCAAACTCTTCCATCTCTTTCCTATCCTCATCTCGCTCTGATTGTCTGCTCCTCTCCAAGCCACCACAGCAGTCAGAGTTACTCACTAGCCATCCGTCCGTCCAGCTGCTCATTAATTTTCCTCCTGTCAATCAGCTCATCCACTTACCCTCGTGTTTGGAGACATGTTCGCTTAGCTGCCTGTCTGTCCATATGTCGTCCCATCCATCTGATAACAGTTTATATTTTTAACTGTTTTTCCTCTGTATAATTACCTGTCAATCTGGTCATCTATTGATCTGTTAATCCATCCATTCTTCACTAGCCTACATATCCTTTCATTGTCTGCCTGTCTATCCATCTCCCTGTCTCTCTGCCCATCAACAACCCCCTTTCCATCCACCCATCCACCTATCCACCCACCCATCCACCCACCCACCTATCCATCCATGCATTCCCTAACCCACCCACTAGTCACTGATCTGTCTACCCATCAGTCCACCTAGACACATATCTATCCACCCATGCATGCATCTTCCAAATGTTAGTTAACCTCCAAGGTCTATGCTGAATCCTGGGCAAGTAAAAGTGTTTCCTGTCCTTCAGAGATCCAGTCTAGAGAGTAGAGCAATGAATAAACCACACACATGCACACATACACACACATGCACACACACATGCACACATATACACGCACACACACGTACGCACACATACATGCACACACATGCGCACATACACACACATGCACACATACACGCATATGCACGCACACACACATGTACGCACACACATGCATGCATACACAGACACACAGAGTGAATCTACTCTGTTGAGAGTGAGCTTTTTTGTTTTTGTTTTTTGAGACAGGGTTTCTCTGTAGCTTTGGAGCCTGTCCTGGAACTAGCTCTTGTAGACCAGGCTGGCCTTGAACTCACAGAGATCCAGATCCGCCTGCCTCTGCCTCCCGAGTGCTGGGATTAAAGGTGTGTGCCACCACTGCCCGGCTCTTTGAACTGTTTATGTATCTGAGAATGACCTTGATCTTTTGATACTCCTGCCTCCACTCCACAGCACTGAAAACGTGAGCACCCACACTCAGTAGTCCCTTTAATGTGGTGCTGGGGATTGAGCTCATGGCTTCAAGCAGAGGCAAGCACTCTGTCAACTGAGTTTCACCTCCAGACCCTACCTTGTTTTCTTCATGCACTTTCTGCCCACTTGTTCAGTCATCCATTCACCAGCGTCTTCCCTAGTGTCCTCTGTGTGCTGTACCTAGTGTGTGTCCTCTGTGTGCTGTACCTAGTGTGTGTCCTCTGTGTGCTGTACCTAGTGTGTGTCCTCTGTGTGCTGTACCTAGTGTGTGTCCTCTGTGTGCTGTACCTAGTGTGTGTCCTCTGTGTGCTGTACCTAGTGTGTGTCCTCTGTGTGCTGTACCTAGTGTGTGTCCTCTGTGTGCTGTACCTAGTGTGTGTCCTCTGTGTGCTGTACCTAGTGTGTGTCCTCTGTGTGCTGTACCTAGTGTGTGTCCTCTGTGTGCTGTACCTAGTGTGTGTCCTCTGTGTGCTGTACCTAGTGTGTGTCCTCTGTGTGCTGTACCTAGTGTGTGTCCTCTGTGTGCTGTACCTAGTGTGTGTCCTCTGTGTGCTGTACCTAGTGTGTGTCCTCTGTGTGCTGTACCTAGTGTGTGTCCTCTGTGTGCTGTACCTAGTGTGTGTCCTCTGTGTGCTGTACCTAGTGTGTGTCCTCTGTGTGCTGTACCTAGTGTGTGTCCTCTGTGTGCTGTACCTAGTGTGTGTCCTCTGTGTGCTGTACCTAGTGTGTGTCCTCTGTGTGCTGTACCTAGTGTGTGTCCTCTGTGTGCTGTACCTAGTGTGTGTCCTCTGTGTGCTGTACCTAGTGTGTGTCCTCTGTGTGCTGTACCTAGTGTGTGTCCTCTGTGTGCTGTACCTAGTGTGTGTCCTCTGTGTGCTGTACCTAGTGTGTGTCCTCTGTGTGCTGTACCTAGTGTGTGTCCTCTGTGTGCTGTACCTAGTGTGTGTCCTCTGTGTGCTGTACCTAGTGTGTGTCCTCTGTGTGCTGTACCTAGTGTGTGTCCTCTGTGTGCTGTACCTAGTGTGTGTCCTCTGTGTGCTGTACCTAGTGTGTGTCCTCTGTGTGCTGTACCTAGTGTGTGTCCTCTGTGTGCTGTACCTAGTGTGTGTCCTCTGTGTGCTGTACCTAGTGTGTGTCCTCTGTGTGCTGTACCTAGTGTGTGTCCTCTGTGTGCTGTACCTAGTGTGTGTCCTCTGTGTGCTGTACCTAGTGTGTGTCCTCTGTGTGCTGTACCTAGTGTGTGTCCTCTGTGTGCTGTACCTAGTGTGTGTCCTCTGTGTGCTGTACCTAGTGTGTGTCCTCTGTGTGCTGTACCTAGTGTGTGTCCTCTGTGTGCTGTACCTAGTGTGTGTCCTCTGTGTGCTGTACCTAGTGTGTGTCCTCTGTGTGCTGTACCTAGTGTGTGTCCTCTGTGTGCTGTACCTAGTGTGTGTCCTCTGTGTGCTGTACCTAGTGTGTGTCCTCTGTGTGCTGTACCTAGTGTGTGTCCTCTGTGTGCTGTACCTAGTGTGTGTCCTCTGTGTGCTGTACCTAGTGTGTGTCCTCTGTGTGCTGTACCTAGTGTGTGTCCTCTGTGTGCTGTACCTAGTGTGTGTCCTCTGTGTGCTGTACCTAGTGTGTGTCCTCTGTGTGCTGTACCTAGTGTGTGTCCTCTGTGTGCTGTACCTAGTGTGTGTCCTCTGTGTGCTGTACCTAGTGTGTGTCCTCTGTGTGCTGTACCTAGTGTGTGTCCTCTGTGTGCTGTACCTAGTGTGTGTCCTCTGTGTGCTGTACCTAGTGTGTGTCCTCTGTGTGCTGTACCTAGTGTGTGTCCTCTGTGTGCTGTACCTAGTGTGTGTCCTCTGTGTGCTGTACCTAGTGTGTGTCCTCTGTGTGCTGTACCTAGTGTGTGTCCTCTGTGTGCTGTACCTAGTGTGTGTCCTCTGTGTGCTGTACCTAGTGTGTGTCCTCTGTGTGCTGTACCTAGTGTGTGTCCTCTGTGTGCTGTACCTAGTGTGTGTCCTCTGTGTGCTGTACCTAGTGTGTGTCCTCTGTGTGCTGTACCTAGTGTGTGTCCTCTGTGTGCTGTACCTAGTGTGTGTCCTCTGTGTGCTGTACCTAGTGTGTGTCCTCTGTGTGCTGTACCTAGTGTGTGTCCTCTGTGTGCTGTACCTAGTGTGTGTCCTCTGTGTGCTGTACCTAGTGTGTGTCCTCTGTGTGCTGTACCTAGTGTGTGTCCTCTGTGTGCTGTACCTAGTGTGTGTCCTCTGTGTGCTGTACCTAGTGTGTGTCCTCTGTGTGCTGTACCTAGTGTGTGTCCTCTGTGTGCTGTACCTAGTGTGTGTCCTCTGTGTGCTGTACCTAGTGTGTGTCCTCTGTGTGCTGTACCTAGTGTGTGTCCTCTGTGTGCTGTACCTAGTGTGTGTCCTCTGTGTGCTGTACCTAGTGTGTGTCCTCTGTGTGCTGTACCTAGTGTGTGTCCTCTGTGTGCTGTACCTAGTGTGTGTCCTCTGTGTGCTGTACCTAGTGTGTGTCCTCTGTGTGCTGTACCTAGTGTGTGTCCTCTGTGTGCTGTACCTAGTGTGTGTCCTCTGTGTGCTGTACCTAGTGTGTGTCCTCTGTGTGCTGTACCTAGTGTGTGTCCTCTGTGTGCTGTACCTAGTGTGTGTCCTCTGTGTGCTGTACCTAGTGTGTGTCCTCTGTGTGCTGTACCTAGTGTGTGTCCTCTGTGTGCTGTACCTAGTGTGTGTCCTCTGTGTGCTGTACCTAGTGTGTGTCCTCTGTGTGCTGTACCTAGTGTGTGTCCTCTGTGTGCTGTACCTAGTGTGTGTCCTCTGTGTGCTGTACCTAGTGTGTGTCCTCTGTGTGCTGTACCTAGTGTGTGTCCTCTGTGTGCTGTACCTAGTGTGTGTCCTCTGTGTGCTGTACCTAGTGTGTGTCCTCTGTGTGCTGTACCTAGTGTGTGTCCTCTGTGTGCTGTACCTAGTGTGTGTCCTCTGTGTGCTGTACCTAGTGTGTGTCCTCTGTGTGCTGTACCTAGTGTGTGTCCTCTGTGTGCTGTACCTAGTGTGTGTCCTCTGTGTGCTGTACCTAGTGTGTGTCCTCTGTGTGCTGTACCTAGTGTGTGTCCTCTGTGTGCTGTACCTAGTGTGTGTCCTCTGTGTGCTGTACCTAGTGTGTGTCCTCTGTGTGCTGTACCTAGTGTGTGTCCTCTGTGTGCTG
This sequence comes from Alexandromys fortis, assembly GCF_014885135.2. NCBI lineage: Eukaryota > Metazoa > Chordata > Mammalia > Rodentia > Cricetidae > Alexandromys > Alexandromys fortis. The sequence continues at coordinate 1,534,970 of NW_026068108.1, forward strand.
TACCTAGTGTGTGTCCTCTGTGTGCTGTACCTAGTGTGTGTCCTCTGTGTGCTGTACCTAGTGTGTGTCCTCTGTGTGCTGTACCTAGTGTGTGTCCTCTGTGTGCTGTACCTAGTGTGTGTCCTCTGTGTGCTGTACCTAGTGTGTGTCCTCTGTGTGCTGTACCTAGTGTGTGTCCTCTGTGTGCTGTACCTAGTGTGTGTCCTCTGTGTGCTGTACCTAGTGTGTGTCCTCTGTGTGCTGTACCTAGTGTGTGTCCTCTGTGTGCTGTACCTAGTGTGTGTCCTCTGTGTGCTGTACCTAGTGTGTGTCCTCTGTGTGCTGTACCTAGTGTGTGTCCTCTGTGTGCTGTACCTAGTGTGTGTCCTCTGTGTGCTGTACCTAGTGTGTGTCCTCTGTGTGCTGTACCTAGTGTGTGTCCTCTGTGTGCTGTACCTAGTGTGTGTCCTCTGTGTGCTGTACCTAGTGTGTGTCCTCTGTGTGCTGTACCTAGTGTGTGTCCTCTGTGTGCTGTACCTAGTGTGTGTCCTCTGTGTGCTGTACCTAGTGTGTGTCCTCTGTGTGCTGTACCTAGTGTGTGTCCTCTGTGTGCTGTACCTAGTGTGTGTCCTCTGTGTGCTGTACCTAGTGTGTGTCCTCTGTGTGCTGTACCTAGTGTGTGTCCTCTGTGTGCTGTACCTAGTGTGTGTCCTCTGTGTGCTGTACCTAGTGTGTGTCCTCTGTGTGCTGTACCTAGTGTGTGTCCTCTGTGTGCTGTACCTAGTGTGTGTCCTCTGTGTGCTGTACCTAGTGTGTGTCCTCTGTGTGCTGTACCTAGTGTGTGTCCTCTGTGTGCTGTACCTAGTGTCCTCTGTGTGCTGGGCCTGTCAGGTCACACAGACAGGAGTGAGGCCTGTGTGGTTCTCAGGAGTTCACAGGGCTACAGAGAGACGTGAGGAGAGAATGCAAAAGAGAGAGGTAGGGGGTACGTGTAGGAACAAGTCATTTGGTCAGGGTCACAGAAAGGACATCCTGGGAACAGTGCCTGGCTGAGAGGGCAGTCTGGGCAGAGGCGGGGAGTTAGAAAACAGCCGCAGCAGTGAAGTGCCATCACTGTGGCCAGGAGAAAGGAATGATGAGAAGGCAAACAACCCTTAGTGCTAAGTCGGGGAGCCTGAGATGAATCTGGGGCCCTTGGCGGAGTTTCTGCTGGCTCTAGGTGGCTAGTGTGAAGTTCTGTCTATGATCACAGTCAGGATGTCAGGTAGGTTGCATTTCCAAGATTCAAGGGCTTCCAGAAAAAGAATCTCTCTCTCTCTCTCTCTCTCTCTCTCTCTCTCTCTCTCTCTCTCTCTCTCTCTC
>NW_026068108.1:1542470-1582518 GCF_014885135.2 Alexandromys fortis
CTCTCTCTCTCTCTCTCTCTCTCTCTCTCTCTCTCTCTCTTTCCTTCTGTCTCTCTCCCTCTCTCTTTCTTTCTTTCTTTTTTTTCCAAGACAGGGTTTCTCTGTGGTTTTGGTTCCTGTCCTGGAACTAGCTCTTTTAGACCAGGCTGGCCTCGAACTCACAGAGATCCGCCTGCCTCTGCCTCCCGAGTGCTGGGATTAAAGGCGTGCGCCACCACTGCCCAGCTAAGAAACATATTCTGTTGTCCTCTGTCTGTCCAAACCCATGGCAGCTGTATAAGGCAGCTTATAAAAAAGACCCAGGGTTGGTCAGAGAGACGGCAGAGTGGGTAAGAGATGTGTTGCTCTTGCAGAGGACCTAACCCAGGAGAACTGATGCTTCCTTCTGGCACACACATGATGCACACACATGATGCACACACATGATGCACACACATGATGCACACACATACCATAAGTGAAACACTTGCCCACAGAAAATAATGAAGTAGATGCTTAGCATCCATAGGGTCCTGAGTGCCGTCCGTGCTACAGAACAGACCTGGTGGGACCCAGACTAAACTCTCTAGGATGTGAGGACCAGCTCCATCCTCTAGATAACACAGCAGCCTGTGGTTGAGAACCCCTTAGCAGCTTCCTGCTTCTCCTCCCAAAGGCCTCCCAGGCCTCTTCCCCTCACCACTGTTGTAAAAATCTGGAATCCTAGATTCCAAGGTGCAGTTCAAGCCTTGCACCTCACAGGAGGGCTCCTAGCCTGACCCCAGTCACCAAGGGAAACATCTGAGACTCAGCATTCACTGGGGTGTTGAGCTGGGGCGTCCAACAGGTTGAGTTGAATGATCTTCACAAGCTGATTTCAGTTTGCAGGGAGTTCACCAGGCTGCAACCATCTGGTTCCACTACAGGCTGTGGAGCACTGGTGCTGTGGTGGTTTTACAGCAAGAGCAGTAGAGGGAGGCTGCCAATGTACAGCCCAAGTTAACAGTGTCTTTAAAAAGAGTCTTGGGTGCCGGGCAGTGGTGGCACAGGCCTTTAATCCCAGCATTCGGGAAGCAGAGGCAGGTGGATCCTTGTGAGTTCGAGGCCAGCCTGGTCCACAAGAGCTAGTTTCAGGACAGGCTCCAAAGCTACAGAGAAACCCTGTCTCCGAAAGAGAGAGAGAGAGAGAGAGAGAGACTTGGGTGAGGGTAATAGATCAATTGGTAAAGGGCCTGCTTGCAAGCACGAGGACCTGAGTTCAATTCCAGCACCTACATTAAAAAGCCGGCATGGTGGTATACCTCATAAACCCAGCACTCAGGTGGTAGAAGCAGGTGAGACCATCCTAGCCATATCAATGAGTTCAAGGCAAGTGACAGACCCTGTCTCAAAAACAAAGGTAGACAGTACCCTGGGAAACTATACCCGAGGTTGACCTCTCTCTTCTACATACACGAGCACACGTACATGAGTGGTTTAGGGGTCTGTTGCCATTGTGGATGTCTCCATCCTTGTGATCTCATGGGACTAAGGCAGCAACTTGTAAAAGTGAGGCCAGGAGGTCTGCTCAAGCAGGACCACACAGCTTGTGGGAACCTGGGTGCTGGGCAGGTCAGGTTTTCCAGTAGCAGGAGGAGGGCAAGAGAAACAGAGGACAGCAGTGTGGGGCTGGCAGCAGGAGCCTCAGGTAGGGAGGGAAGAGACCGAGGGAGAAGAGAGGACAAGGAGGCCCAGGAAGACGTGTGTGACCCCAGAGAAGGAAGCACACCCCAGCCTTCTCCTGTCCAGCAGAAAGGGTCTGAAGTTTCTGAAAGTCACCAGGTGCCCCTTGCCCGACTCATTCTCTTTGACAGAAAATTGGTTTGGAACCAAAAATATTGGAATCTCCAGGGAATAAAAAGGAAAACAGAGTTTTAACTTATCTTTTATTACTGAGTTGCTAATGCAGACATATGTTATAGACTCGAAAAGGCCAACAGTATCGGTCTCTCCTGCACAGGCTGTCTCACCTGTCACATGACCCTCCCTAAGGTCGTGATTCGGTCCTTTACAGCGTTTACCCGGAAGGTAGCACACCGTGTGCGTGATGGTGTGAAAGAAATGCTGTCAACAGAAACTTTAGGTGAAGAAATTCAGATTTTGAATGTTGACCTTTTCCCGGCCAAGCAGTAAGCAGTTTAAGAGTGGGTGCTGGGGCTGGAGAGATAGCTCAGAGGTTAAGAGCACTGACTGCTCTTCCAGAGGTCCTGAGTTCAATTCCCAGCAACCACATGGTGGCTTACAGCCATCTATAATGAGACCTGGCGCCCCCTTCTGGCTTGTAGGCACACATGGAAGGAATGCTGTACACATAATATAATATAATAAATAAATAAATAAATAAATAAATAAATTTTTTTTTTAAAAAAAAAGTGGGTGCTGGCCGTTAGCCGCTCGTCAGCTGAGGAGGTTAGATACATTCAATACATCTTACAGGATTTATTTGTGTTATCTTGAATTATGTGTCTATCTGGGGTAACAATGTCTCCATGAGTGCAGGGGCCCTCCGACTTCAGAAGAGGATTTAGGGTCCCCTGGCACAGTGTTTCCCATCTTCCCAATGCTGCCACCCCTATATAGTTCTTTATGTTGTGGTGACCCCAACCATAAAATTATTTCATTGCTACTTTGTAAATATAATTTTGTTATTGTTATGAATCGTAATGTAAATATCTGATTTGCAGGATGTCTGATATATGACCCTAAAGGGGTCAAGACCCACAGGTTGAGACCTGCTGCTCCCGAGCTGGAATTATAGGTGACTTTAGCCCACTGCAAGAGCAATGCACACTCTTTAAGACAGGGTTTCTCTGTGTAGCCCTGGCTGTCCTGGACCAAGTGATGGGATTAAAGGCGTGCGTCACTGTCGTTTGGCACACGTAAATTTGTAAACAAGAACACACTGTGTGAGTCTATGATATTACGGGGGCAGGTATGTGTGTCATAGTCCAAATGCTGAGCTCAGCTGACAACTCTGTGGAGTTCGTTCTTTTCTGCCATGTGAGATCCTGGGACTGAACTCAGGAGCCAGCTCTGAGCGGCTAGTGTTCTGCTGCTGCTACTTCTCTGGCCTATCCAATGCATTTTTAACCCGAGTCGTTTCCAACTTCTGATTACTTTACCAGGATGTAATGTGGCAATACCAGAGGGGGAAAATGTAGTTTGTTTAAAAAAAATTAGGGCAAATGAGGTGGCTCAGTGGTAAGGCGTCTCCCCCAGCTTGACAACTTACTTTGCCCTGGGACCCACGTGGTAGAAGGAGAGGACAAGGAGAGGACTCCCACAAGCTGTCCTCTCACTGCCACACGTGCACAACACGTGTGCATGCCCCTGCCAAGCTGCACAACACGTGTGCATGCCCCATGCCATGCTGCACAACACGTGTGCATGCCCCATGCCACGCTGCACAACACGTGTGCATGCCCCATGCCATGATGCACAAATACTAAATATATGCAAATTTTTAAACTTGTTTTTTTACTGAGATAGTGTCTTGTTATGGTTATCCCCAAATCCCTGGACCCAAGTGACTCTCGGTCTCATAAGTAGCAAGGAAACAGTGAGGATGACTGCAGTGTCAGGGCACTGGCCTAGCAAGCACAAGGCCACGAGTTTGATTCCCACGTACTGAAAAACAAAGCAAAACCAAGTATCGAGGCTACAGACATCACCATGTCCAGCTATGTATCTGTAGATTAGGGGACACCATTTATGAGACAGAGCTCATAAGGTATTTATACGCAGTTAACAACTGTGAAGTCATTACCCAGGTAAAGACCTGCAACTTTGGGGCTAGGAATGTTAGAGACAGAGGCCAAAGAGCCCAAGCGGGACGTCCCCTAAGTGCCTCCCCGCCAGTTCCATCTAGAAGGGACTCTATCGATCTTTCATTATTTCCTTTTTCTTCTTTTATTTTTTTCCTGGTACTGAACTTCCATCAAGGGCCTCGTGTGCCACTGAGCCAACCCTCCTTTGACATTTTAATATGAAACACAGTGTCCAGGCAGGCTTTGAACTTGCTGCTCAGTCCCATCCTCTCCAGAAGCTGGGATTCCACGTCTGTGCCACCAGACTCAACACGCTCTTCTCTGTGATCCTGGGGTTTGAAGACAAGGTCTCACTCGTGCTGGGCCAGCGCTCGCTCTGAACTCCAGCCCTGTCTGTCTTCCTTATGAATGAATGTCTTTAAAAGTAAATTTTATTTCCTTCCTTACTTATTGAGATCACGTAGATGTGTCAGCCTGGAGCTCAGCATGTAACCCAGACTGGGTGTGTCATTTATTTATTTTCATAGCAGACTTTAATTTTTATAGAAAACTTACAGAAACTTGGGCTGTTGCTGCTTTCTCCAGCATTGCTACTGCACGCTGCTGTGGCCCATTGCATTGCTGGATCGTGTCTTGTGGTCACAGTTTCTGCAACCAGGTCCTTATTAATTTGGGTTATTTATAGTCTTTTATTCTTTCTTTTTTCTTGCCTTGAACTCACAGGTCTTCTGGCCCTGCTTCCCAAATGCTGCAGTTGCAGGCTCGCAGGTCCCTGCTCAGCACAGTCCTCTGCAGGGCTGCAGTTGCAGGCTCTCAGGTCTCTGCTCAGCACAGTCCTCTGCGGGGCTGCAGTTGCAGGCTCACATGTCCCTGCTCAGCACAGTCCTCCGTTCTAAGCGGAGCTGCAGTTGGTAAAATACCCTAGTTTGTACACATGCAGGGCTATGTCTAGCAAAATGTCTAAAAGTTGAATTACAAGGTCAAAGGGCCATCATTTTTAATTCTAAGAGAGAAAATAGACAGATAGATGCTGTTAATTCTAAGAGAGAAAATAGACAGATAGATGCTGTCCTATTCCTCTTAACTAAATTGTCCCTATTTATCATCCTATTAGTGGCACAGGACACTTTCCCAGGACAAGAGAGTGGCCTGCAGAGTGACAGGGAACTCACTCAGGCCTGCCTGGAGGTTGTGTCTCCCTTTGCCCTTCTGAGCTGGTGGCTGAAGGAGGTGGGCAGGGTCTATGCAATGGCAGAGTAGGCCACTGACAGGAAAGAGTCCTGTAACTACCTCCCCGGCCCTCACCTCAGCCCAGAGGGCTGACCCCTGGAGATGACCAGAGGCATGTGAAAACTCAGGCCTCATCACCAAGGGCTGGGAAAGCTGACTGAAAAGAGCTGAGCCCATGTACTGAAATGGCCATCTTGCAACTTCCTCTCATGGTTGAGACACTGGGAGAGGCTCCTGGGGCCCCAGCCTGTGTCACTTGGGCCCCTCAGAACTCCCCAAACGTTGGTCACAGCACAAGGCTGACGCTTGAGAGAGTCAACCAGTATTTACTTGGGTTCTCTAGATTCTAGGTGACCAGAAGAGGCAGGAATCTTTTTCTGTCCTCATGGCAAGGACAGAGAGATGACAGACAGTAGCTGGGTGGCTTTGTTAGAAGCAAACAAGCCTTCCTATGGAGCGAGCATGCAGCCGAGGAGGGGTTCAAAAATCTTAAACAGGACAAGCAGGGCGGACAGGCAGTTCTGAGCAAGGACAGCAGAGCAGCCCTGTAGGACCTGTGCTCAGTCTTGGTTCTGCTCGTCGGGCACAGTGGCGGGTACTCATCAGATCTGAAGTTGCTTCCACCACCATCTCCCTGGGATCAGGCCACAGAGGGTCTGAAGCGGTTTGCATCTTGCAGAGTTCCTCAGCCAACCCAGAACAGAAAAGGCAGGGAAAAGCTCCAGCAAGTGCGTTTAGTACAGTGAGCAGCTGGCATCTATGGGACACCTACTGTTTGTCAATGTGAATTCATTCTGTCTTTCTGTGGTTCCATGAGGCAGGCCTCATCACTGCTGCAGGTAAAAGAAATGAGGCCAGAGAGGTGAGGGTAGTGCAAAGGACACACACCTACTGGTGAGTGGGGCTGGAGGCACCTACAGCTCCGAGTGCCCAAAGGCCTGGGCTTCTGTAGCTGTCCCAACTCTAGAGAAGACTTCCTTAGCTCTTACTGTTCAGAACTGAAGCCCACAACTTGGGGACCTGTGATGGAGTCCAGCTAGCCCTACCCCCATGCCAGCCAGAAGACACTACTCAACATTCCCAGAACTTCTTTCTCAATCTCCCACAGGCTTTGCTCATGGGCTCACCCCGTTCCACACCCTAAAGGACACTATCCCTCCCGGGCTTAACTTGCCCACACTGCCCTTTCTGCAGTTTGCCCTGTCTCTCCCAAGCCTTAGTTTCCCCTCCTGTTCTATTCCAGTCCCTGGTGCCTGTGCCCAGCACCAGCGCCCAGATCAGCCCACATGCCTCTGACTCTTGCTCTACCCCGGCTCCTGTGCCCAGCACCAGCGCCCAGATCAGCCCACATGCCTCTGACTCTTGCTCTACCCCGGCTCCTGCTGACCAGGCCGCAGATGCGGAGTTCACCTCCTGGCCACATCACTCAGCCTCGGGTACCTCAAACCCACCGCCACCCACAGCGACTTCCGTCTGCTCACCACGGGCAGCACCACACCCTCAGCTTGCTCACCGAGGACAGGAGCTGCTTCCCCACTTAGGCCCCCTCCTCTGTGGAGCCCCCTTTCTAAGGTCCTCTGGACCTGCCCCCCGTGGATTGGCTGTGTGCCCTTCTGTCGAGTTCCTTCCCCTCTCCAGAGCTCAGGCTCGGCTCAGCTCTAAAGAGAGGCACCAACAAGAACCACATCCCAGCCTTGTTTCCAAGATCAAAGTCCACATTGTGCGTCTTCTTCCATGGCCTCTGCAAATGCTCCCTGAGGCCTGCAGAGAACAGGCACACAGCTCCCAAGCAGTCAGCATGACCCTGTCCCTGCCCCTCCTCCTCTGCATGGGCACCTCAGGCTCTTCATCCCCAGATGCGAGCGATCATAGGAGAGGCCTCTAGATATGGAGGTGGGGATTTCTCAAGGCTAACTGAGGGAGTAGGCACACTGTGTGGGGCATCCCAGTCTGGGAAAGACCTAGTCCCATCTCCAGAACTTAGCATCTTGCTTAGTTCATAGTCCTTAGAGATCCTGAGAAAAGCAGTCAGAGAACTGGCAGAGAAGAGCTGGAAGATGGCCTATCTCTGCTGTGGGGCAAGTCCCCACCACCCTAAAGGCAGTGTCTCTGAACTGTCTGCTCTCAGAAAAAGAAAGAGCAGGGCCCCTGTGACTGAATGAGTGGGCTTTTTTACAAGAAGGAAAACTAAGAAAAAAAGAGCTCCCACTACTGTGGGCCCAGCACACTTGGGCAGGGGTTTCTTCTACTTTACAGATAAACAACGGGCTCACCTCAGGCCGCAAAGGTGGAAAGGGGCCACGTCTGTCTCCCCTCAGATCTCATGCTGGATGGGAAGGGTGTGTGTTCCCTGAGGCTGTGCGCTTGAGGTTGAAAGAGGGGGTGCTAAGTGAGGTTTCTGAGTTCAATTCCCGCGCCATGGGGCCTAACGTCAGTGTGCAGCTACCTAGCCTCCCCACTTGGGTGGGAGAGAGCCCAGTACATTGGGCCTGGAAGGAGTTAATTTTGTGAGGGGCCTGAGTGAATCAGACACTCCGCAGGCTGCAATGGAAATTCCCTGTGCATGGCATGTGGTCACCCAGAAAAGGGAAACGGTGCTTTTCGGAGCAGAGGACAAAGGGGGCTGGAGCCTGGGAGCAGACGCCTGCCCGGGTGGGGTTGGCAAGGGTGTTATCAACAAGGAGACTTGGTCTCTGGCTCTGTCCAGGCTGAGTAGGAGGGAGGTGAGGGCTGCCAGGTTTTGCTATGGTTTTGTCCGACGGCCTTGGTAGATGGGTAGGAATTCAGCAAAGTCAAGAGCAAAGAAAGGCGCCCAGGCTATGGGAACCACTGGAGCTGAGGCATGGGGTGTGACTCAGCGTGGATGCCCATCTGCATTGCCTTCCCCCTTCTCCCATCCCGGGCAACATCACTGCTCCTCTCGTCCCCCACAGCCTTCTCTTGGAACTCTTGGGATTTTGTAGTTCATTTGCGTTCCCCATTCAATCACAGGTTTCCAGGGCCAGAAAATGAGTCTCAGCACAGAAGCACGGGGCGCCTGGCACGGGGCTGGCATGACTAATGTTTGTGAGGATGCAGAGAAACTGGACTCTAAGTCTCAGAGAAGCGGTAAGACTCAGCCAGCTGAATGTGAATGAACCAAGTTCAGGCTAATGCCTTCCCTCAGCCAGGACACGGTGAGAGAGGACTGAGCAGGCGGAGAAGGCCAGGGCTACTGTAGCTAGGGGAGCAGAGGTGGCTCATGGTCTAAGGCTTGCTTCCTCCTTGGGTCATCTCTGCAGCTTCTGTCCTTGTCACAGCTGGGATATGTCTGTCCTGCCAAGAGAAAAACTGAGGAGCGAAAGGGCCAAGCAGGGAGAAATAGGGTGTGAACCTCTAGCCTGGCACTTAAGAGTGTGCCCTTGGCTGCATGGCTGCCTCTCGGAGCCTCTGTTTCCACTTTATGATGGGAGTGAGACCGTTTTGTTTCAGAGACAGACAGTGGCTGTGGGCTGTGAGCCCGTGCCGGAGGCTGTCTTCCCTCAGTAAGGGTTTTCTTTTTATTTGATTTGAGACAGGGTCTCATATCATCCAGGCTAGCCTTGAACTTGGTATTTATCAAAGGATAACTTTGAACTTCTGATCCTCTCGTACTTACCGAGTGTCGGCATCACAAGTGTGTACCACAACTGTTTCTATGGTGCTGGGGACCAAGCTCAGGGCTTTGTGCCTACTGAGCTGCACTCTCAGCCTCCAAGTAATGGTTTTGTGTTGCCAGTTACTTGTCTTTTGAGCCTTCTGAAGTACCAACCTGCCTACGAAGTACCTCCTAAGCAGTGCTGGGCTCAGCTCAAGGCTGGACCCTCACAAGCTTGGCCTGAAATTCAACTTTGTAGAGTGATGACCAGGGCTCCCTGCCAAAAAGCATGTTACGAGGGCCCCAGGGACTCCAGTACCACCCAGGTTGGTTAAATCGCTTGACCCCACATATCCACTGCGAAGGTTAAGAACGGCCAGGGAAGACACCCTTGGGCGGAGGCCTGAAGCTCGGTGGCGGCCATTGAGGTTGGACCTTTTCCAAGCGTGAAAGGGAACTGAGAACTGTGGGAATGTGTTTGTGCAGGCCAGGGTGGGCTGGCACTGCTGGGAGGGGACAGCTCCAAGAGCGCCGATTGTTGGGGTCCTGGGATGGAAAGAAGGGGACCCCCAGGAAAGTACTGTGGGGGTCAGAGGTCACTGTGAGGTGCTTGCAGAGAGTCTAGAGCTGACCAGGCAGTGGGAGGCTGGGAGGCTGTGTGGGAAGGAAAGAGGAAGCCACGGAGAGAGGGGGCTGGGCCAGTGGGGACGGAGTGGGAGTGGGGGCTGGGGGCCTGAAGCCACTTTGGCCACAGCCACTTCACTTCTCCCGGTTTCGGTTTGTAAATAGCTCTGTGCTGGAGGAATGTGCCCTGTCCGTCTATAACCTGTGTCCAGTGAGGCTTGGGCCTGAGGGGCCTTGCAGATGCTTAAAGCCTGAGGTTCGAGGATCACAGGCAGCCTTTGGTCTGAGTAGGTGGATTCTGGTGGGCCCAGCTCTGGGCAGTCAGACCTGTGGTCACTGAGGTAATGCAGCTGGACTGGAGGAGCTGCAGAACTTGATGACCTGGCCAGATGGTGCTTATTTATAACTGGGCCTCTGTGGCCAGGGCAGCTGCTATGTCGCCAACTCAGCACCCAGACCCAGCGCACGGAACTGTGAAGGCCAGGCTGGTCCGACGACGGCCACTTAGCCTGAGCCTCAGGGTCAGGGGACTCCCAAGTTCTTTCAACGGAGACTGGTCTCTTGTGATTGGCAAATCTTGGGATTAGAAGGGAGCTTCCTGTGGAGTACACACCTCAAAGCATCCTAGACCAACGAGGTCTACCTCACTTGGTCCACTTGGTCCACAAACTCGCCAGGGCCCAGGGGGTTGGGCTTCAGCCTTCTGGAAGCCTTGCTCTCTGCGAGGCCACACTAAGCAGAGTCATCCCCTTCTGTTCTCGAAATACCAGCTCATGAGCAAAGCAAACAGCTACGGGAAGAGGCGATGCCAACCTCAAGGCGTGCCCCTATGGCAACACCCGTCTCACTCTGGCAAGCTGGCTGACTGCTAGAGACAGGAGTGGGTCTCCTCCAGGGCTCCTGGGTCACTTCATATGGGCATCCATCCCCTTGGGAGATGGGAACCCTGCAAATGACTGCCAGCCTTCTAAGGAAGGGTGTTAGGGTACCCACTATTGTCCCTCTGTTCCATTAACACCAGGTCCTGGTGGGTCCCACCTGGTGGCTTACCCGCTTCCTGTCTCTGCAATTTCCCTTTCTGCCCAGGTCTATGCCAAGTCCCACCTCTGGGGGGCTCAGCTTCAGTGCTGTCCCCAGAGTTGTGGCTCTTGGGATGTGAACCTCAGCGATGTTAGAACTAGGGCCTATGTGGGCTAGGAATTTTACATCATGGCTGCCATGACACTCCACAAAACCAGAACCAAGGGCTGGATCATGGAAGAGACTTGGAGTGGCGTTTAGAGAGAGTAAGACAGAAGGACCATGTGCCCTCACTGCCAGCCTGGCTCCGTCAGCCCAGGTGCTGACCAGAGTCACATGCCTGACTTTCCCCCTTTTGACAGGTGTTGGGTAAGCCAAGACCAGGCGTCAGTGTGGGCATGGCCACCCACTGCCCAGATCTGAGTGCTAGGCCCCTCAGTCCTTCTGGGCAGGGTCAGCGTGCCCAGCCTGGAGCCGCCCTGGCTGCAGCTGCCCCCTATTTCCACATCGGCAGCAGCAAGGCCGGTGCCTGAGAAAACAGGAAGCGCCCGGTCACCACAGGAAGCATGTGTGCACTGCCTCCCCACCCCCTGCCCATTGCAAAACGCCAACAGCCCTATTACCACAGGCACCACACAGGGGCTGGGAGAAACGCTCCTGCCACCAGGCCCACGGAGGAGCAGACAGACCCTGGCTTGCAAGAGCAGGGCTTAGGGTGATGTCCCACTGTGACCTAAGGGAGCCTAGAATTTTCTGGGACCTCAGATCTCAGGTCATTTTTCTTCAAGATTCTTGACCCACTACACAAACTGGACTGAGCCAGGCCTTCTGTGGCTGCCCTTAAGTCAGAATATGGTGTCAGGGGTTACAGAGAAGCCATGTCTCCACTATGGTATTTACCACTTGGAGACACCTGGCCTTCAGAGCCTGAGGAGACCTTTAGCCCTGAGCCTGCCATCTCTCGCACCCCAGGAAGCCTGTTGTTGTGGAACCCACACCTGCTTTACCCTCTGCCCAGACAGTACTTTGCCCAGCTTGGGGTAGCCTGCCTTTGGAGACCAGGGCCCCTCCCCTCCTACCCTGTCTGCCCGACTCACCTCTCGCTCCTGGTCCCCATGCCCTGCCCTTGGAAAGAGATGGTAGTCCAGGAAGGCTGAGACCCAGGGCCTGTGGAGGCCTGCGTTCCTCCAACCCCGGGGGACAGCAAGGAAAAGAGAAGAGAGCAGAGCATTTCATGGCTATAATAAATCAAAGGGGGAAGTCAGAGCCGGAGAAATAACAAACTTCCCTAGCCTGGGCACGGGGACCTGCCAGGCAGCAGCACGGGGCACCCCGTAACCTTCCCTCCTTCCTTCTGCCTTCTCCAGCCAGCGCCCAGATCTCTTCTGCAGCCTAGGCTCCTCACCTGCCCAGAGCCTCCTCCCAGGTGTCTACCCACCAAGCCTCCTCACTGCTCTCTGGGACTGTGCGCCCCTGACCAGGAAACTCAGGTCCTGATTGCCTCCTAAGAGGCACAGAAAGTCCCAGTCTGTGTGCCAGTCCTGGAGAGTGGATGTCAGAGTGCCTAGCAAAAGGGCATGAGGATGATGTCAGAACAGCAGCCTCAGGGCACAGAGGGAGAGAGCCTCTGAGACTGTGGACAAGATCCATGGGCAGAGTGGACAAATGTCTGAAGCAGGGAGTAGAGGCAGAGATGGCCCTGTACCGAGACAACAGGCTGGGCCTTTTCCTTGTCCTTGCTCTTTTCCCAGCCCCCAATTCCCATAGGATGGAACCATGGTGTGTCTCCCTGAATTGCCCACTTAGGGAAAAGACTGAAAGAGGCACCTTTATAAAAGAGGTGCCCCTTCCATGTTAATAAGGATGAAGCCAGGCAGTGGTGGTGCACACTTTTAATCCCAGCACTCGGGAGGCAGAGGTAGGCGAATCTCTGAATTTAAGGGCAGCCTGGTGTAGAGAGGGAGTTCCAGGACAGCTAGTGAAACAAAGAGAAACCCTGACTCAAAAGCCAAAAAAAAAAAAAAAGATGAAAATTTGTTTGGACTTGTAAGATGAGAAATTTCATATTTTCTTTCTAGTTTTGGGGTCTCCACGACCAGGAGTCCTTCTTTCTGCTCCTCCTCCACTGTTGGGGTACAGGTGAGGAAGGGGATGCAGACGCCTCTGCTGACGACCTTATGATGTGGTGAACTCTTGCTTTCTCCAGTTCTCCGTCCCCACCATGAGCCCTCGCTTCACGGTGACATCTGGACAGCTGCTATCCTGGAGTGCCTGGGGGACTGACATTCTTTGGTGCCTCAGTTTCCTCCACACTGGAACAAGATCACACCAGTTCACTGGCAGCCTTGCCAGGCAGTGAGCCCTGGTGGAGAGCAGGCTCTCTGTAGAGCCAGACAACAGACCTTAGAGTGTGTGCTGTGTGAGCCTTGGTAAGTGTATTCACCTCCCTGAGCCACAGATCCCGAAAAAAAAAAAAGAGGAATACTTACTTTTAAGCTGCAAGCCTTGCAAACAAGGTTTGGAATGGGGCCTCTGGTGATCCTGCGGCCAGTAGCGTACCACAGTCTCCTTCCTGCCTCCTCCCAAAATCCCCACTTCCTCCCTCACACCTGACTGACTTAGGTGAGAACCTTGACTCCCCATTCTTCTCTGAGCACCCCAGGGCCACTGGCCTTGCTTTGACCTTTCCTGGTCTGGGAGAATGCCATAACGGGGCTTCTCAGCCCTCAACCAAGGGGCTCCCCCTTGGGAACAGAGACCTTGGAGGCCTCAGCTTCTGCTGTGGGGGACTCCCATTTCTGCTGGCACTTCTTGCCCACTATGTCTGTTTAGATGACCTGTGGCATTCAGCAGTCCATTTGCTTATTAACATCTTAGTACTTGCTGTTATGGGATTAGCTCCATTTTAAAGGTGAGAAAACAGGCCCAGGGCAGAAGAATGACAGAAACCAGGTGACCCAAGCTAGCTGAGTCCTTGAGCCCACCAGCCTGTTTTGTTTAGAACCCTACCACTGCCGGGCCAGTGGCCATCCTTTCCCAGACCTCTACTTTGGTGCTATCCTAATCCTGCCTGGAAGATGCTAGAGTTGGGGAAACTCCCTCAGGTATCTGCAAGACCAGAGATCACGAAATCTAAAATGAGAATTGAATATGCTGGGATATATGCATGTAATCCCAGCAATTGGGAGGTGGAGACGAAAATCAGAAATTCAAGGTCATCTGAAAGTACACAGCAAGTCCCAGACCAGCCTGGGGTGCATGAGACTCTTTATTAAAGACAAACGAACAGGGACAGCAAGATGGCTTATTTGGTAAAGGTGCTTGCCACCAATCCTGACAACCTGAGGTTAGTCCCCAGGACTCCCATGGTGGAAAGAGAGAGCCTGTAAGTTGTCCTTGATTACCAAATGTTAGGTATGTTCTTGTGCGAGCACACACCCCCGCGCACACACACAGGCTCTCAGTGTAATGATAACAACTTAAAAAACAGAATATGAGCCGGGCATGGCTGGTGCACACCTTTAATCCCAGCACTCGGGAGGCAGAGGCAGGCGGAGCTCTGAGTTAGAGGCCAGCCTGGTCTACAGAGCGAGTTCCAAGACAACCCAGGGCTACACAGAGAAACCCTGTCTCGAAAAGACAAAAAACAAACCCAGAACCAGAACCAGCATGTGGAGACGTGGAGCGCCCCCTCGATTCAGAGGCCCCTCTACCTTCTGGGACTTGCAGCAGAGGGACAGTAGCATGGGACTCTAGACCAGAGGTCCTAAACCTTCCTGCTGCTGCGACCCTCAGTGCAGTTCCTCACGCTGAGGTGACCCCAGCCATAAAATGGTTTCATTGCTACTACAGAAGTGTAACATTGTTACTGTCATGAATTATAAAGTAAATACCTATGTTTTCCAGATGGTCAGTGCAACCCCTGTGAAAGGGTCATCTGACCCACAGGTTGGGAACTGCTCCCCTATAGGGATACAGGCTGAAGAGCACCTGGACCCCAGGCACTGGCACTTACTTTTCTAAGTGTTGTTTTGTTGTAAGTTGGTGTTTTATGGGTTTGGATGTTTTGCCTGCACGTGTGTTTGTGCACCACATGTACCACATCCGTGGACCCCTGGAACTGTAGTTCTGTTGTAAACTGCCATGTGGTACTGGAGCTTCTAGAAACTCAGGTTCTTGGTAAGAGCCTCTGTCTGTTTTTGAGATGGGATCTGTCTATGTAGCCCTGGCTGGCCTTTAATTCAAGTTGTAGACCAGATTGGCCTCAGAGTTAGATCTGCTGAGTCTGGGATTAAAGGGCTGTGACTCCGTACCTGGCCTCATTTTTGTAAGAGCGGTCCCTGAGGAAGCAACTTGACCCTACAGTTGCGAGACACAGGAGAAACGTGCCTAACCTGGTCTGGAAATGTCGAACCTGACTACACTGGCATCCAACCGGCAGGGGTTAGCTACTCCTAGCTGGCCTGCAAGGAGGCAGGGGAAGCTCCTCCCCTTCATCCCACTGCCTGCCTGGGCCATGAAGCTCTTGTACAACTCCAGTTTGGCTGCATTTCACAGAAGAACCCCAAAGGGCCTTTCTTCTCTCCTTGGAATTGTTCCCACCTGCCCTCAGGGCTGGGAACCCTAAGTGACTGGTGGAGTTTGAAGGCGTGGACCTGCAGGCCCGTGGCTGCCCATCCTTATACTCTGCTGCTCTTGACATTCCCTAGGCTTAGGGACCATGTCTGGGCATAGAGGGATTTGGTGCAGCTACAGCAATGTCCCCCTGCCCCTGTCACCCTTGCAGAGCGTTCACCTCCCTGGCCTCCCGCCCAGTTGCCTGTGTCGGTGGTCTCTGCGAAGAAGCATGTAAGCCCTGCTAGGCATTTCAGGGAGTACTGCCTAAGGAAACTGGACTTGACCGTCTTTCCTAGTTTGTACCCCTTAGCCCTGGGAAGGGAGTCTGCATTCTGTATTTATGGCTTTGTAATCTTCCTCACACTTCACCCAAAACTGTAAAAACTTGAGGTTCCACAAAGCCTAAAATCTGCTTGCTTTGAGTTTGGTAAACCCCTTTCTCCTCCATACATTGGGGACCAATGAAGCCTGACAGTCAGGAAGGTGTGGCAAGGCCAGCAAGGGCTTCGGGGTACATCAGGCCCCCAGATGAAGGAAACCCTCAGAGAGCGTCCAAGTCAACCTCTTCCATCCCACAGTGCTGTGGGGGAAGTGAGCTCCATTCTGTGCTTTCCCGCTGAGAGGGAGCAGGATAGACCCCATCCCCCACCGCTCCCTTGGGTGGGTCCGGCTCTGGGACAGGCGGGGTCTCCTTCACTCCACCGAGGCTCCACCCCGGGTGGTAAAGGACCAGCTGCGTCCCCGCACGTCTCGCCGCAGGACCGACCCTGGCCTTATCTGCGCCGGCAGCTTCCGCCCACCCCGCGCCCCGCCCCCCCTCGAAGCGCCCGACCCCAGGGCCCTGGGGAGTCGGAGCCGCGGCGCTGCTGCCCAGCGGAGCGGAGAGCGCCGTCCCCCAGCTGGGCGGCGGAAGTGATCACCCCCTAGCGGGGACCCTCCCTGCCATCCTGCCCGCCCCAAGCCCACGGGGGCTCCCCAAACCGGACTGCCTTCACCCCCCATGAGAGGGTCCTCCAAAGTCCTGGGGGACAAGGGAGCGGGAAGGGTCGTCAGAGTAACAGGGATTCAGACAGGCACAGCCCTCTCCTACACACGCACACACACGCACACACACGCGCACGCACACACACACACACACACACACACACACACACACACACACGCCCAGCAACGTCTCTGCCGGGTGGTGGAGGGAAGAGAAAAGTGGAGACACCTGAGAGAAAGTGAACAGAGAACCACAGAATAGCGATGTGTGCTGTGTGTCTGCAGGGAGCACACGCCCCAGAAATCCATACAGCACCCCTGCACACAGTCAGAAAAAAACCAAGAATCTAACAGAAAGACAGCTACAAAAGTAGAAACACAGCCCACCTTTAATTCCAGCACTCAGGAGACAGAGGCATCTGGATCTCTGTTCGAGGCCAGCCTGGTCTAGAGAGCGAATTCCAAGACAGGGCTACACAGAGAAACCCTGCGGGGGTGGGGGAGGAAACACATACATTGTCCAGCAAACATTTAAGGACAAGAAGAGAAATGCAAATGAAGACCACTGTGAGGTGTTGTTTTACTTTTAACCCGTTTGTCAGGCAAGATGACCTAGCCTATGGGGCACAGTGACTCGGGTAATCCCTGCACTCCCCATCTGAGGCAGGAAGCCACGAATTCGAGGCTTGGGTAGGCTATAGTGAGTTCTAGCTAATCTGGATTACAAAATGAGGCTGTTTAGACAAACAGCAACAAACAAACAAACCAATAAATAAATAAAAATAAACAAACCAGCTTCACAGCTGACAGACTCAAGACCTCAGAAAGAGGTGGGGCATCAGAATGGCCCTGATACTGTCGGACAGTGTCCAGCCCAAACAGCTCCCAGGGAAAACCACCGCCTTTCCTCACAGAGCTGAGCTTAGCTGAATCACAAGCCAGCCAACATTAAAGTCCAGAAGCAAGCCTGTGCCCCAAGACCATATTCCCAGGCACACTACCAATAACCAAGTGCCATTGGCTAGAGAATGGATAACAATTTCAGTGGATTCATTCACAGAAGTAGCATTCAGATCAAGGCAGTATGTGAATAAACTGCACAGAATATCATCAACGACTCGGCCACAGTGCAATGGAAACAGTTTCCAGAGACAGATGCCAGGTCACATCTTCGTAAACAGCAAGGCTGGTCCCTCCCTATCCTGGAGATTATCCACTCAAAGGGCTCCGTTGGATGGTGGAAAGCCATTAGAACTCAGAAAATGGGGTTAGTAAAAAAGGATCAAAGGAACAGAGCAATCACCCGTGACTCCAGCTCCAGGGGACCCAGTGTTCCCTGCCTCCTCCGGTGTCTGCATGCACGTGATGTACATGAAGTCATACAGGCACATACAGACATTCAAAAACATGATTAAAAAATAATACTGGAACCAGGCAGTGGTGGCACACACCTTTAATCCCCAGCACTCGGGAGGCAGAGGCAGGTGGATCTCTGTGAGTGCAAGACCAGCCTGGTCTACAGAGCTAGTTCCAGGACTGGCTCTATAGCTACTAAGAAACCCTGTCTCAACAACAACAACAACAATAATAATAATAGTAAATCATTTTCCTTCCTGCTTTCTACCAATAGCATTCAAACTTAATGTAAAAGATGCATTTAAAATATTCTCCCGAATGGGGCTTGAGAGAAGGCTCAGCAGGTAGAGTGATTGCTGCTCTTGCACCTGGGCTTGGATGCCACACCTATAAAAGGTGGTTCACAACTTCTAACTCCAGTTACAGGGGGATCGGATGCCCTCTGACTTCCTTGGGCATCATGTACACACACTCACACAGGTACACATGCACATGCATGAATTTAATAATTGTGCAGAGCTCATATGAAAACAACTGTGAAACTATCTAAATAATGAAAAGAAACCTTAGTGGGGCTGGAGAGATGGCTCAGTGGTTAAGAACACTGGCTGCTCTTCCAGAGGACCTGAGTTCAATTCCCAGCACCCACATGGCAGCTCACAACTGTCTGTAACTCCAGCTCCAGGGGACCTATACCCTCATACAGACATATATGAAGGCAAACTTCCAATGTGTATTAAACAAATCTTTAAAAAAGAAAAGAAAGAAAACTTAAAATAGTTTCTTTTCCTTATAAGGAAATGTTAAATCAAACAACATTGTCTAAGCATACATATATATTAAAAACTTTGTAAAAAGAAAGCACTGAGGGGGCTGAGGAAGGATTATATACCAAATTTGCCTGGGGTCAAAGATGAGATCTTGTTCAGGGAGAGAGAGACTGTCCAGTGGCAGAGTGTTTCCTGGTATGCAGAAGACCGAGGGTTGTATTCCCAGTGCCCAAAACAACCTAAACAAAACACAACATAACCAAAGTGTGAAGCCTCACAAAATTCTGGTTACTTCAAGAAGGCAGAAGGAAAAAAGAAGAAGGCAGAAGGAGACAGAGACAAGATTTGGTTTTACACCCAAAAAAAAAAAAATCTAAATAAACACAGAAATTAAAGAAGACCTTGAAAGAGCCAAGGTGACTTGCAGTGAAGTGTAATGATTTCACCTGAATTAGTACAGCTGGGCAGGAAATGGGGCGGGACATGACTGTATATTCATACGGGCAAAACTTGTCTTTTCTAGAAGTCTGCATTAGCAGAATGAAAGGCCCGTGGGTGTAAAGGACTCTACCTCCCAACTACTCAGCACTGAGAGTCTCCAGGATGGGTGCTTTAGGAAGGCTCCAGGAAGAAAAAGCCTTAGACACAAGCCAAATTTTGATGTTGTTTTGCTTTTTGAGACAGTCTCACTGTGTAGCCTGGAACTCACTATGAAGACCAGGCTGGCCTCAAACTCAAATCTGCCTGCCTCTGCCTCCTGAGTGCCAGGATTAAAGGTCACATGGATAGTCAGGCTGGATTCTGATGGACAGAGATGGTGTCAGGGCAAAGTGGAGGTTTCAGCATGGCAAAGGAGAGGGCTGGCCCCATGTGGAACAGTAGTTGAGTGTGGAAGAAAGCAGAGCCTGGCAGCCACCAGCACCGTGTGGCTCAGGACTAGGAGAAGAGAGACTCCCAGGAGCTCAGAACCAGCGTAGGTCCCTCTGAGTACTGTGCCCAGGACAGCAATCCAGAGAGGCAGGTGTACTGTCCGTGGCCAGCACAGCACTCCAGAGAGGCAGGTGTACTGTCTGTGGCCAGCGGACACCTGGGTGACCCACATCTCACCTGCAACCCAGAGCAATGACGTTCCACACATCACTGCCTGTCTGCTGACGATGAGGAGGATGCCTTCCTCTCTGGAGCCCACACTCTGGAAGCACTTAGCCCCAATCCACGTCTGTAGCCTTGGTATCAGGTGGCCAAGGCACCAGGCCAGGGTGGCTCCAGCTTCTGAGTTCCAAGGGCAGAGGCCTGGCTGGCTGCCACATGCTTGGGTGGTAGTGTGCAGGTAGAACCACCTTGTCTCTTGATGCCTCTGTTCTTTTCATTTAACATTTTCTTTGAAAAATACATATTTTTCTTTGCATATACACAAGGCATATAAAACTATGTATACAACAGATACTGTTATCTAACTGTTGGGGCTGGAGTGGGGGCTCAGTGGTCAGAGAGTTGGCTGCTCTTCCAGAGCTCAGTTCCCAGCACCCACCTCTCCACAGCCTCTAACCCTGGCTCTAGGGAACTCAGCCGCACTCTTCCCGCACCTGCACACATGCCCTCAGTGCCCCCCACACACAAATCATTTTTACTCTAACCCTTCCATAAACCTTCCCGTTGTTAGGTGTGTGTGATCCCCATGACGATCCGGGACAGGATGACAGTGGAGGAGCAACCTGCCACCACAGAATCCAGAAAAGTTCCAGAGTGCAGGGCAAGCCTCAGCTACATAGTCAACCCAAGGCTAGCCTCATCTACGGGACACCCTCTCTAAAACTCCAATGAAACAAAGCATCCCAAACCACCGACGTACCCAGCACACTCACTCCTTTGTAGCTGAGGAAACCAGGGCGTGGGGAGTTCAGTCATTTGTCCCAGGAAGTCTGCAACCAGATTTTTTTTTTTTTTTTGAAAAAGGATCTCACTGTGTGTCATTTTCTGGTCTCAAACTCAGAGACCTGCCTGCTTCTGTACATACAATCATATAAAAAATTTTAAAGAAATGTCTTTTATTTTTCTTCTCCATTTATGATTTCTTGAGAATTTATAACTTCCTAATATGTGAGTAATCATTCATACTCATTTTTTTTTGAGACAAGGTCTTGCTATTTTTTGATCCTGACTGTCCTAGAACTCACTCTGTAGACCAGGCTGGCCTCGAACTCACAGAGATCCGCCTGCCTCTGCCTCCAGAGTGCCAGGATTAAGAGAGTGCATCACCAGGCTTCATCCCCCCCCCCTTTTTTTTTTTTTTTTAGTTTTTCGAGACAGGGTTTCTCTGTGGCTTTGGAGCCTGTCCTGGAACTAGCTCTGTAGACCAGGCTGGTCTCGAACTCACAGAGATCTGCCTGCCTCTGTCTCCCAAGTGCTGCAATTAAAGGCATGTGCCACCACCGCCCGGCTTCATACCCCCTTTAAAAAAAAAAAAAAGTCAGGGTCTCACTATGTAGCCCTGGTCGTCCTGGAACTCACTGTATAGACCAGACTGGCCTTGACTTCAAAGAGACCCAGAGTGCTGGGGTCACAAGCGTGCTGGGATCACAGAAGTGCTGGGTCACAGGCATGCTGGGGTCACAGGCATTCTGGGGTCACAGGTGTGCTGGGGTCACAGGTGTGCCGGGATCACAGGTGTGCTGGAGTCACAGGTGTGCTGGGGTCACAGGTGTGCTGGGGTCACAGGCGTGCGCCACCACAGCCAGTTTTCTACATTTTTACTCACTCCTCCTACACAGAGATGCAGAGACCTAACATCTCTAACTGCAAATACACTACTGAATTTTCTTTTTGTCATTATTTGAAGATAGCAAATTGCAGCAAATAAGCCCCATGCACCTCACTTCTCTTGCTCTTTATCTAGAAGCCGGACGACACCAGGGCTGCTGCGGGCTAAGCAGACATTCTGCTACTGAGGTGCTCATCCTGGGCCCACAGCACCTTTAAAAGTTATCTATGTTTTTAATTTTTATTATTTTATGTGCATGAATTTTTTACCTGCATTATGTGCACCACGTGTTTCTGAGGAGACCAGAAGAGGGTGCAAGGTCTCCAGAAACAGGAATCACAGATGGTTATGGGTGTGAACCACCATGGGGGGCTGGAAGGCAAGCCTGGGGCCTGGGGCCTGTGCAGGAGCAGCCAGTGCTCTGTTTTAAATTTGTTTATTTTTATTTTATGTGCTTGGTGTTTTGCCTGATGTCTGAAGGTAGCAGATCTCCTGAAACTTGAGTTACAAACAGTGGTGAGCTACCATGTGTGTGATGGGAACTGAACCCGGGTCCTCTAAAAGAGCAGTGAGTGCTCTTAACCACTGAGCCATTTTTCCAGGCTCTAGATCATTTTTGTAATTGACATTTAACAAGTGTTCGTATTTGTGGGATGGCATGATCCTTCAATATGTGCATACAATGAACAGCTACCAAGCAGGTCAATTAGCATTTCCACCTTCTGTTTGTTTTAAAGCCTACCAACTGTGTCAGTTGGTGGTGGCACACACCTTTAATCCCAGCAGAGGCAGGCAGATCTTTGTGAGTTCAAGGCCAGCCTGGTCTACAAGAGCTAGTTCCAGGACAGGAACCAAAGCTACAGAGAAACCCTGTCTCGGGGAAAAAAAAAAAAAAACCCTGCCAACTCTTCTACTTCTATATAAAATATCTAACAAGTGGGCCACTGAGATGACCTCCAATTCTAACAGCCCGGGTTCAATCCCCAGCACCCACAGGTGGAAGGAGAGAACTGACTACAAGTTGCTCTCTGGCTCTCATAACAGTGCTTTGGCATATGAGTGCCCTCAATACTCAAAATAATGGGTTTTGGTGGTGGTGGTGTGGTTTCTTGAGACAGAGTTTCTCTTTGTAGTCCTGGCTGTCTTGGAACTCTTTTTGTAGATCGGGCTAGCCTCAAACTCAGAGATCTGCCTACTTCTTCCTCCCAAGTGCTGGGATTAAAGGCATGTACCACCACACCTAATTTAGAGCAAAGTAAAAAATATATATAAAATAGGGGGCTGGACAGATGGCTCAGAGGTTAAGAGCACTGATTGTTCTTCCAGAGGTTCTGAGTTCAATTCCCAGCAACCACGTGGTGGCTCACAACCATCTGTAATGAAATCTGGTGCCCTCTTCTGGCCTGCAGAGACACATGCAGACAGAACACTGTAAACAAGTAAATAAATCTTTTTTTTTTTTTAAGATTTATTTATTTATTATGTGTACAGTGTTCAGAGAGGGCACCTGATCTTATTATAGATGGTTGTGAGTCACCATGTGGTTGCTGGGAATTGAACTCAGGACCTTTGGAAGAGCAGGCAGTGCTCTTAACCACTGAACCATCTCTCCAGCCCGTAAATAAATCTTAAAAGAAAAAAAATTAAAATAGCTGGGTGGTGGCCAGCCTAGTCTACAAAGTGAGTTCCAGCGGGGCTACTCAGAGAAACCCTATCTTGAAAAAACAATAATAATAATAATAACAAAGTAATAATAATAAGCTGGGTATGGTGCGTGGTGGTATGTGCCCTGAGCCAACCAATGTGGGTGCAGGAACTGAACCTCAAGTCCTGTACAGGAGAACTCAGGGCCTTAACTGTGAGCTTCCTCAGCAGACTCCCCGATAAGCTTGCCTTCTGTAGGTTCTAGGACTTGAACTCAGGTCTTTGTGCTTGTGCAGCATGTGATCTTACATTTGAGCCTCCTCCTTAGCCCCAAATCAACCTTGTTTTGTTTGTTTTTGCTTTTTTGAAACAGGGTTTTTCCTCTGTGTAGCCCTGGCTGTGCTGGAACTCGCTGTGCTGGAACGCGCTCTGTAGACCAGGCTGGCCTTGAACTCACAGAGCTCCACCTGGCCTGGTACGTACGCGCACGTGCACCACAAGTATGAAGAACATGGAGATCAGACAAGGGCACCCATCCCCTGGAGCTGGGGGTGCAGCGGGGTGTGAGGCATCATCTGAACTGATTCAGCTTTGTCTTTGGAAACTGAACTCAGGTCCTCTGGAAGAGCAATCTCTCCACCCACCCAAGACCAGCTGTTTAAATGTCTGTATCAAAGCCAGTGTTTCAAACAATGGATCTTCTCACCTGACCACCTGAGCACCCTGCTCATGGTTCTGTCTCCAGCTCCACGAGCTTGCTTCTCTAATTTCATGAGGTTCTGTTGGCGGACATTCCAGACCAGCTGAGAAGAGAGCACACAGCAAGTGTATTTCCAGCTGGGTCTCGCTAGTGCCCATCCTGGGTGGCCAGGAGCCCCCTGACTTCTAGAGACAGGAAGGCTGACACTGTTATTGTGAAATCATTTGCATATTGTGAGGTGCTTTGCATAAGATGGCATGATTTGCATACAGGGAGGAAGACATCTTTAACGTCCCAGTGTGGCCTTCGCTAAACACCTTCTTGTGGCAAAGAATCCGATTGGACATTCTGTTTCAGAACCTCCATAAGGGCCCGGAGCGCATCCTAGGAGACGTATGAGGCTGGTGAAGAAAGCCAGACAGGAAGCTTTTGAACGGAGCTGGTAGCCTAGAAAGCACCAATGTTAAAGAATGTATCAGCTGGGAGCGGCGCCATAGGCCTGGTGTGGTGGTGCACCCTCTTAACCCCAGCACTCGGGAGGCAGCGGTGCCGTAGGCCTGGTGTGGTGATGCACCCTCTTAACCCCAGCACTCGGGAGGCAGAGGCAGGCGGATCTCTGAGTGCGGGGCCAGCTTGATCTACCAAGTGAGTTCTAAGACAGCAGCGTTACACGGGGAACCCGTTTTGGTGGGGAAAAAAGAGTATAAAGTGTATCTGATAGAGTGCTTGGTCCAGCAATGCATCCATCAGGTGTAGGAGTGCACACCTACAATCAGGAGGTCCAGACACTCTAGTCTTCAAGTTCAAAGATGGTCCAGGATGAGACCTTATATCACAACATATCAATAAATAAACCAGGAGTATGGCACAGTCTTTTTTTTAATTATTTATTTATTATGTTTACAACATTCTACCTCGATGTATGCCCGCACACCAGAGAAGGGCGCCAGATCTCAGTACAGATGGTTGTGAGCCACCATGTGGTTGCTGGGAATTGAACTCAGGACCTCTGGAAGAGCAGCCAGTGCTCGCTCTTAACCTCTGAGCCATCTCTCCAGCCCCATGGCACAGTCTTTAATCCCAGCACTGAGAAGGCAGAGGTAGGCAGATCCTGTGAGTTCAAGGCCAGCTTCATCTAGTTCCAGGAAAAGCCAGTCTCAAAATAAATTAAACCAATAAACAATGAAGAAACATATATGCAACACACACTGAAGTAGGTGAGGCATCAGCTGCACTGTGTGAGTTCAGTCGCCCTCAGAGCACCCAGAAAGAACAAGTGACCAGCCACAGAAGTAGAGAGCTGCCAAAGGAGGTGAAGGCCAGAGACCCTCACTCTGTCAGTCTGCCCAAGGGATGAGCCCAGACATTAGCCTTGGCTGAACGTTCTTCTGCACCAGTTGCTGGCTAATTCCTAGAAAAGGATGCAAAGGGGATTTTAGGCCACATTTGTACTGTGTTCAGGCTTAGAAATGAGGTGACTATCACAGGCCCTAGGTACATCCAAGTTGAATTCTGGCTCTGCCATTTGTGTGGCTGCCATAAACCAATACAACAGTCAGTACACATCTGATAAAAATAAGGAACTGCCGGGCGGTGGTGGCGCAAGCCTTTAATCCCAGTATTCGGGATGCAGAGGCAGGCAGATCTCTGTGAGTTCGAGACCAGCCCGGTCTACAAGAGCTAGTTCCAGGACAGGCTCCAAAGCTACAGAGAAACCCTGTCTCAAAAACCAAAAAAAAACAAAAACAAAAAAAAAAAAAAGCTAGTTCCAGGACAGGCTCCAAAGCTACAGAGAAACCCTGTCTCAAAAACCAAAAAAAAACAAAAACAAAAAAAAAAAAAACCCTAGTTTCAGGACAGGCTCCAAAGTGCTACTGTCTCGAAAAAACAAACAAAACAAAACAAACAAACAAACAAACAAAAACCCCAAGGAATTGGTGAGATAACCCTAATTACTGATGGTACATAGTGTGTATTCAGTACAAAGCTACACTAAATCAGAGGACTACAGTAATTCTTGTCATACTTGCTCCAGTGGAGTGCAGGCCCAGTAGTGCAGGGTTAAGGGAACACAAAGCCCTTTCTTTGTGCCAGGTTTGGAATTCCAGGGCACAGGGTCTAGAAACATGTATTGGATCTCAAAGGGTTACTGTCCTGGAGATAGTGGCCTGAGGTTCCAAGTGAAAAACCAAAGCATAAAAATAATTCGATGAGTAAGAATAAAATTCCCTCTTCTGAGGTACCGGGGCCAGGCCCCTCCCTGTGGCAGGCACTTCCCCTTTCCCTGGCTCATGGAGGAGCCAGGCGCGCTGGCTGACTCAGAACCACAGCCGCGCTCTTATCCCGGGACGGAGCGGTCTGGCGGCCACGCGCGCCCTCGTGTGGCCACTGCGGAGACTGCATGCCCGGAACGGTCGCGGTCCCCGCGTGGCGGCTGCCCTCACCTAGCTAAACCCGACTAAAAGCGGTGCCCGCGGGTCTACCCACTTCCGTCCTGCCCTCTCCGCAGCCCCGTAATCCGGCCCGAGCGGAAGTGCACTGACCGCGCGGGTCCCCCATGGCTAAGAAGCGGAAGCGCCCCCCCGCCGCCGCTCCGTCTAGCCCCCCGGAGCCGGGCGCGTCTGGTTCCGGACTGTCCCGTGTGACGTGGCTGCACGCCGGGGGTGGCTCCGGGCCGGGGGCCTAGTGGCGGGGGCCGGGCGAGGCAGAGCCGGGGCGGGGCGCGAGCCTGCAGCTGGATGGCCGGGCCCGCCCGGAGCGCTGCAGCTGCCGCCGCCGCCACCGCACGGTGAGTCGCTGGACCCTCAGGCCCGCGTCCGGGGTGGGATGGACCGTGTCGATTCCCAAACCGGCTGCGGCTCGTCCAGAGTCTAGGAGTGGAACTTGCCTGCTTTTGACTCTTCCTTACTGCTCTCGTCCCACACTCTGCCCCTCATCTCTCTCAGCTGCCCCGCTTCTCTCCTTCCAGCAGATACTCTCTGGCTCACTTTCTTGACTCTCCTTACTCTTGCCTTCTCCGTTCTCTTCATACCCCATACTTCCAAGCCTGTGATCCCCTCGCCTCTGCATGACCCGCCAAGGACTTGACCTGGCTAGGGCCTGCCTTGGTACTAGTGAAGCTTCGCCCCCCCCCCCCCGTGGTAGCTGTGGGGGGTCTAATTAAGGCCTAAGATCCCAGATATAGGCTTCTACTCACCAACCAGAGGAAGGAAACTGAGGCAGTTCAAGGTCACAGTAGGTACAGACAGGGCAAACCACACTCAAACTTTCCAGATTGAGCTTCTTGCTTGGTTGACTCATCCCCATCGGGTGATCTGTCTGCAGAACACATTCCTTCTGGGAGTGCTTCAGGCCTCCTCTGGCACATGGCTTATGTTCTCTCCTCCATACCATCAACTGCCTGAACTATCAAGCCCATCTCATATCGGTATCTCTGTGAGGGAGGCATTACCCAGATCCATTCCCTGATGAAGACCAGACTGGGAAGGGGCAACAGGAATTGCCCACAGTCAAACAGCTTAAAATCTAGATCACCAAATTAGTTAGCCACAAGTCATCAGCCTGTGCTCCTGCATCTGTGAGGCATCTCTTCTCTCCTGCTCCACTTGTCTCTTGCCACCCAAGAGATCATTTGGGGGAAGAGGTTTGGACCACTGCTCAGTTCCTCCACCTGTGCTCCCCATCAAGCTCATTGCTGGCCTGAGACCCTGGGGTGTCTTCACAGACACATCCTGGCAGCCAAGCCTCTCCTGGCAGCTAGAGACACCCAGCAGGGATGGGCCCTCCGGTGGCTGAAGGAAGCCCAGGCAGTGCCTCACCCAGTCATTAGAGAAAGTTTAGCCTCAGGCGGACACATTGACACACAGGCTGGAGCCAGCTCAGAAGGAAAAAATGTGCGGTTCTTGGGAGAAGTATAGAGGAGCAGAACCCCTTTGCTGTGTTCACCCATCCTCGGGAGCAAGCAGGAGGGTGATGCCATGGTCATTTGAGACGGGAGGAGATGCTACGCTTCCTGAGTGGGCATGTGGTCCACGGAGGCAGCTCACATGAGCAGCCTTTGTGTTTTCCAGCAGCTGGCATGCCTGGATGTCCCTGCCCTGGCTATGGGATGGCAGGCCAAAAGGTCCTCTTCCTCACTGTCCTTGCCCTGGAGCTCCTGAGAAGGGTTGGAGGTTCTCAGCCAGCCCTCCGGAGCCTGGGGGCTGCAGCTGCCTGTTGCCTGGATGATAAAGAAAGCGAGTCTTGGGGTACTTTGCTGAGTGGGGAGCGACTGGACACCTGGATCTGCTCCCTCTTGGGCTCCCTCGTGGTTGGACTCAGTGGGGTTTTCCCCTTGCTGGTCATTCCCCAGGAGATGGGGACCATGTTACACTCAGAAGGTGAGTGGCCCTTCAGTGGCCTCGAGAATCCTCACAAAAGGAAGGAAACATACTGCTTGCTTTTGGGAAAATGCTGAGTCTCATGTGCCGGGTACACTGTGTCTGGAGCAGTGCCACCTTGGTCCTGTGGGAAGATGGTATACAAGCTCATTTGTTCATTCATTTATGCATCTGCTTCTTACTTCATTCAGCAAACATTTCCCAGACGTGGTATGAACAGTGGCTGGCAATGTGGCTGCCACATTACCTGGGCTCAAATCCTGGCTCTGCCACCCACCAACTAAGTAGAACATGGCAAATCACTTAATCTCACTCTGCCTTAGTCTGCCAGACTTTAAAATAAGGCTGATAGGTCTGATCATGCAGTTCAGTAGTAGAATGGGTGCCTCACGTGTCCCCAGCAGCCTCCCCCGCCGTGAGAGCAGTACTGTCACTGACCTGTGAGTTTTAGATGAGCACTTGGGGGATCGCCTGGTGCAGGCGTTTACAGGCTCATGTTGAACCCAGAGTACAGAGGTGAGCAAGTGCTGCCTGCTCCCCAGTTTGGGTTAGTAGTCTAAAGGCTAGGGATGTAGTAGCTGGTGCTGTTGTGCTTGCCTGGTACACAGGAAGTCAGTCCCCAGCTGAATACAGCTCTTACTGAAAATCCCAGAACTTGAGTGAAGGCAGAAGAACCCGAAGTTCAAGGTTATCTTTATTTAGCTACATAACCAGGCAGAAGTCAGCCTGTGCTGTGTGAAACCCTTTCTCAGAGTATAAAAAGAATGTAGGGCTGGAGATGGCTCAGCTCTTAAGAGCACATACATTCTACTCTTCCAGAGGATTCAGATTCAGTTCCTAACATTTCATGTCAGGCAGCTCACAACTGTCTGTAACTATAGTTCCAGAAGGATCCTCTGGGCTTGGGGGCACCTGCATTCATAAACATGCATATAACTTAAAAAAGAATAAATCATTTAAAAAATAAAAGAAGGGCTCATGGAATGGCTCAATGGGTAAAGGTGTTTGCCCTACAAGCCTGTCAAACTGACTTCATTCCTGAAACCCATGTAAAGGAGGAAGGAGCGAACACACACTACAGAGTTGTCCTCTGTGCACCCCCGTGTGCACTCACACACATCATACACACACAATAATAGTAAAATAAGTGAATAAACAGAGTGACTGCCTTTTGCCATCTGCCATGCTCCTGGAGGATTGTTGCTACCACTTGTGAACCAAGCCTTCCTGGAACCTGTCGTGCCTATGCAATGTGTCCTTCCTCAGACAACCCGGGACGGGGTAGCGCTGGTAGGATGCTCACTTGGTGTGTATGAGGCTTGGCAGGGTAGTGCAGGATGCACTTGGAGTATTGGCTACATTCTACAAGTGGGAAGCATTTGCTTTCTGGCTAACTTGGAAACAGCAGTGTCCCCTGGGGGTCACTGCACCACGAGCGGCCGAGAAGCACTTCCAAATCTGGACATGCAAGTCATCAAAGTCCCTAAGTTTCTGTCAGGTTACTACAGGTGGCACTAACTGAGGCGAGATATTCCCATTGAATGAACATTTGCTTTATGCTTTGTTAATTCTGATCCAATTTGTACATGGGGAAACTGAGTCTCAGAAGTTATCTTCTGATGGATTGGAGAACTGGAACTTGCCAGGGCCCAAGCCCATCTCTTAACCAATATGCAGTAGTCAGTGAGTCCACAGTGGTCCCTCAAATTTTATGTTCCTACTGAGCACTCTGTGGGTTGGGGAAGAGCTACCCAGAAAAGCAGTAGTCTTTGGAAATACAGCCTTTGGGTGCACTTGGGAGCACAAGCTCAGCCCAGGCCCTCACGTCTGCTTGCAGCTGGAGCCTGGCGTCTGAAGCAGCTGCTCAGCTTTGCCTTGGGTGGACTCTTGGGCAATGTGTTTCTGCACCTGCTGCCAGAGGCATGGGCCTACACCTGTCGCTTCAGCCCCGGTGAGTGAGACCACAGGGCAGGACAGGAGGGCAGAACCTGTGCCCATGCCCAGGCTGGCCTAGGCCCTGCTGGCTCTACAGAGAGGGCCATGGGAGGGATATGGAAGAGAGATTCAGAAAACCTTGTCTAAGAGGGAAGGTCGAATTCCAATGTCCTGGCTTCTTTGGGGAGCTGCTTGTTCAGTAGGTGCCCCTCCCAAACCTCCTCCCTGAACTAGCCCTGAAATAGGCCCCATTCCAAATGACTCCCTTCTAGCCACTGGCTTGGCATGGCCTGTTAGTGCTTCCCCTGCAGGTGGTGAAGGACAGAGTCTGCAGCAGCAGCAACAGCTGGGGCTATGGGTCATTGCTGGCTTCCTGACCTTTCTGGCATTGGAGAAGATGTTCCTGAATAGCAAGGAGAAGGAGGGCCCCAGCCAGGTAAGCCACAAGACCCAGAGCCCGGATATGTCGGGTTGTGTTTTTTTTTTTTCCTGTTTTCTGCTTCTAAAGTAAATGAAAAAGTAAAATAAATACCCAGGGCCTGGAGAAGCCCAGGGTCTGAGTATCTCCTGGCTCTTCCCCGAGAGCTGTGGTGGGAAACTCCCAAGGATGGCAGTGCCAGCCTCTGAAGTAGTTTGATCTCATAGATGGATGATGACAGACTGTGGGGTTGAGGCCTGATGACAGATCAGCAAAGTCTAGCTAGATCAAGGAAATATTCTGTCTCTTGTCCCTCTCTCTCTGTCTGCCTGTCTGAGTGGGGGGCATCTAATGTCACCTCTCTCTCCTTCTTCTGGCCGTAGGCCCCCAGCAAAGACCCCACTGCTGCCGCGCTCAATGGAGGCCACTGTCTGGCCCAGCCGGCTGCAGAGCCCGGCCTGAGAGCCGTGGTCCGGAACCTCAAAGTGAGTGGCCCATGAGGGCCCCCCTCCTGCAGCCGCAGAGCTGAATGGCCAGCTCAGCTCTGCCTGCCTGGCTCAGCCCGGCTTTCTCTCCCTTCACCCAGGTCAGCGGCTATCTCAACCTGCTGGCCAACACCATAGACAACTTCACTCATGGGCTGGCTGTGGCTGCCAGCTTCCTTGTGAGCAAAAAGGTAAGGGGTGGGGCAAGTAGAGCTCTGGCATCTGGTGGAAAGGATACTAATATCTACCAATTTGATCGACCTCCAAAAGAAAGTCTCTGTTTCTTGCATTTACTAACAGTATCTTTGTGAAGTCCCTTGTCCCTGTCCCTCTGCTGGATGCTGCTCTAGCCTCTCCCTTGTCTCCCTTCACCTTTGTCCTCAGTGCGTGTCTGTGCTGGTACCACATGTTTGTGTGCTCTTGGAGGCCAAAAGATCCCCAAGCTGGACCTGGATCCTCGGAGCTAGAGTTATAGCAGTTGTGAGTGACCTAACATGGGTGCTGGGAACTGAACTCAGGTCCTCTGGTCCCCCACCTCTGTCGCACCTTTGTTCCCTTCTGCCAGCACTCACTAGGATGTCCCTATCAAGTCCCAACTACTAGATGCTTCTCCCTTCACCCACCACCTATTGTCATCTGTGCTCTGCCCCACTGCTCTGTCTACCCCAACACTAGGTAGTCACCGTGTCCTCCTCCTCCCAAACTCCTCACCCCTCGGACCTCAGTTGGACTGTACCTCTAAGAGGCCCTTGCCACCCCACCCCCAGTCTAGTCTTCCTCACAGCACTGTCTAGTCTTCCTCACAGCACTGCTCCAGATGGGGCCACGCAGGTGCTTGTCTTGTACCCTGTCTCGACCAGGCACCCCCAACCTGCAGCTTAGGAATGGCACTGTGCCCGTGTGCCGTGAATGCAGCCAGCACATCTGTAGGTGAATTCCACATTGCAGTGTTGAGGCTGTCAGTACTGAGGGCAGGCTCTTCCAGCCCAGAGCAGACTCAAAGCACAACACTTGTTTGTAGAGAGACTGGGTATGGGGGAAGCCTAGTTACCCAGCAGAGGCAGCAGACTCAGACTCCCATCTCTGCAGATTGGGCTTCTAACCACCATGGCCATCCTCCTGCATGAGATCCCCCATGAGGTAAGTGCCCAGAGGGTGGCCCCAAAGCCAAGGTCCCAAGGTTACCATGCTCAGCATGGGTGTGGCACTTGGCCAGGGCTTTGGGTGGGCCTTGCCCACAGGAGTGGTCTGGAGGAGGGGCATCGCTTCAATAGGTGCTGGCCCAGGGGCAAGGTAGACAGGATGCTGGGTGTTCATGTGGTCAGGCTCTGGGTGAACATCTATCTGGGCCTTTCCTCAGGTGGGTGACTTTGCTATCCTGCTCCGAGCTGGCTTTGACCGATGGACTGCAGCCAAGCTACAGTTCTCTACAGCCCTGGGAGGCCTTCTGGGGGCCTGCTTTGCCATCTGCACACAGTCACCCAAAGGAGTAGGTATGAGAGTGGTCATGTTCAGTAGAGGCAACAGCCAGACAGTGCCCCGCTGCTACTGGGCTCGTGTGCCTGGTCTGCCCTGCAGGAGGGCAGGGTACATACAGCCCCCTGGGCTTACCACCAGCTCATCGTTCCCTACAGGGGAGACAGTGGTCTGGACCCTGCCCTTTACCTCTGGAGGCTTTCTCTATATTGCCCTGGTCAACGTGTTGCCCGACCTCTTAGAAGAAAATGACCCGTGGTGAGTGATCTCCTGGGATGGCCACTGACGGGGTTCAGGAGGAGCCCTGCTCCTGAGTCTCCCCTCTCCCAACAGGCACTCCCTGCAGCAGGTGCTGCTGCTCTGCGCCGGCGCTGTGGTCATGGTGCTGCTTTCGTTCTTCGTTGAGTAACCATTCCTGACATCCCTCTCCGCATAGCAAGCAATAGAGAACCAACTCGCTCTGTGACTTTGTGTGTGAGAGGCAGAGGGTGAATGCTAGAACCAGCCTAGCACTGGACAAATGTGTGCAGGAGACCGACACTGTGACCCGTGTGCAGAGCCCAGCCACCCCACTGTCATCTAGCAGCAAGGAATGGCAGCGCTGGTGCCGGCACAGGCCTCCCTTCTCGCAAGAGTCCAGGGCTACAGAGAACCCCGGAACTGTCCCCCCTGGGCCTCTAACTCAAGACTAATTAAAGCTCTGCTCACATATCCAGGTCCCAAGCACCTAAGAGGCGGAGGCTGCACCGCTCTTTGCTGTCCATTTCCCCAGCCCTTCCTATGCCACCTCTACAGCCAAAGAAAGGGGAGTGGGTGCTCTTCCGGCCCCAGCCCCACTCAGCACTGAGCAGGCAGCTTCTCCAGGACCTCCTCCTAGGGGCTGCCACCCTGGCCAGCTCATGCTGTCAAACAGCAGTCTGCAAGGCACCATGTAATCCTCAGGCTAGCAGTCTCCAGTGCAGCTCCAAAGGCTCCCGCCAGCACACGGTTCAGCAGACATGCCCCGGGCAGGGAGAATGAGCCTTGCTGCCCTTACCTGCTCAGGCCCCTTGTCCTTTGGGTTGAGTAAGGTGGGGGTGGTGAGGGCTCCACATTGTCAGTGCTCAGGAATGTGAACTAGGAGAATGCTGAAGCCATAATCCCCAACTATTTCCCTTGGCTGACATCCAGGTACTCAGCTGGCCACTCAACAGCCAGACTTCAGCCCTTCTACTGTGGTGTTAGAGAAGTGGCCACTGAAGAGTCTGAGTGATTCCGTAGCAGTTACGCCGTGGTTCATCTTTATCTGTAAATACCTGTTCTATAGGTGTAAATAAATATTACCTAGACCACTCCCTGTTCCACATACTAGGGAGGTCAAGCAGAGCTCTGCTCAGTGCTCCGGCAGATCCGTTACTTGCTGAACTGAAGGTTTCCTATTTCCCCGCCCAGTTTCACTGTTAACCTTTCAGCCCAGGAATGCTTGAGCCTTTGTCACCATCACCTGATCTTATTTATTCCCTGATCCCCCTTAGTAATTCTTATCAAGGGATCAGGACCATCAAGTTATCTCCAGCTTTGACTTCACACTGTAATCTCAGCATCCAGGAATGGTAGCAGAAGGATCTGGAGTTAAAAGGCCAGCCTAGGCTACCTGAAACCACCATTTTGGAAAACAAGGGGGAAAAAAAGGAAGACATAGGAAGAACATAGGATATGGTAATACATGAGGTAGAACAATGAATTCCAGGCCAGCTTGGGCTACATAAGACCCTGTCTCACTTGATCCTCCCCATAGCACCCACCTCCCAAATATAGGCAGGAGGAAAAAGGGTCTTTACCGGGCCCCCTTCCTGACTGCACCATCACCATAACACAGCAAGGGGCACTGCTTCTCCATCCAACCCACTTTCCTCCCTAAGCCAACAGGCAGCCTTCAGCAGCCCCCTGGGTGGGATAAGTCAGTCATCTGTGCTGAGTCTAGTGCAAGCAGGTGGGACACCAAATCAGCCACCTCCTTAGCCGGGGATGCTCAGCTGTCAGTGTTCTGGCGTCACATCCGTCAGAGATCGGGTCTACCTGGCTGACTTCCAGGGACCTCAGGACAGAAAGGTCCAAGCCCGTTGTCTTTCCTCTCAGCAAGTGCTCAGGGCAGAGCTGTGGTGTGAAGCCCAGCTGGGAGGCTGACAAGCACAAGTATCACCGTTCACCACTGCACTCAGCCCGAGGGGTTGAAGGGCTCTGCTGTACTGAGGAAGCCAGGTGATGGTGGCGCCTGCACCATGCCCAAGAACACATTCTCTCTGGTTAGAAAGGAGGAGGGGGCACCTAAGCTCAGGCCAGAGGACAAAATCAGAAGCCCTTTAGCTGCTCAGCTCCTGGAGCAAGACATAATCAAACCACAATCAACAGGCAGCATGCAGAGCTCAGCGAGTCAGCACGTGGGTAGGGTCACACTGAGGAGAGCTAGCGAGGTGGAGCTTGCTGGAGTCATGTCCTCTAGGAAGAGCAAGGGGAAGAAAGGAAAGTGCCAAGGAATTTTTGCCCCTTTTTGGCAAAAAAGTGGAATTTTGAGGATTAACAGCTTTGAAGGACCATTCAGGGCTGCCAAAACAACTCATTGAAAAGATGAATGATGGGCCAAACAAGGTGGCATATGCCTTTAACCCTAACATTCTAGACTAATCTCAGAGGCCACAAGCAACTGAGTTCAACGCCAACCTGATCTACATCAAGTTCCAGGCTAGCCAAGACTTCATAGTGAGACCCTGTCTCTAAATAAATATAAAATTTTGATGCTACCTCATTTCATTACGCTGTAATTTCAGCCCAGCTGCTTGTGTCTGTAAAATGTAAACCCAGGTTAGTGAGCTGGATCAGTGGGTAAAGGTACTTACTGCACAAACTTGTTGATCTAAGTTGGATCCCTAGAACCCAGGTAAAGGTGGAAGGAGAGAACTGACTCCACAAAGCTGTCCTCTGATGGACATGTATCCTGACCACGTGCACACACACACAGTGAAAATAATACAGCGGCCATCCTGATAAAAAAAAATATGCATTAAGAACTATATAGGGGCAGGGATGTGTCTCAGGTAGTAGAGTGCTTGCCTAACATGAACTAAACCCTGGGTTCTATCCCAGCACCACATGAAACTGGAATGGTGGGAGCTGGAGAGATGGCTCAGAGGTTAAGAGCACTGGCTGCTCTTCCAGAGGTCCTGAGTTCAATTCCCAGCACCCACATGGTGGCTCACAACCATCTGTAATGAGATCTGGTGCCCTCTTCTGGTAAACATGCAGACAAACACTGTATACATAATATATAAATCAATCATTAAGAAAAGATGGGAATGATGGGACATGCCCATAGCTGTGACCGCACTGCCAAGCCAGAAGGCTGTGGGCTCCCACACGGCAGGGCAGGCAGCAGAGTAAGGCCGTGAGAGAGCGGTATGATGGACAGGCCTGAAGAGCCTGGGGAGAAACACGATGCCTACAAGCCAGGGTAGTGGGGTCTATTTCAAGAACTAAACCCTACATCTTACTGTATATGGCAACAAGAATTAGACTAGAGCACTGCAATGTGCAATGCAAGATGGGAAACTCTGGCTTCTCTTCAGGGTATTCCTTTGGGAACTCCAAGGCCACAAGCCTCTAAAGCAGTCAGCGCTGACTTAAGGAGACTTTGGGGAGGAGATAGAAAAGACTCTAGGAAACTGCTGTGCCCTGTACCTCCCCAACACAGGGAGGTTTGGGGCCCATGGCCATCTGTGGGAGTTTTGAGGCTGTAGCTCCTGAGGAAAAGACCTTCTCCATACATGCCACTCCCACCCAGAGTCCACGAGGACAAGACAGACAGGTGGCAAGGATGGAAAACACCTTTTATTACCAGCTTTCGCCCACACCCCAGTGGGCGGACTAGAGGCACCCCTAGGCATAGTACTGCAGGTTGGCTTTCTTCTTGGCCTGCACCTCTAAGATGCCCTCCATGTAGTCCTCGTGGGTAAGCTCCGTAGCACCTCTGCGCAGTGCGATCATACCCTGCAGCCATGACAGATACGGTCTAGTGTGGCCCCCTGAATCCTGAGCCCAACTTCCAAAGGCCTGTGCCCCTGATCTATCCAGGGAAAAGGCAAGGCTGAAAGAATCCACCAATCCCCTGACCACTCACCGCTTCCACACACACGGCTTTGCACTGGGCCCCATTGAAGTCATCAGTGCAACGGGCCAGCTCCTCATAGTTCACATCAGGACTGGAGAAAGGACAGACACCACAGAGCTTGATTACTCACGGAGGGAACGTGAATGGGAAGATATCTTACTATGCACCCACCAAACAATAAAGTCAACTTGCTTTCTGCTGGCAAGCAAGTCTTTACCCACCCTGACCTTTCTTTCATTATAAAATAAGGGGTTCAAGATTAATGAGATTAGACAAAGCCACTTATAAGATCTCTGATACTACAATCTTCTAGAAGCCTGCATCTGAGACTCCAGTAACCAAATCTGCCTGAGGCGAGAAAACAAGGGGTTCTATAGACGAAAGATAACGCCAGAGTGGTGCATCACTCAGCCCAGCGCAGCTACCACATCTGTCCTCTTATGCCAAGCACTGCACTTAAGACATCATCATGGCACTGGGTGGTGGCAGTGGCGCACACATTTAATGCCAGCACTCAAAAGACAAGAGGCAGGCGAATATCTGAGTTCAAGGCCAGCCTGATTTACAGAGTAAGTTCCAGGACAATCAGAGATAGGCAGAAACCTTGTCTCAGGGGAAGAACAACAACCACCACCAAAACATCATCACGGCCAATTCTCAAAGTGGAGTAATTATCCCCAAGTTTCAAATAACAGAGCATGCTTAGAAGGTCAGGCCACAGGCTCAAAGTTGTACAGGTCTGAGCTCAAATCATCTGGTCCTGGTAAGATTCTCGTAAGTCATGCTGGGCTGTGCCAACCTACTGGGCTGTGGGATTTATGTGTCTTCAGATGGGAGGATGAGACGCAGGTGACCTAGGAGTGTGCACAGGAAGGGGAGGGGCGGTCAGAGGCTTGGCAACACAGCACAGGAGGGCAGCTGACCTGACGTTCATCTTCCGTGAGTGGATCTGCATGATCCTGGCCCGGGCCTCCTCGTTGGGCATCGGGAACTCAATCTTGCGGTCCAGGCGTCCTGAGCGGAGCAGGGCAGGGTCCAGGATGTCCACTCTGTTAGTGGCTGCAATTACCTAAGGAATAAGGGAAGCAGCAGCTTCAACTGAAAAGCAGTGCATCCAGCCACAGGCACGAGTCGAGGCAGGTCAGGGTATAGGAAAGATGGGTCCAAACTCTGCCAGTACCAGATCCCCGGGTCAGCCCAGCAGCTCAGCTGCATTTTATT
The DNA here is from genome assembly GCF_014885135.2 of Alexandromys fortis. NCBI lineage: Eukaryota > Metazoa > Chordata > Mammalia > Rodentia > Cricetidae > Alexandromys > Alexandromys fortis. Next base: position 1,579,636 of record NW_026068108.1, read on the forward strand.
CACCTTTACTTGGGTGTTGGGCTGGAAGCCATCCAGCTGGTTCAGAAGCTCCAACATGGTCCTCTGCACTTCCCGGTCCCCTGCCTTTTCACTGTCAAAGCTGCGGTGCACAGGAGCCCGAGATGCCAGTGACATCACGGCATAAGCACAGGCTATTCCAACTTGTCCAGGGAAATGGTTGCCTCAACTTGAGGCTCCCAGCCCAGGGACTGGCACAGAGAAAGGTGTCACCAAAAGTTAACTGCAGCATTCAACAAAGCTTGCAGAGGCTTCTGGGATCGGATGCTTGGCTGACAACAGACAGTGAGCAGAAACAGCCAGGGCTAGGGCTGTGGCTTTGAGCAATGTGTGATCCCACAAAACTTTGCTCAGAGAATCAGGAGCCTAGGCATCCAACCCCACTCCAGGAAGGGCTCATGAGTCTGAAGACAATGGCTGGGCAACTACCCAATGAACAGGAAAGAGCCGAAAATCAACTGGACACTGGGAGGGTGTCCAGGGTGGGGGCAGAGTGAGACTGGAAGGACAGTCACACAAATGTAGCGCTTATGCTAAGGAGCAATGGGGTGAACGCTCAGAAGGGCTTTAAATAGGATCTGTGGGCAACAGATTTGAATACACACGAGATGACTGCATTTCTTTTTTGAGAGAAATGTGGCAGCTGCGAGAATTTAGGAAGCAGAAAAACAGAAGAGTTACTACTCAGGGAGGAGGGAGGAGCAGGATGGGAAAGAGCTGTAATTTACTTGGGATTTGAGCTCCCACCACATCCCTCACCCCCAGGAACCCTTGGAAGTCTTTAGCACACTCCCTTACCGCTTGGTACCAATGGCATCCAACTCATCAATGAAGATGATAGATGGCGCCTTCTCCTTGGCCAGGGCAAAAGCATCACGGACCAGCTTGGCGCCATCTCCAATGAACATTTGCACCAGCTGGGGGCCTGCCAACTTCAAGAAGGTTGCCTGAGAGAGAGGGGACAGATCAGCCCAAAGGCCCAAGAGGTTCTAAGAATCTTTAAGCCCATCTCATACAGTTTCAACCCACCCACCTCCTCCTCAGTGGCCCCCGCACACACCTTGGTCTGAGCTGCACAAGCTCGGGCAAGCAGAGTCTTCCCTGTACCAGGTGGCCCGTACATCAGCACTCCTTTTGGGGGTTGGATACCCAAGTTCTCGAACTTCTCTTTGTGGTTCATAGGCAGGACAATGGCCTCTACCAGCTGCCAGGAAGAAGTCCTGGGTGAGCAGAGTGATGCCCTGAGGGATACACCCTAGCCTAATCTGCCTATTTCCTATTCCAATGCAGACACTCTACTCTCTCTCTCCTACAAAATGACATTAAAGTCCCCATTTCCCACCCCAAGGACAGTTACCCTAGAACTGCAGGCCCTGGCCTGGGTTGGGTACATGGCTCAGCTGTTCAAGCACCCGTGGAAAAATGCAAGCATGAACATAAGTCTATAACCTCAGTGCAGTGGAGACACAGTCAGGAGGACCACGAGCCTAGTTCCAGGTTCAGAGAGGGACCATGTCTCAGGAAGAAGGTGGGGAGTGACAGATCAGGAGACTTGACATTTCCTGTGCATGCATGCACCTGCACCGTATCACAAACACTGAAGGAAGGAGGAGCCTGAGTGGAGTTTCTGCACTAGCCCCTTCAATCTCTCTGGAATCCAGGCTATCAGCAGTTAACACTGCTTTTTTTTTTTTTTCCTCCTTAAGCAACTCTTTTACAACGATAAAGGCACAATGAGGGAATACAATCTGGTCAAATAAGTGAAAAAACTACAATAGGCTGGCAAGGCTGCTGGCAGCGGCCATGCCTCCCTCACCTCCTGGATCTGCTTGTCCAGGCCCCCGATGTCACTGTATTGCTCTGTGGGCCGCTCATCCACTTCCATGGCCTTCACCCGAGAGTCGTACTCTGTGGGCAGGGTCTCCAGGATCAGATAGGAGTCTTTGTTCACACCCTGAGGGCAAAGCAGAGAGCCTGCACTCGACTCTGCCTAAAGGGCTGGAGGAAGAGAGCTATGAACGGGAAAATACAAGAAGCACAAGATCGCAGGGAGAAGTCCTGCTGAAGCGCCAAGTTCAGAGGCAACACTCACCACCAGGTCTCCTGGCTTCAGCTTCTCTGCATCCACCAAGCCAATCACTGGCAGGAAGTATGTCTTCAGGAAAAATTACAGGCAGTTTCAGCTACTTCCTCACTGAAGCTCCCCAGGGCTGCCCCTTGCCCCTGTCTACTACTGAGCCAGCCTTACTTGTCGTGTGGAAGTTTTGATCACAGCACACTTGCCCTTCCTCTGTGAGTCCAGGTCAATATTGGCACCATCCTCCTCCTGGTCATTGGGATCAACGTCCAGCAACTAAGAAGAAAAATAAGCCCAATCCCTTGAACTTCCCAGAGTGCACTGCTGTGTGGGCCAAAACAATCCCCCACACTCACAAGGCCACAGACCTGCTTCGCTCTCCAAACTAGCATTAAGCTTAGTAAAACACACTTGAGTCAAGCAGTGGTGGTGCACACCTTTAGCCCCAGCACACGGGAGGCAGAGGTAGGTAGATCTCTATGAGTTACTCTGGTCTACAGAGCAAGTTCCAAAACAGCCAAGGCTACACAGAGAAACCCTGTCTCAAAACAAACAAACAAAACCACCAAAAAATAAATGACTGAATAAAAAATTATATACTAGAGGCTTGATAAAATCTTTGCTTCTTTACTGCTTCTGTATGCAAAGATCATTCCGTCAGTGCAGGCCTGTGTCAGTGCAAGCCTGTGTCAGTGCAAGCCTGTGTCTAGGAAGTGAGTCTCAGGAGGGCTTGTATCAACTCTACCCCTATGGACCCCATCCCAAGATGTCTCCACACACCCTCTTTC
>NW_026068108.1:1582566-1615939 GCF_014885135.2 Alexandromys fortis
ATACATACACACACACCTCAATGACGTTGGAGACAAGGTATGGCAAGGTTTTGTTCACTTTGATTTTCTCACTGTTCTCTTTGATTTTATCTTTCATGGCTTGGAGTTCATGGGTGACTCGCAACACTTCACTCTTCATGATCTGGTAAGAAAAAAATAAACGTTCAACCCTGATTCAGTTTGTTGACATCAGACTGGGAGACCCATCCAATGAGACCCAGCCTGTCTGTGTCCAAATTGCAGAAGTCAAGACAAGATGCCAGTATGAAAACTTCCTGGTGAAGTAGCTGTGGGATAAAGGGAGAGTGGTGGTGGTGAGATGGAGACTTATTAAAAAGTTTGGTGCCGGGCAGTGGTGGCCCAAGACTTTAATCCCAGTACTCGGGAAGCAGAGGCACCTGGATCTCTACGAGTTCAAGGCCAGCCAGGGCAGATTCCAAAGGTACAGAGAAACCCTGTCTCAATTAATATATATATATATATATATATATATTGGTGCTTTAAGACAGTCTCGTGTAGTCCAGGCTGACCTGTTTGTCCCTTCTCCTCTTTTAAGATTTAGTTTTGTTTTCTTTTTTGCTTTCTCTGGTTCCAGGAGATAGGCCCCAAGCCTCCTGCATTATGATTGTAAAAATGAAGACTGGGGTCGGCGGGGCGAGTCTTGTTGGGACTCCACACAAGCACCGGAGTCAGGCGCCCCACCTTGATCTCACTGTCCAACAGCCGTGTACGCTGGATGATCTCCTCTGTGGACATCTTGAGCACCTCCTCCCCAATGCCATCTTGCTGTTTAAAGAAAGGAAGAAATACTTATTTACTCTCACTAAGAGCTGCCGTCCCACGTCCCCACACTCCCGCACAGCAGGATAAAGTCGGGTCGTCTGTCCACGTCCCAAGCTCGGTGCCCAGTCCGAAGCGGACCTGGGACTCCCAGCCACCTGCTTCCAGCCCTTCAAGAATGTCTCGCACTCCGGCCCAAGCTCCGGGACGCCCCTCCGTCTCCCGGCACTCACCTCCGCTTCATCCCACACGGTCGCCATCTTCTCCTGCCGAGTCACTGGACTCTCGGGCGTCGGCAGCAGATTCATTTCCTGCATGAAGAGGCCGAAACTGGGAGTGCGCCCGAGCCCCTGCGGGAGCCCAGCGCAGCCTTTCTCAATGCCCTCTCTCCACCAGTGGCGAACTTCACCCGCGATCCCAGACTCGAAAGAATTAGCTGCGTCTCCAGTGCCGAGCGAATCTGCCGCTCGGACTCCACGAACCAAACCCAGCACAAAGCCCGCCCCGTGGCTCGCCGGTTGCTCCGGTTTGTGCCGGAGCAATAGATGGGCTGCTATTGGCCGGGGCACGTGGCAGGGCGGGGCCTGACACACAACCGGAAGAGGCGGGAGTCGCAGAGTCTTTCGGGAAATGCAGTTTTAACCCGGCGGGTAACCAAAAAGGCAATTGCGGAGGCACAAGTTCAAAGTCAGAGTCCGGGTAAACTTGAAATTGAAAGATTTGTAAATCGCCGGGCGTAGAATAGTTTATCTTTAGTCCCAGAACTCGAGAGGCAGAGGCAGGAGGATCTCCAGAGCGAGTTCCAGAACAGCCAGTATGGCACTGGCTCCCCAACCATAAAGGACACAATCCAGCCCTGTGCTAACCTTGCCTTTTAGCTTCTGTAGTTCTGCTTCTGGCTCACTGTTCTTGTTTACTAAAGTGTGTCAGCCCAGGACATGTTTTTTTTTTTTTTTTTTTTTTTTTTTTTTTTTTTTTTTTTTTTTTTTTTGTTCTTTCTGTTTTTTTTTTTTTTTTTTTTTTTTTTTTTTTTTTTTTTTTTTTTTTTTTTTTGCTTAAAAGCTCACCCTGGCTGGGCGGTGGTGGCGCCCTAAATCCCAGCACTTGGGAGGCAGAGGCAGGCGTATCTCTGTAGGTTCGAGACCAGCCTGGTCTACAAGAGCTAGTTCCCCGGACAGGCTCCAAAACCACAGAGAAACCCTGTCTCGAAAATCAAAAAAAAAAAGCTCACCCTGGGAAAGGCTTAGGGCTGCCATAGGATCCCTAACACCCAGTGTAGTCATTGACTGGCTAATAAAAACTTTCTGTTGACTTAAGTCCAAGCAGTCTTCTCGAGTGAATGCCCACAACAATTGCTCCTGCTAACATCAATGCAGCTCCACCAAACTGGCCATATAGGAGGAACTCGCGTGATAATGCCTATGCGGTTAAAAACAGGACTCAGGTCCGCAGCATTTGTTTTCTGTATTCATTATGACCTTGGTGAGCAGAGCAGGTCTCCTCTGAAGATTTATTTATTTTATGAGTGTTTTGCCTACATGTGTGTCTGTGCACCACTTGAATCCAGTGCCCAAGAAGGCCAGAAGAGGGCATCAGATCCCCCTGGAACTGCAATCACAAAGGGTGAGCGCACTCATGTGGGCGCTGGAAACCAAACCCAGATTCTCAGCAAAAGCAGCAAGTCTTAATTGCGAGTCATATCTCCAGTCTCTCTTGAACAGCATAAGACTAATTGTGCTTGTGTCTGTTACTCAAGAAAACCTCTCTCACTAGTTTGAGATGAATGCTAGCCCCTTGTATTATCTTCATGGAAGCCACATAGCTTGTAATAAAAGTCAAGCCATCATATCTTCTCTAAATTTGGGGGATGCTTGTGTAGTGGTCACCGTGGGATACAGCTGAAAGCAGACCTTATTTAGATAACAGCATTTGTGGTTTTCCTCTCAGACAGACATAGCATCTCTCAGCAGTGTGTTATTCTGTCCTCTCAAATATGCTACCTTGTGGACAGATTATTGCCAATTTTAGATAAGCACACAGAAGCTCAGAGGGTTGGATGATGCACCCAGGATCATTCAGAGAATCATTGCCATATGGGCCTACTGATCTCAAATATCTACTTCCAGCCAAGATTGGCAGCGTGCCCAGAGGTTGAGGCCAGCCTGCGAATTATAGCAAAAGTTGGTCTTAAATGAGAGAGGAGAAAAATGGGTAGGTGGTGGGCTTGGGAGACAGCTTAGTGGGTAAAGTGAATACTCTGCCAGCGTGAGGACTTGAGTTTGGGTCCTCAGTGTCCATGTGAATAGCTGTCAAAGCCTGTGCCTAGAACCAGGAAGGGACAGCCAATCTGTGGCAGGTTATTTGATCACACTGTGAACCCCAAGATTGTATTATTTACTGGGGAAAAAAAACCTGTTTCTAGTTGTGGAGTGCCTGAGCCCTAGCACACACCTTTAATCCAAGAGCTTTATGATTGAATATTGTAAACAGGATTAAACAAAGTTAACCATAGATCAAGAGGTGGAGTAATCAACCAGTAGATAGGAAAATAAAATCCACAGAGAGTAGTCAGGACAGAGAGACACACAGGATGGGAGGGACCTTTAGTTTAGGAAGCTTTGTTTGAGATGGGTGTAGGAGAAAACTGTTTGGGGGATGACAGCAGAGAGGAAGGTCAGCCAGGGCTTTCTCTGCCTCCCTGATATAGCAGGTTTTTATCTCATCATCTGGCTTCCGACTTAATATTGGTAAAATTGAATGATTGAGAGTTAGAAAACAAAACAAACAAACAAACAAACAAAACACCAGCCTAGCCTTAAAAACCCTCTAGGATCAGTGATTCTGTCACAAACAGGGAGGGGAGGCAGGGAGCAGGAAGATACCCTATTACATCTCTAGCTTCAACACAAACACACGCATGTGAATGTACACACACATATAATACACAGAGACACAACACACACACACACACACACACACACAGAGTACAGGACAGGAGGAGAGATGTAGACTGGATTTCTCATTATAAAGGATACCAGGACTGATCAGTTCTCTTGAGAGCAAAGGAATAGTGATGCCTTGGAGGAGATGGGAAAGAAAGATCATTTAAGAAGGCTGTGGTGGGCTGGAGAGATGGCTCAGCAGTTAAGAGCATTGCCTGCTCTTCCAAAGGTCCTTAGTTCAATTCCCGGCAACCACATGGTGGCTCACAACCATCTGCAATGTCTGGTGCCCTCTTCTGGCTTGCAGGCATACAGACAGACAGAATATTGTATATATAATAAATAAATATTTTAAAAAAAGAAGGCTGTGGTGCTAAGGGAAATTAGGACTTATCAGCAGGCTGCCCCAGCAGGACAGAGATTGCAAGCATAGCCTCAGGTCCATCTAACCCTGGTTCTGGAGTCAACACATTAGTGCATCAGGAATAATCGTTCTACTCTAACCTTGGACTCCTGTGGAAGGGAGTGGGAATGGAGACGATGGCCAAGTGTGCTTTGGCAGCTCTGGTCCCCTCATGCTGATCACACAGAACTGTGTGCTGTGGGAGCTCCTTTGGCCAATAGCCTTTAAGAGACTTGGGCGTGGTCTCTTATACTATAAACGCAGCTGTAAAGCATGCATTAGCTCTCTTGCTTCAGGGTACTAGATTTGATTCCTGTTCCCTGAGCAGAGGACTGTGATCAAGGACAGTGATCTGTGAGCCTCTCCTAAATAAACAACCCCTTACTATATGTAATTCTGAACTAATGTGGGATTATTTTATAACTTCTGTCCTCATCTGGCATCCAACATGGGGCACAGTCCACACTTTTTGGGACTCTCCCGCCCACGGTTCTAGGCGGCCCTCAGCTGCAGCAGGCTGCTGCTGAGTGCTCCCCAGCTCTTGGCCCACCCGCTGCCTCTCCGTGTATTACAGGCCAGCCCCTGCACCACCATCCCTGTGGTGCACACAGTCCACAACTCGTACTGAGGGAAAACATTGACTTTTCTCTTTATCCTGGGCCCCAACTCTCGGAATCATTTGATCACCTTAATAACTGGTCTTGATTTGTTAAACAAAGCATATTTTTCAGTACCCAAGTAAGCATCACTCAGTCATGTGGCTGCAACTGCGACATCTGCTGGCTGATAACAATTATTACACCTACTCCAATTCATTGTAATTGCCTTACAACAGATAAGATCTGAAAAACTACAGAAAATACTGATAACATAACTAAGAGTTCAGTAATTATTTTGCTTATTCTATGGAAGGTATTGTTGAAGGCTTATGCGATTTTCCTTCTACATCCCTTTATTTGAGTCTAGGAATTAGTTTGTTTTCAAAATTATCTCATTAAAATGGTTCAATACCAGGGCCAAGAATGAGGCACTTTCAGAAATAATACAGTCTTTATGGACTAATAATCTTTACTGGAAAAGTTTCATACCTTGGCATCCTCAATGAGGGCATTAGAACAGAACACTAGACAGGAGATTCAGACTTTAAAATAGGCAATAGTAAAAAGATTTGAAAAGATTCAGGAATTTATTGAAATTGATGAGCAGGGACAGAAAGTACAAGGACAGCATTTAGCCTCATCAGTACGTGCCAGACCCCAGGATGACTTACACAGAGTTTTAATGGCCTATCTGGTAATTTCCTCAGAAAGACCATCTGGAACAAAGTACCCTAAGGTAGTCAAAGAATATGCATGGTAACCAATACAGATGAGCTATCTAAAAGAAATAAAAACAAGCAAGAGTTTCTTTTCTTTTTTCTTTTTTTCCCGAGGGTTTCTCTATGTTGCTTTGGAGCCTGTCCTGGAACTAACTCTTGTAAACCAGGCTGGTCTCGAACTCACAGAAATCTGCCTGCCTCTGCCTCCCTGGGATTAAAGTACTGGGATTAAAGGCGTGCACCACCAATGCCCGGCCTAAGCAATAGTTTCTTATAGGCTACTTTCACCTTTTGTCAGGAAAATGGTGAAAACGTGGGCTTCAAATGTAGAACTTTAAGACAATTCTGAGGCCATATCTGAGGCCTCTCAGCAGTAGTGCTCCCCCCTCCCCTGGGAACCAAGGACCTAACAACTATACATGCATGTACTGAAATGGTGGGAACGTTCCATGTCTCTGAGTACATCTGAATGTTCTCCAAATAGAGCTCTGTTCCTGGAATTGGGGCAAGATAACCCTTAGATGCTGACTCAGTTCCTGATGTGTTGACTTAGTCCCTGAAATAGGGTGACAATGACCCACAGATGTTCCTCTTGCCCCGCCTGATCTAGCAACCACTCTCTTGCCGTAGCTCAGACCAATCATTGCCAGTAGCCCTTTGAATAAGACAACCATAATAGTTGAAGAACAACCCCTGAGTTTCCCTCCCTTGTTTCTATGGCTTTTTACTTTAAAAATAGCCTGTACCAGCTATTCGGGGTCTTTTGGCTTCTCGAATGCTGAAAGACCCTGTCGCGACAGAATTAAATCCTCATGCTTTTACATCAACTGAGGTGTGAGAGTGTTTTCTTGGGGTGACTTCTCCTCAGTAATTGGACTCTAGGGTCCAACACAAGCACTAAGGCTACCCCCACACAATTGGCTTCAATTAATCTCAGCAGATCTAGAAGATGGATCTCAGCTGCTTTGGAAATGTTATTTGAGAGAAGAGGCAAAAATTTTAGAACAACAGGGGAAAGCAAAAGGATTTAAGACTTCCCAAGATCAAATTCTTGGTGAGGGCCATTACTCTGATCCTCAGGAACAGGCTCTCTATGATGAACACATCTTGTCCCTATGTAGTACATCAGCTTTAAATGCTTGGGACAGAATTCAGGAACTAAGAAAGAGAGAACCCTTTAGTGACTTCTTACAAAGATTAACTAAGGCTGTACAAGTAGCAGTGACAGATTCTGAAGCTAGACATGTACTTATCGAATCTTTGGCTTTTGAGAATGACAACGTAGAATGTAAGAAGATCCTTGGGCCTTTAAAGGTCAGAACAGCATCCATAGATGAAAGGATCTTACATGCAATGAATGTTAAACATTTGACTATAGTACTGAGGCTTGGGTAGGGGACATGATTTCCAATGGTATGAGGAAAGACCAAAATGCCAAATGTTTTAATTGTGGTAGAACAGGACATCTAAGGATGGACTGTAGACAAGGAATTCCTAGGAATAATGGATCCTCTAGGTATGGCAAGAATAGAAGGACTCAGCTTTCTGGTATATGTAGGAAGTGTGGTAAAGGTTGACATTGAACTAATAAATGTAGGCTGACAAAAGACAGGAAAAGCAACTCGGTACCATTGGGAAAGTCCTTGGGGGCCTCTCACAGGCCCCCATGTCAAACAAGATCCAGTCATTCCCAGTCACTGTGGAGAACATGTCACACCAGAAAAATTAAACAATCCAGTGCCTACTGTAAAAAACCACACTGTTCTGGATAATGGAATAGACATGGGGGATGAATCAAAAACTCCAGTAGGAAATAAGAAACATATTTTGGCAGACTTCTATAAATGATCAAAGACCAAAGCTTTGGTATAATTGACATTGTAATTGAGGGATTACAAGACATAGGTGTGGATATGACTATCATTACTCTAGAATCTTGGCATCTGAATCAGCCTCTTTAAGAGGCAGACATTCAATTTCTAGGAATTGGAACCATATCTCAAGTGAAACAAAGCACAAGGCGGGTTGAATGCATAGGGCTAGAAGGACAGAAAGGAAGGCTTTGGCCATATGTAGCTAATGTTGCAATGAATTTATAGGGTTGTGACCTATTGCAGCAATGGAATACAAGGTTAACATTCTTGCAGTCCCCAAAACTCATGTTTCTGGGAAGGATATTATAAGATATTATAATCAAAGATTACCAGACATTCAGGCTGTGTAAGAATACAAAACAACTAGCAAACATTCAGAGGTACTAACGCCTTGCCTTTAAAATGGTTAACTGAATCGCCAGGCAATGGTGGTGCACACCTTTAATCCCAGCACTTGGGAGGCAGAGGCAGGCGGATCTCTGTGAGTTCGAGGCCAGCCTGGTCTACAAGAGCAAGTTCCAGGACAGGAACCAAAAGCTACAGAGAAAACCTGTCTCGAAAAACCAAGAAAAAAAAAAGTTAACTGAGAAACCCATATAGTTTAACAATGGCCTTGTACAGAAGTACAGAAGAAGTACAGGAGCAACTAGATGATCGCCATATTGAAGAATCAACTAGCCCTTGTAATTCTCCTGTATTTGTTAAAAAAAAAATCTGGAAAATGGAGAATGGTGACAGATCTAAGAGCTGTACACAAGGTAATTCAATCTATGGGCCCTCTACAATCTGGAATTCCTCTGCCTTCTCTATTACTAAAAGAATGGCCTCTTATAGTTATTGATTTAAAAGATTGTGTCTTCACTATACCTTTACAAGAAAAGGACAGAAAAATTTGCTTTCACAGTGCCTACTTATAATAATTCTCAGCCTACTAGGAAATAACAGTGGCCCTTCTTCCCACAGGGAATGCTCAATAGCCCCACCCTGTGCCAATACTTTGTAAATCAGCCATTGGAAATAATATGCAAGCAATTTCCTAAGTCTATAATTTACCATTACATGGATGACATTTTGATATCTGACTCAAATGCAGATACTTTATCTTTTTTTTTTTTTTTGGTTTTNTTTTGGTTTTCGAGACAGGTTTCTCTGTGGCTTTGGAGCCTGTCCTGGAACTAGCTCTTGTAGACCAGGCTGGCCTTGAACTCACAAAGATTCGCCTGCCTCTCGAGTGCTAGGATTAAAGGTGTGCACCACCACCGCCCAGATCTCCTATAGAAATTTTAATACAGAGAGAAGATATGTCTTAGAATGGATCTTTTCACCACATAAACCAAATAAAAAATAAAAACTAATATGGAAAAAGTCTCTTTATTAATTATAAAAGGAAAATCGAGACTTCGTCAACTAGCAGGTATAGACCCAGCAGGGATTATAGTTCCTTTTACTGATGATGAAATTAAAAAAATATGGGAAGACAATGAACCATGGCAAAGAACTTGTGCTAATTTTTTGGGAGAAGTTAATAACAATTATTCCAAAAGTGATAAAACTAACCTTATAAAGAGAATTTCTTGGATTCTTCCCCAAATTGTACATGATGCACCAATAACTGGAGCCTGTACATTTTTTTACTAATGCAAATAAATCAGGAAAGGCAGGTTACAAAATCAGAAGAATTAAGTAAGGTGGAACAAAGCCCTTATAATTCTGTCCAAAAGGCAGAGTTATATGCTATTCTCATGGTACTAAGGGATTTTAAAGAACCTCTCAATACAGTTACTGATTCACAATATGCAGAAAGAGTTATCTTGCATATTTAAAATGCTGAATTTATACCAGATTGTATAGAATTGACTTCATTTTTCATTCAGGTTCAAGATATAATCAGCAATAGGCTTTGTTATATATATAACACATCCATTCCCATATGGGTCTGCCAGGTCCTCTAGCTCAAGGTAATGCAGAAATTGATCAATTATTAATTGGAAGTTGTTGAAATAGGAGCGGTGGCGGGGCTGCGTCCCCAACACCCCGGCCGCTTGGCTAGCTCATGCCCGAAATAACAACACACAAACTGTATTCATTTAAGAACTGCTTGACCCATTTCTATCTAGCCTCTTCTAGGCTAATTCTCACATATTAATTTAGCCCATTTCTAATCATCTGTGTAAGCACCCCAAGGTGTGCTTACCTGGAAGATTCTAGCCTCCGTCCATCATGGTGTCTCTGCTCCAGAGAGCAGAGTTGTCTGGTCTGTCCGGGAGCAGAGCAGAGTCTGACCTCACTTCCTCTTCCTCCTGTTTACTCTTCCCACCTATCTTTTAACCTATCAGGGCCAAGGAGTTCCTTTATTGCTTAACCAATGAAATCAACAGATTGATATATGACACTCCCACATCAGGAAGTGTGCTGAAGGCCTCAGAATTTCATAAGAATCATTATGTCAACAGCAAAGGTTTAAAGAAAGAGTTTTCTATTACATGGCAAAAAGCTAAGGAGATTATAAAGAGATGTCCTACTTGCTCTTTCTATAACCAAACACCACTACCTGCAGGGAGTAATCAAAGGGTACTCAAAGGAATGAAATCTGGCAGATTGATGTGTTCCACTTTACAGAATTTGGAAAATTAAAATATGTACATCATACCATTGCCAATTATTCAAGTTTTCAATGGGCAACTGCCTTGAGCTCAGAAAAAGCCAACTCAGTAATCACACATTTATTAGAAGTTATGGTCATCATGGGCATTCCTGCACAAATAAGACAGACAATGGTCCAGCATATGTGTCTAAGAAAATGAATGGAACTGAATAGAAGACCCAGATATGAATCCACACATCTTCAAACACCCGATCTTTGATAAAGAAGCAAAAAATATCAAATGAAAAAAGAAAGCATATTTAACAAGTGGTGCTGGCATAACTGGATATCAACATGTAGAAGAATGAAAATAGACCCCTATCTATCACTGTGCACAAAATTCAAGTCCAAATGGATCAAAGACCTCAACATAAAGCCAGCCACACTGAACCTTATAGAAGAGAAAGTGGGAAGTACATCTGAATGCATTGGCACAGGGAACCACTTCCTAAATATAACCCCAGCAGCACAGACACTGAGAGAAACAATTAATAAATGGGACCTCCTGAAACTGAAAAGCTTCTGTAAAGCAAAGGACATGGTCAACAAGACAAAACAACAGCCTACAGAATGGGAAAAGATCTTCACTAACCCCACATCAGACAGAGGCCTGATCTCCAAAATATACAAAGAACTCAAGAAATTGAATACCAAAAGATCACATAATCCAATAAAAAAATGAAGTACAGACCTAAACAGAGAACTCTCAACAGAGGAATCTAAAATGGCTGAAAGACACTTAAGGAAATGTTCAACATCCTTAGTCATCAGAGAAATGCAAATCAAAACAACTCTGAGATTCCATCTTACACCTGTAGGAATGGCCAAGATCAAAAACACTGATGACAACTTATGCTGGAGAGGTTGTGGGGAAAAGGGAACACTTCTGCATTGCTGGTGGGAATGCAAGCTGGTACAACCCCTTTGGATGTCAGTGTGGCGATTTCTCAGAAAATTAGGAAACAACCTTCCTCAAGACCCAGTAATACCACTTTTGGGTATATATCCAAAGGATGCTCAATCGTGCCACAAGGACATGTGCTCAACTATGTTCATAGCAGCTTTGTTTGTCATAGCCAGAACCTGGAAACAACCTAAATGCCCCTTGACTGAAGAATGGATAAGGAAAATGTGGTACATTTACACAATGGAGTACTACACAGCAGAAAAAAATTATGACATCTTGAATTTTTCAGGAAAATGGATGGATCTAGAAAACATTTTGAGTGAGGTAACCCAGACACAGAAAGACAATTATCATATGTACTCACTCATAGATGTTTTTTTTTTTTTTGAGACAGGGTTTCTCTGTAGCTTTGGTGCCTGTCCCAGAACTAGCTCTTGTAGACCAGGCTGGCCTCGAACTCACAGAGATTTGCCTGCATTTGCCTCCCGAGTGCTGGGATTAAAGGCATGTGCCACCATCGCCCGGCCTTCATAGGTGGTTTTTAAACATAAAGCAAAGAAAACCAGCCTACAAAACACAATCCCAGAGAACTTCCAAAGAACTTAGACAGCAATGCGAACACCTAGAGAGACTTACATAAATATAATCTACATGGGAAGTAGAAAGTAGAAAAGACAAGATCTCCTGAGTAAATTGGGTGCATGGGGACCTTGGGGGAGGATTGAAGGGGAGAGGGGAGAGGTAGGGAGGGGAGCAGAGAAAAATGTAGAGCTCAATATATATCAATAAAAAATGTATAAATGAAACAGTTTTTTGCTTATTATAATATAAAGCACATTACAGGTATACAAAACAATCCTACAGGTCAGGCAGTTATAGAAAGATCAAATAAAACTATAAAGGATATGTTAACCAAACAGAAAGGGACAGAAAATACCCCCAGAAATAGATTACATAATGCTTTATTAACCTTGAATTTTCTTAATGCTAATGAGAAAGGAAAAATGGCTGCAGAGAGACACTGGATAATAGAAAAACACTTCTGAATTAAATAAGCCTGTATATTTCTTTTTAAATATTTATTTATTTATTATGTATACAATATTTTGTCTGTGTATATGCCTGCACACAGACCTCATTACAGGTGGTTGTGAGCCACCATGTGGTTGCCAGGAATTGAACTCAGGCCCTTTCGAAGAGCAGGCAATGCCCTTAACCACTGAGCCATCTGTCCAGCCCAAGCCTGTATATTTCAAGGATGTGTTGACTTCTCAATGGAAACTGGGAGATGTGCTACACTGGGGAAGGGGTTTCACTCGTGTTTCCACAAGAGAAAAAAACTTATAGATACCATCAAAATTAATGAAGATTCAGATTGAAAAAGAGAAACCTCTTGAGAAAGAGAAATGACAGATCATCCACAGAGGTGATAAGCATACAGGTGGTGAGGAAAAGGGTTGGGGCAGGGTTCTGTTCTTGTCTTTGCAGGAAAATACTCATCTTCAAAGAGTGGAGAGACCTTGAACATCTAGATGCCTAATGAAGAAAATACAGCTATCCAGAAAGGATCACCAAGCAAAGAGAAATCTGAATTATGATGCAGCATGATAAAATTTGATTATCTGGACACATATACATCTCTACTTAAAAATAAGAGCTGGCTTTGCAGTTGGACAATAGCTATCCTTCTCTAAATCCAAGCATGCTGTTAAAAGAAAAATTCAGAATTTCTGTCTCATGTCAGGAGCCATGGGGTATGGGACAGAAAAAAAAGATAGATTTTAAGAAAATATTTGACTTTTCTCCATGTCTATTTTGTCTATATCATATCTTTCATTGAATATATGTCTACAAAAAATGTTTAAGTTTTTCAACAATGCACAGTAGATTTACCTGCAGTAATCTTTGAAGCTTCCAGGAAGAAGATGGGGCCCCACAACAAGACTCCATCTGTTTGATATGATGTCATGATGCTGTTAGTACCACTATGAGACCAGTTTTTGGGTACCAGCTGCAGAAATGGTACACCTTCTTACAACAGTCTGACCAGAACGCTAAAATAAGAATTAAAAACAAAAAACAAACAAAACAAAACAAAAAACTCTATCAACTACTCGGAGTCCATTTGCAATTATTCAAAACAGCAATCTTGAAACTTAACCATTATTTTACTTTTACAGAAGTCTGTAGAAAGAACATCATCCCCATGACAGCTGGAAGCAATTCTAGAAGACGATGTCCCCTCTCCCAACACAGTTTGTCCTCAGGGTTAGGGGCACCATTTCAGTGTTGATTATTACTCATATAGGGTTGGGGGTTGGGATGGAAATTATGTAGGCCCAGAGATCAAAAAAAAAAAAAGAGGGANATATAGGGTTGGGGGTTGGGATGGAAATTATGTAGGCCCAGAGATCAAAAAAAAAAAAAAGAGGGAAAATTGAATGGGATAATAGGTAGATTAGTGTGAACTTACTTACAGTAATAAAAATAGTGAGTAATAAGAGTAAATACTTATGAGCTCTTATTTATGGACAATTTACATTGGTATAGATTTTTGTATATTGATAAGTTCAAATTATATTTGTTATATTGAATATGCTCCTATTTCTGTTTACAATATTTGTACACCTATGCAAAGTTATTTTGTCAGAGTGTATGCATGCATGTTTCTACCTCTGTTTAAGACATTTTGTATATTGATATAATTTTATGATATATTTATCATATTGCATTATATATTTCTGCCTTTGATTAACACATTTATATATTGTTTACATTATGAGATCATTGTCCTCCTTTACTGCACAGTTGTTTAAAGATTATTTAATATTCTGATATTAAGTCTTATCTTTAAATTATATATGTATTAAGTATTATAGGTCAATACTCATTCATGTTTGTTATACTTTTAGTCGGACTAGTTAGGTTCTTTTTTTTTTTTTTTTTTTTTTTGAGTTTTCAAGACAGGGTTTCTCCATAGCTTTTGATTCCTGTCCTGGAACTAGCTCTTGTAGACCAGGCTGGCCTCGAACTCACAGAGATCCACCTGCCTCTGCCTCCCAAGTGCTGGGATTAAAGGCGTGCGCCACCACCGCCCGGCCACTAATTAGGTTCTTTAAATACATAGAGATTGTATTCTGCATAGATAGGTAACCTTCAACTATTTCAAGGACCTGTAGACCATGGCATTTAAATAACTTAGGATTCTGTTGACATGAGACACGATTGCTCCTGGCAGCACTGATCTATTCCCCAGAGATTGTTGAACACTAAAGACACTCCACTTGGAGTTTTTTTTCTTCTTGGCACAACTGGCCTTTGGACAAGGAACTGCCCATGCCTCGACCACTGACAATGTGCACAATGTCCAGACTGGACAAGCAGGATACAAGAAAAAAGACTGCCAAGCCTTGCCAAGACAGGATAAGACGATTCTGAAAATTTTCCTGCATGTGAAAATGGTCTGTCAGTTACTCTAGGCCTTAGCCAAAGTTGGTTGTTTCAACATTGCAAATGAGACTTTGGGTGATTGCTCATGTAGCCAGTTGTCTCTTATCTACTGCACATTTTGGAAGCTGCTTGATTGTGCTTCCTGCCTACTCAAGTAATATTATCTCCCTTCTCAGGCCTTCAATAGGATTAAAGATTAGATAGTTGTAGTTACCATCCTCTTATGATCTAGCCAAACCATTTTCAATATAAGACTTAGACTCCTTATAATAGAATATTTATTAAAACACTAGAATATGTTTCTTGTTTAATATTGTTTATGATGGTTGCAATTCTAACTTTATACTTTTTTTGATTTTTTTAGATTTATTTATTTATTATTTATACAACATTCTGCCTCCATGTGTACCTGCACACCAGAGGAGGGTGCCAGATCTCATTACAGATGGTTGTGAGCCACCATGCGGTTGCTGGGAATTGAACTCAGGACCTCTGGACTAGCAGCCAGTGCTCTTAACCTCTGAGCCATCTCATTTTTTGGTTTTTCAAGACAGGGTTTCTCTGTAGCTTTGGAACCTATCCTGGAACTAGCTCTTGTAGACCAGGCTGGTCTCAAACTCACAAAGATCTGCCTTCCTCTGCCTCTCGAGTGCTGAGATTAAAGGTGTGTGCCACCACTACCCAGCCTAACTTTATTCTTGATATCTGCTCCCAGTGTGCATAGTTTTGTATTGAGTTTGGAACTGTCTTATTTAAACAAAAGGGGGAGGCGCTGTGGGAGCTCCTTCAGCCAATAGCTCACTTGGGCATGGTCTCTTATACTAGAAATCAGCTGTAAAGCATGGGCTCACTCTCTTGCTTCCGATTCTCACTTCTGGCTGTGAGATTTGGTTCCTATTCCCCATTTGTGCAGAGAACTGTGATTGAAGACAATGATCTGTGAGTCTCCCCTAAATAAATAACCCTTTTTTTATATGTAATTCTAAACCAGTGTGAAATTATTTTATAACTTCCATCGTCGGCTGTGGTGAAGATAAAGTAGGTTGGTGGGTGTGGTTGGTCTCTGAGAACAGTAAGAAAGTGGACTAGGTGAGATCCACCCCTTCTTTTCTCTGTTTTGTGTGATAATTTGAATGTAGTTGGCCACCAATCTTGTAGGGAGTGACACAATTTTACAAGTGTGGCTTTGCTGGAGTGGCCTTGTTAGAGGAAGTATGTCAATGTGGGGGTGGGCTTTGAGGTTTCTTATGCTCAGGATACTGCTAAATGCCTCAGTCGACTTCCTGTGACCTGCATATTCAAGATGTGGCCAGCGTGTCTGTCTGCACGCCACAATGCTACCCACCATGATGATAATGGACTGAATCTCTGAAACTGTAAGTGAGTCACCCTCAATTAAGTGTTTTCCTTAAAAAAGTTGCCACGGACATGGTGTCTCTTCACAGTAATAGAAATCCTAAGACATTTTGTTTCTCAAGACAGAGTTGTTTGTGTGGCCCTGGTTGCTTTGTAGACCAGGCTGGGAGATCAACCCCTTCTGATCTGTGTTCCAAAGAGTATCCAGAGACATTGGGTTATAGCACCTGTAAGTGTTACAGCTCTGTAGGGAAGGGTATCCTGGCCAACAGAAGCTAGGTGATACCTACAGTTCTGATCTGGTGGGGGATGTAGCAGTTCTCCTCTCTAAGAAAGCTGTTAAAGCTCAGCTCTGCTCTGCTAAGGGAGTCTCCCCCTGCTCCAGCAAAAGTTGTTCTCTGCCCCATTCCACTCATCACCCAAAATCTCATTCAAGAGATTTATTGGGGGGGGAGGAATCCAGGACGTGGCTGCCTCTGCCAGGGTGGAGAAAGGCAGCCCCAAACTGAACAGGCACAGGGAGGGCTTCTTTAGGAGTGGAGTTTTTCCGGGGTGAAGATTTCCAGGGTGAGAATTGTTCAGCTTTCAATCCTGAGTTTGGAGAAACTCAGAGATTGACTGGATTTTGTGCTCAGGGATTGATGTGTGTGTGTGTGTGTGTGTGTGTGTGTGTGTGTGTGTGTGTGTGCTGAATTGATCAGGGGCAGAGTATTTCTTTGGCTTTGGTTTTAAGGTCAGGGTATGTTTTTGGCTGGCCTTTCTACCTTACAGTTTCCACTCTTTCAAGAAGAAAACATCAACAAACAAAGCCTTCTTTTTCTTAGGATAAAGACCCAAGTCTGGTCCCTGAACACATTTTTTTTTAAAGATTTATTTATTATGTATATAACATTTTGCCTACATGTATGCATGAAGGCCAGAAGAGGGCACCAGATCTCATTATAGACGGTTGTGAGCCACCACGTGGGCTGCTGGGAATTGAACTCAGGACTGCTAGAAGAGCAGCCAGTGCTCTTAACCTCTGAACCACCTCTCCAGTTCCTCCTCTGACCACATCTTCTCTTGCCATATTAGTACCTGAGCCTCAGCCCTTTGTTTGTTGTCTCGGACCCACGATAACTCCTCCCACATCTGGGCTTCTCCTCTTCCTATAACTGTGTTCCCTCTGAATATCAATGAACTCTCATGTTCTTTAAATCAGCCCCAAAGACTACGCAAGTCTTACTATGTTTCCCACACTCCCCTTCATCCCTTACCGGGCATGTCTTCTCTGTGATGTGATTGTTTATCTTACTTCTCTGTGTTGAACTCCATAAGCACACACATCCAAGGATTTGCACAAGAGTTCAAGAAAAAAATCCAGGTCATAAAACATATTATTTTCCCCACTCCCTTTAAGAGGGAGTCTCACTCATAGACTCAAGGAGGCTCATCAAGACTATGGTCTTGAGCTCACAATGATCCAACTGTCTTGCATCCTGAGTGCTAGGATTAAAGGCTCACAATTGCCCACGTGTGTGTGTGTGTGTGTGTGTGTGTGTGTGTGTGTGTGTGTTTTGAGACAAGACTTTACCCTGTACTCATGATAGTGTTGAAGCATCCAGGCCAGCTGTCTTGTACATAGTCTGTCCTCTACGTAGCAACCGGTGGGATTCCTCTGAGACCGCTCAGATCATAGCTCTGCCTAGAACTTCACAGCAGCTGCCTATCCTCACAGCAGCTCGACGGCTCTGTGTGTTTTGTACTCTCTGGTCTCTCCAGCTCTAGGCCATGGTGATGAGCCTCCTTGCTGTCCCTTGACCATATCAGGCAATCCTGTTCCATTTTTTTGGAATGTACTTTTCTGATAATTTGGCTGCTTGACCCCATCCCTACTTTTCATTTTTTCTACTCTTTTAATATTTATCTTACTTACGTGCATTCACATGAGTGCTGTGCCCAACAAGGCCAGAAGAGGACATGGGTCCCCTTGGAGTTGGAATTTTTGGAATTATGGGTTGTGAGCCACCAAAATAGGTGCTGGGATCTGAACTCTGTAACGAGTCTTTCTCTGTCCTACCGGCCAGCTCTCAAATCACGTACAGAGACTTCTTATTAAGTATGAGAGCTCAGCCTTAGCTCAAGGTTGTTTCTGACCAGCTCTTACAACTTAAATCAACCCATTTCTACTAATCTACTTGCTGCCATGAGGCTTGTGGCTTTTACCTCTCCTCATACATGTCATGTCCTGCTTCCTCTGCATCTGGCTGGCATATCCCCTCCTTCCTCCCAGAGTCCTCTCTGTTCAGAAGTGCCACCTACATCTCCTGGCCTAGCTATTGACCATTTAGCTTTTTATTAAACCAATCATAGTGACACATCTTCACAAAGTGGAATCAAATATCTTGTAATAGAACTCAGGTCCTCTGCAAGAGCAATAAGCACCTTTAACCACTGAGCAATTTCTCCAGTCATATTTCCTTTTTTTTAAAACAAGGACCTTACTCTGTAACTTAACTGGCCTAGACCTTCCTGCTTAGCCCAGGCTGACCTCGATCTCATGGCAACCCCCTACCTTGAGTGCCAACACTAAAACCGCGACACTGGCTTTCTCGCCTGTCTTCTCCTCAGTACAGGGGTTTGAACCTGGGTCCTCCCGCGTGCTCGAGGAGCACTATACCACTGAGACGTACCACAGTTCTCTTTGCTTCTCGAGTCACCTCTCAAAACCACTCCTAAGAGAGACCACCCCTGAGAACCATTCTCACACTAAGCCCGCCCACCCTGCCTATTCCCTACTCTAATCTGCTCCTTATGAAAAGCTATGTGTTTGTAAAACAACAACAACAACAACAACAACAAAACACTGAAGATATGGGACAGTTCCTTGAATTCCTAAACTGAACCCATCTTCCTGCCTCCTGAGCAGCTGGGACTACAGGCATCTGTGCTGGCCAGACCTTGGGGTATACGTCCTCAGCGGCAGCCACTAAGAGCACCTCCTGTGCACATTCACTATGTTCCCCCTTTAAAAAGGCCCTGTCCAGGACTGGAGAGAAGGTTCAGAGATTAAGAGCACTCTTCCAGAGGTCCTGAGTTCAATTCCCAACAGCCACATGGTGGCTCAAACCATCCATAATGAGATCTGGTGCCCTCTTCTGACATGCAGGCACACATGCAGGCACAACTATATGTGTGTGTGTGTGTGTGTGTGTGTGTGTGTGTCGTTTTTTTTTTTTTTTTTTCGAGACAGGGTTTCTCTGTAGCTTTGGAGCATGTCCTGGAACTTGCTCTGTAGACCAGGCTGGCCTCGAACTCACAGAGATCCACCTGCCTCTGCCTCCCAAGTGCTGGGATTAAAGGTGTGCACCACCACTGCCCGACTAAATATTTGTTTTTTACAAAGGGCCCTGTCCACCGCCCATCTCTCTCTTTCTTTGTCTCTGTCTGTCCTCTCCTCTCTCTCTTCTCTCTTCTCTGCTGTCACTCCTGTCCCCAGAGGCCAGTCTCCCTTCTCCCCTTTTCTCATCCACTCTCCCCCCAATATCCACCTGAGCTCTGTCACATGGCATCTTTGTCTTGCATGCAGCCTTTTCCAAATTCCAACAGTGTCATCTGTGCCTGGCACATATGTACACACATGCCTCAAATTCCCAGAGAACTTAAATACAACACTAGTAACTTCTCTTGCAGTGAGGGCGGCCTTTAAGACAGAGTTCTCTTTGTAACCCTGACTGTTCTGGAACTTGCCCTGTAGACCAGGCTGACTTCAAACTTAGAGATCTGCCTGCCTCTGCCTCCCGAGTGCTGGGACCAAAGGCCCTGAGCCAACATGGCCAGCCTTGTGACTTCTTTTCAGGAATCAAAAGAAAATAAGTTGAAGGCTAGAAGCCAAATCAGCTTGGATACTTCTATTGTAAGAATTTCCTAAAAGAATTTCCACTTGGGCAATGGTGGCACACGCCTTTAACCTCAGGGCTCAGGAGGGAGGAGCAGTCGAATCTCTGAGTTTGAGGCCAGACTGCTCTACAGAGTGAGTTCCAGAATAGCCATGGCTAACAGAGAAACCTTGTCTCAAAATAACAAACAAAAACAAAACAAAAAGAACATCCTCCTGGGCTAGGGGTATAGCTCAGTGGAAGAGTGTTCCCAAAGCCCTGGATCAAACCAAGAGAACCGGATCAAAACAAAAATAATCTCCTGCTTAACCAGAGCATCACCTGCAACATGAGATGCGTTATCTCCTCCTGCCCTCAGCCCCAAATGCTAGAATATGCTATCATATTTGGTTTATGTGGTGTTGGGAATTAAAGCTAGAACCTCATGCATGCTAAGCAAGTACACTACCCACTGATCTATTTTTCCAGACTTTAACTATCTTGTTCAAGGCCTCTTCTTCAAATATACTCACAGTAGGAACTTTTTCCTATGGTCCCAAATTCACCTATTGAAATTGAACCCCTCTTATGGTGGTATTTGTACAGAGGCCTTTGGGAGATGATAATCAGTTCCTTCTAATAAAAGTGACATGGTGGTACATGCACTTAGTTCCAGCAGTCCAGAGCCGGAGGCAGGAAGAGCTCTGTGAATCTGAATCTACACTATGACTTCCGGACCAGCCAGAACTACATAATGAAACTCTGTGTTTCTGTGCAGCTTTGGAGCCTGTCCTGGAACTCACTCTGTAGACCAGACTGGCCTCGAACTCACAATGATCTGCCTACCTCTGACTCTGAGTGCTGGGATTAAAAGTGTGTGTCACACCACCTGGCTCCAATTCTTTTTTTTTTTTTTTCCCCAGCTTGAAAAAGGAGAAAGATTTATTATCCACTGCAGGGAGCAAGAGCTGGGGGAAGGGAGTTACTGAAAAGCAAGGCTCTCTGTGAACAAAGGAAGCGTGGAGACCTCATTCAGGAAGCCTCCTGGATCCAATTCTTGTAGTAACTGAATTGCTAAGAAGGTGGGTGGCTGGGGGTCTCACATGGAGTATTGAGTGAGGCTTGTATCTGGGGAAGCCCATGTGAGGAGAAACGGTCAGAATCGCTGGCACCAGGTACAAGCAGTTTATTTTTCTATAAAGAACAAAGTAGAAAGAGGCAGGGGAGGGGAGCAAGGACCAGAGAAGCAGCAGGCAGACCCCAGGCCTTAAATTGGTAATGGAGGTCCTGGTAGCTATTCTAGGATTTCACCAGGGCTTCCAGCTTGATGGTAGAGAAAGGGCCAAGGGAAGTGGTGTAAAAACCCAAGATGGCCACTGAAGTCACACGAAACCTGGCTTCATGGAGGAGCGGCGACAGTTGGGGCAACTCCTAGTGCCATTGCTCTGCAGGCACCTGCAGAGGCAGAGGGCTCTGTCCACTCACCCAGACCAGACTGTCTCCAGTCTCTGGCTTGTGTTAAGTGGCAGATAAGGCTCTCAGGGCCTCCTGCTCACTTCCTGTCTGTCCTGCACCAGAGGCTTCCAGGCTAGGACAAAGTTTGCATCTGCTGCCACCGAGGCAAGGGGTCCTGGAAGGGGTCTCTCTGAACTCCCCTTGGGATGATATTAAGCACAGCCCCTCATGAGGCTGGAGGGAAGCCAGTGAGTGGGCCCGGGAAGGCACCCGGTGGTTTGCCTTTGATACCGCCCGTGTGATCTTGGGGTCGTGCCCACCCAGCAAAGGCCTCACCTGAGATGGAAGATGTGGGAGCACGGCAGGGCCTGCAGCCGGCTGTTCTTCTCCCCGATGGACTCGCCACACAGGCCACAGTAGAGCTCGGTCTCCTCCACACACTCATGGAAGCTCACGACGTGCGCGCGGAGCTCCTGCTGCAGCCCTTTGCTGCGGTAGATGACCTCACTCAGGCAGTGCAGCTTGAGATGGCTCAGCTAAGACGGTGGGAACAGATTCTGTGAGGCTAGACAGAGGGCAGGGCTAGGGAGGTGCTACTCCTGTCACGAAAGACCCTGCCCACCCCGAGCCTTAGGTTCCCTTGGGACAGAAAGTGAGTGAGAAGAGAGATGAGAACGTGGGACCCATGGTTTTGTTTGAGATAGGGATTCACATACATAGCCTAGGCTGGCCTCAAACTCACTATATTGCCGTGGCTAGCCTTAAACTCCTGATCCTTCTGCCTCCGCCTCCCAAGTGCTGGAACAGGGGTGCCCCACCATGCCGTGTTTCTGAAGGACTTTATTGACCAAACCTGCTGCTGTGATGCCTCAACAATAACTCATTTGCTTCCAACTGTTACTGAGTGCTCACTTCTGCCCAGTGTGATACCCGGATAAATGTGAGTGGCTGTGGTCAACATCTTAGCTGCGCTGTGCATCAGAGCCGAAAGAGATGCATGCTTTCTAGAAGACAGAAAACACCAAGCTTTCTCCAAGGCTTTAAGGTCTGAACCCAATGGGGACAACCGAGGAAGCTATAGTATTAAGACACAGCAGCTGGTAGCTGGGGGCCTTTGACCTCATCTGTAGCATGAGATCGCTCCCAGGGAAGGCTGCAGCCAATACCTATAAGGCTACACAGCACCTGATAACAAGTACCCAGCTCTTAAGGAGTAGAGGATGTCGTTAGGGTTGGTAATGTGGGTGTTCACGTATTTTTGCTTGTACATATGTATGTGTACCATAGGCATGCCCTTGTCCATGTGCCCATGGAAAAGATGTCTAATCCATGGAACTGAAATTACAGGTGTGCTGAGCCATCTCCAGCCTGCTGGGGTTTTTAATTAAGTTAAGAGGCTTTTAGGGATTCAGTGCTTCTCCAAGCTATGAAATGCCTGCCCAGCCCCAGAAATATTCTCTGGGAGGAAGCTGGAGATCCAGGGGTTCCGGATGGCTGCAAGTGCCATCAGAAGGTCCGAGGAGCTCGGAGCTCTAGCAGGGTCTCACGTATCTCAAGCTAGTTTCCAACTCTAGCCTTGAACTCCGATTATCCTGTCTCCTCCACCGAGTGGCGGGGTTCTTGATCCCAGACCCAGGAGACAGAATCATGTCTGACCTTATTTCCAACCTCTTCAGCCAGGTCCTGGGCTTTCTCAATGGCATCTAAAGCCTGGAAGGTGAGCAGAGGCCAGAGGTGTAGGCAGTCTGCCTGCCTTGACTCATTGCAAAGAAAAGGAAAGTGGGCTTGGGGAGGGAAATGGGTGGACCCATCATCCCGTGGGAAGGTAGGAAGGACTGTGTGAGCAAATTACCTTAGTTTATGCATACAGAATGGGCAGAATAATGGGCTCGTGGGATGCTCTGAGACAGTGGAAGGGAATTTAAGAATCTCATCTTCAAATGCCAGCTTTGGCCCTTTATAAGCTGTGGGTCCCTAGGCTAAGACACGGGCCTTCCTTTGAGTGTAAACACTGGGAATATTTGGACTTCATGGGAGCAGAGTGAGGCAGATGTTAAATAAAGGGCACAAGTCTAATACCATACCCCCGGTATTGCCTATGTAGCCCCAAATTGGGAGCACAAGGGAGAGTTTTAGCTACAGGAAAGGGCCTGGCCTCACCTTGTCCAACACCTTCCTGGCCATCCAGCACTTGGCCACACCCAGCAGCACATGTACCTGTCCCAGGCGATTTCCAATCTCAGTCATGATGCTCATAGCGGAGTCGTACCTGGGGAAGGCTGTCTGCAAAGCCAGGCAGAGTTGGAATTAAGGTGATCCAGGCCCAAGGTTCCCCCACCTCGTCCTGGTGATCTCACCTCCAGGTCCCCGCGGCTCCGGTGGATATCGGCAAAGCAGAGCAGACAGAGCGCTTGCAGTGGTCGGTCGCCATGCTGCAGAGCAATCTTCATGGACTCCTGCAAGGGAGGCTGGGCACTCAGGCAAGCTCGCATACCCAGGAGCCCCTCAGAAGGGACAGCTAGGGTCATGAAGCTGGTGAGGCCTCCCTCACTGTACCACAAAGATCACAGTAATCTCTGGCTGATGAAACAGACTCAGAGAGAAGAAGTACCTTTATTGGGACCAGAGGAAGAAGTAATGGAATTCGAGTCTGAGTGGGGGAACTTTTTTTCTGTTTCTTTTGTTTTTCTTTTCTTTTCTTTTTTTAAAATATTTATTTATTTATTATGTATACAATACTCTTTCTTTGTGTCTGCCTTTAGGCCAGAAGAGGGCACCAGACCTCATTACAGATGGTTGTGAGCCACCATGTAGTTGCCGGGAATTGAACTCAGGACCTTTGGAAGAGCAGGCAATGCTCTTAACCGCTGAGCCATCTCTCCAGCCCTTGTTTTTCTTTTTTTAAATGATAGAGTCTCATGTAGCCCAGTCAGGCCTTGAACTTCTGATCCTTCTCCACCTCCAGAGTGCTGGGACTGGATAAGAGGCATGCACTAACAAGCTGGGTTTTATGTAGGACTACAGATTGAACCCAGGGCTTTGTTGTTGTTTGTTTTTGTTTTTGTTGTTGGGTTTTCTTTTTTTACTTTTATTTTTTTGGTTTTTCGAGACAGGGTTTCCCTGTGGCTTTGGAGCCTGTCCTGGAACTAGCTCTGTAGACCAGGCTGGACTCGAACTCACAGAGATCCGCCTGCCTCTGCCTCCCGAGTGCTGAGATTAAAGGCGTGCGCCACCATCGCCCGGCAGTTTTCTTTTTTTAAAACATTATTTATTTTTAAAGATCTATTCATTTTATGTATAAGTGCTCTATCTGCATATACACTTTTATGCTAAAAGAGGGCATGAGATTCCATTACAGATGGTTGTGAGCCACCATGTGGTTGCTGGGAATTGAACTCAGGACCTCTGGAAGAGCAGCCAGGGCTCTTACCTGATGAGTCATCTCTTCAGTCCCTTGTTTTCGTTTCTCAAGACAGAGTTTCTCTGTGTGTATTTCTGGCTGTCCTGGAACTTGCTGGTGTCAAACTCCCTGAAATCCACCTGCCTCTGCCTCCCGAGTGCTGGGATAAAGGCGTGCGCCAACACCGCCTGGCTGAAGCAGGGCTTTGTGCGTATCAGGCAAGCACTCTACAGCTGAGCTGCATCCCCAGCCCTTATACTTCACTTTTCAAAGTGGTCCACAGAGGTTGCCGGGAATCTCTTTGCCCTGAGGTGGACTGGAAGGGATAAGGTCTAGGACAGAGTTTGTGATAGAAACATTCTCTTCGTGGCTAATGGCAAGCCTTGTTGCAGGGCAGGGGGTGGGGGAGTAGGGTTGTGTGGGCTGTTCTGGAAAATAGGGGCCCAGTTCCTGAGCCTGAGATCCACTCCCACTCCCACCAACCTGAGTGCTTCCAGCTTCCCCACCTCACAACACTCCATGGCACTGCCCAGGTGGCCGAGCAGGCGGTAGGCCACAGCCATGTGGTACTGACTCATGGCCCGATACTTGAGGCTCCAGCCTTTGCCATAGTCGTTGACAAGCTCTGCAGCCTTGCAGGGAAAGAACAGGGCTTTCTCATAGTCCTGTAGAGACACAGAACAGGAGTGGGACACAGTGAGTGGTAGGCAGGGCACCAAACCTGGGTTCTCGGACAGCCACCCCCAGCTGTTTTTCTGTTTTTGTTTTTTTTCTATGTTGTTCAGGCTAGTAGAAACTTGCAGTCCTCCCGACTATGCCTCCTGAGAACTGGGATCACAAACATGCACCGCCGTGGTCACAGCCAGCTCATTCATTCATTTTGGGCTCCAGTGGAAAGCATGATCCAGGCAGAATGGGAAGCCAGTGGACAGGTATGGCCTCTTGGGTTTGCTGCTGTATGCCAAGAGCTTAAAACAGTTCTTAGACTTAGCTGATACACAATCAATATTTGTTCACTGAATGAAAAAGCAAAACCACAGCTGGCTTTCCTGCTCATCCAGCCCCAGATGGGCTTCTTGGGTGCAGAGCCACACAGGAGGAGTTTACCGGAGCTCCCAGGAGCAGCTGCTCCTAAAGGCTGGGACGGTTCCATCAGCATCAGCACAGGTGCGGCATACCCATGGAACCCTTCTCAAATGCATCCTCCTCAAACTTACAAGAGCACTCCCGATAGAGAGCAGGAGCTCAGTAGTGCCGTGTCTACTCTTAGCTACGCCTTCTTCTTTTTGGTTTTTGGAGAGCTTGTAGCTTTGGAGCCTGTCCTGGAACTTGATCTGTAGACAGAGAAGTGTGTGCCTCTGCCTCCTGAGTGCTGGGATAGCCACACCTTTGCCCTAAATCTTGGTTCCCTTTCTGTGCCCCTCCCTGTTTCAAATGCAGCCAGAAGGACCACTGGGCCTGGGCCTGTCTGAACCCAAGTAAACAACCCGAACCATGTCCCTCACGGCACGAGGGCAGCAAACCCACACCACCCATCAGTCGTCCTCAGTCTGGCTGTGGATGGTTGAAGGGTCCCTGGTTCCCTTGGCCTGACCAGTGCCGTCTCTGACTGGGAGTCTCAGGTAGACATCACAGTATCAGGGCGATCTATCTCTCTCCTTCTGGATATTGGGGTCACCTACTCAGTCCTGATAGAGTTTTAGGGACCTCCTCTCCTCGTTCCTCTACTGTTAGAGGGACAACTTTACCAACCTCACCAAACCCCACCAAATATAACACCCAGACTTCATACCCACTCTCCCCACAGCCTCAGGGGACATAAGCTTCTTATTTCTGACCCCTAAGAAAGAACCTTCTGTGTCCCACTTTCTCCCCCTTTAATACCTCCATACTTGAGGTTAAAACAACAACAAAACAATGAACTACCACTTGGTTCAGGATCCTCATCTCAGCCGTGGTCCCTCTGCATCCCATGACACCCAATGCCTACACTCTCCTTGCACCATCCCCTTCGACACCTCCCTGTCCTGGACCTCAAGAATGCCTTCTTTTCCACATCTCTCAATCCCCAGTCACAAAATACCTTTGCCTTTACTTAGATGATCTGGAATCTGTCAACCCATTTCCTGCACTGTTCTACCCAAGAGTTCCAGGATATGCTCCCTCTATTTGGCAAGGCTCTAGCCTCTGACTTATTCTCTCTTCTCTTTTCACCACTGCCACATCTCCTATCATACAGGGGCTTCTCTCCAAACACTACCCCTTCCTGAGTGCCCTCTCTTCAGGTAGCACTGGCAGAGGACGCCATACTTACCCTTCAGCCATGCCCACATTTTGACATTTCAAACTGACTCCTTACAGTGTGTATAATTATGTCTGTTTTTGATCATTTGCTTCTGCTGGCTTCTGCCACACACCATATTTAATTCCAAATTCTAGAGCATACTTCTTTAGCCATTTCTACCCTCCACCTGCTCTCTCCATCCATCCCCCCTCCCTTACTCAGTAAGTGAGTGTCCTGTCTCCTGGAGCCTGCTACACCTTTCAGGGCCCCACCTCTGGGCCTCTGTGACCTTGTCCCTTTGTCTAACAGCTTCTCCACAACCTCCTGGGCTTCTGTCATGCCTCTCAGCTCCAGCTTGGAGTTTAGGAACTTTGTCTAGTTGAGTCCTTTGCGACCCTTCCTCTTCCTCTGTGGGCTCGGGTTGCATTGGTTTTTGAGCCGGGCAGGGGTGGCACACATCTTTAATCCCAGCACTCGGGAGGCAGAGGCAGGCAGATCTTTGTGAGCTCAAGGCCAGCCTGGTCTACAAGAGCTAGTTCCAGGACATGCTCCATAGCTAGAGAGATACCCTGTCTCGAAAAACCAAAAATAAATAAATAAATAAATAAAATAAATAAATAATTTTTTTTGCTTACTATGGTATTAAAGCTGCACCTCCATGTATTCATACGAGAATGCACCTCATGCTGGCAGCCGACCTTTATGAAATGAGTCACTGAGATGTATTAGCTTTAAAAATACATGATGGGATCATCAAGACAACTGAGACTTAGCACTGTGTGGCAGGACTGAAGTTCCTAAAGACAGCCTAGCAGAGGTTACCGGGGAAAGCTTTAGAAAGTTCTGAGGGTCTATGAAAGTGGTTTAAGGTAATGAAAAATGTTTCTTCCTCCCTCTATGCTATTGTTATATTAAGATTTCAAAGGTTTGGGCTGGAGAGATGGCTTAGTGGTTAAGAACATTGACTGTTCTTTCAGAGGACCTGAGTTCAATTCCCAGCAACCACATGGAGGCTCACAACCATCTGTACTGAGATCTGGTGCCCTCTTCCGGCTTGCAGGCAGAATGGAGGCAGAATGTTGTATACATAATTTAAAAAATAAATATTTAAAAAAAAAAGATTTCAAAGGTTTAGGAAAACTGTACTTAACAGTTCAGCCAGATCACGTGTGTTGTGGGGCCTGAAGTCTACTCACAGCAGGTTGCCAAAAGAAGATACCTGTCCTTACAGCACCTAAGTCAACTCCTCAGACACCTATCCGCTATGCCTGCTTGTGCCTAGGATGTATCATGCATACTCAGGAAGACATTCCACCTTTTACATACTAATTAATTACCTATGGCACCCCAGATAGGAGATAAGGTCATTTGAAACTTTACTATAGCATTTACCACAGCTGCCCAATCAGGCACAATCGAAATACAGAGGGCACTCCACCCCCACAAAAAAAAGGCTGGGTGGTGGTGCTCCACACCTTTAGTCCCAGCACTCAGGAGGCAGAGGCAGGTGGACCTCGAGGTCAGCCTGGTCTACAAAGAGAGTTCCAGGACAGCCAGGGCTAAACAGTGAAATCCTGTCTCAAAAAACAACCAAACCAGAGGACACATATCCCACTCTCTCAAACCCTAGGTATAGACATGGAAGAAGCAGTGCAAAGCCTCCCTCACACCTAACATCACCCCTTTTAGACAATGCTGTCCCACCTCCATCACTCCATCTCGTTTCGGACCTTGACCTCTGTATATCAGCTACTGAATGATGCTTTGCCTGACTGTTTTGGAGAATGTGTGTCCCTCTTAGGTCAAACTGACCACCATTTGTGGCCTTGTCCATTGTCTTATTATTAGTCTATTGCCTGTCCCACTTGGACACTGATCGCTCTAAAGCCACCCCTTATCTCTCCCACGTCTTCTGACTATGCTCCTTAGGAACATACTTTGTGGGCACACTGGATTCTGTAGACTGCAATAATTCCTTAACCCTTAGTTCTACCACCTAGCCCCTATGCCTCGATTCTCTGCAGCACTCAAGTTTACATCACTGCCTACTGCTCGGGTGGTCTGGGACTTACTTGTTCCCTGGTATTCCTTTCCCAAAACTAGTAGTGGTACCTAGTGAAGAACTCTTGCCAACACCTCCCACAGCTCTGGGTACAACCATGGGTGTCACCATGGGAGCAGTGGGGCGGACTACTTCCTCAGCTATTCACTATCAGTTTTCCTCTTAGTTCATCCAGGATCCCCAGTGGGTGGCTCAGACCATCCTCACCCTCCAGGACCAAATGGACTCACTGGCCAGTGACCAGTAGACCAAAGTGCTACAGAATCAGTGAGGGTTAGACTTAGGAACAGCCGAGAGAGGTGGCCTTTGTCTTCTGCTGAAGTGACAAGCTGTGACAGCTACAGATGGCTCTCCAAAAATGTAACAAACAGCTCGATGCCTCTGGCCAGTGACTCACTGACTGTCCGAAATGGAATGGGAGTCCATCCTTCTGTGGCAGTTTGAGTCTCACAGTGGCACTAATAGGGGGTGTGGCTTTGCTGAAGTGGGTGTAATCTGTTGAAGGAAGTGTGTCGCTGTAGGGGCGGTCTTTGAGGTTTCCTATGCCCAGGATACTGCCGAGTGTCTTGGTCGACTTCTTGTTGCCTGAAAGATGTAGGGGCTCTCAGCTACTTCTCCAGCGTATCTGCCTGCAGGGCATCATGGCCCCCTCCATGAAGATAATGGACTGAGCCTCTGAAACTGTAGGCAAGCCACCCCAATTAAATGTTTTCCTTATAAGAGTTGCTGTGGTCATGTTGACTTCCCAGCAAGAGCAACACCTTCTCACACCATTCTCCTGCTCTTCTTAGTCCTACTGGTTGCACCCAGCCTTATAAACTTCTTTTTTTTTTTATTTTTTTTTATTTATTATGTATACAATACTCTGTCTGCATGTGCGCCTGCGGACCAGAAGAGGGCACCAGACCTCATTACAGATGGTTGTGAGCCACCATGTGGTTGCTGGGAATTCAACTCAGGACCTTTGGAAGAGCAGGCAATGCTCTTAACCTCTGAGCCATCTCTCCAGCCCCCTAAATATTTATTTTTATTATGTATACAATATTCTGTCTGTATGTATGCCTGCATGCATACACAGAAGAGGGCACCAGATCTCATTACAGATGGTTGTGAGTCACCAAGTTGTTGCTGGGAATTGAACTCAGAACCTTTGGAAGAGCAGTCAATGCTCTTAACCACTGAACCATCTCTCCAGCCCCCTTATAAACTTCTTGACTAGATCTCTTCAACAGGTTCAAAAGATTTCTAACCAGACTGTTAACCAGTTGCTATTGCAGGATTACTGGTCCCTAGCTAGAGGAAGAGGTCAGTGACTCCCAATTATACCCTGACAGTGTTTACAAAAAGTACTTCGATGCCCTGATCAAAATGAAGTAGTTTAATGCTAACATCGCCTCCTTCCAGTAACCTGATTGTTTATCAATAATAAACCAAAAAGAGGGCAGGGAGAGATGTAAGCCTCTTGAGGCATACAAGTGGCAAGGCTCCTCCCGAGGACCTCCAACTGCCAGGTTCAACCCACAGAACACTCTAACTGCCCCAACTGGACCCTGTTCCTACCCTACTGAGTAAAAAACTCAATCTCTGGACATGAAATCCCACCAACCCCTACCCTGAAAAGTTCCACCCCTCCCCAAGAAACTCTATATAAACCCTGCTTTCTGTTCAGTTCCCTGCTGATCCTCACCTGAGCAAAAGCGGTCACCCTCCTGTTTTATCCCTGCCCAATAAGTGAAGTTTGTTGTGCAGTGTGACTTCGTGGTATTCCTTGGCTCCCAGGTGCCAGGATACCTTAGCATACTTCATACAGAACTATTTCAGGTCAAATAGAGATGCTGGCTCGGCACGAGAGATGGCTCAGTGGCTTAGAAGACTCGCTGCTTTTGCAAAGGACTGGCTCCCACAACCACCTGTAATTCCAGTTCCAGGAAATCTGATATCCTCTCTGGACTCCTGGGGCACCAGACACACATATAATGACCATACATGCAGGCAAACACTTTTACAGAGGAAATAAGCTAAGTTTAAAAAAAATATAATAAAATAAAAATAAAACTAATGAGATGCCATCAATTTTCTCTCTCTCTGCTTTCCTCCATCCCTGCCTCCCACAGAACTCACGTACCCCAAGAGATCTCCAAACTCACTGTCAGTTAAGAATGACCTTCCAAGGTCTGGAGAGACAGACAGCTCATTGGTTAAGAGCATTGGCCACTCTTACAGAAGATCTGGGTCCAATTCCCAGCACTTACATGGCAGTTCACAACTGTCTGTAACTCCAGTTCCAGGGGATCTGACACCCTTACACCAATGCACATAAAATAAAATTAAAGGCTGCATGGTGGTGGCGCACACAGAGGTAGGCGGATTTGTGAGTGCGAGGCCAGCCTGGTCTGCTTCCTCAGTGCTGGGCTCAGCAGTGTGCTACTACACTCAGTGTATCGAAGTTTGTGGACACTGAGACATCCCCAGTCTGATGCCAACAATTTTCTAATATGACAGTAAACGTGTAAACCAAAGCTAGTAACATATGAATACATCTGAGTGGTGGGTATATGGGAATTCATTGTATTGTTATATTTTCTTACTTTATTTTCCTTTTGGGGGGGGGACAAAGTATCATGTGCCAGGAGTTAAGATTCCACCAAAGCTTGGGGCCAGAGAGGTGGCCCAGTTAAGAGCAGAAGACCTGGTTTTGATTTCCAGCACCCACCCATCTGTAGCTCCAGTTACAGGGGATCCAATGCTATCTTCTGGTGTCGCACTTTGTACTCAGACACACACGTAGGCAAAACACCCAGACATATAAAACAAAAATCAATCTCTTTTTTTTAAGATTTATTTATTTATTAGGTGTACAGTATTCTCAGTATTCTGTCTGCATGTATGCCTGCAGGCCAGAAGAGGGCACCAGATCTCATTACAGATGGTTGTGAGCCACCATGTGGTTGCTGGGAATTGAACTCAGGACCTCTGGAAGAGCAGACAGTGCTCTTAACTGCTGAGCCATCTCTCCAGCCCCCCCCCCTTTTTTTTGGGTTTTTTGAGACAGGGTTTCTCTGTGGTTTTGGAGCCTGTCCTGGAACTAGCTCTTATAGACCAGGCTGGTCTTGAACTCACAGAGATCCGCCTGCCTCTGCCTCTCGAGTGCTGGGATTAAAGGCGTGCGCCATCACTGCCCGGCTAACAAAAATCAATCTTAAAAAAAAAATCCCCCACAGCTGGGTGTTGCACTGGGCTTCAGGAGACACTCACCCCTCCCCACTAAAATCCTGGTGGTTAGAAGTGTTCACACCCACCTTTCTGCATGATTTCCCACTTCCTCACACAACTCTGGCACTCTGTGGCTCCCCTTCTTTGGGTGGAGCTTGGCCTGATGCTCATTCCTGAGATTTCTGCATGGCTCAACCCTCTCTTCTGCCATCAGCCATGGTGACTTTCTGACCACTCTCTTAACAATGGCAGCACACCCCACATCCTAGCACACCCACATCCTAGCACACTCCACATCCTGGAATTGCCCGCCTTTCTTCACATAATGCACAACCGTCTTCCTGATTGGGTCAACTGCCCTTCTCATCCAGATAGATTGGGGCTTTGTAAGAGACCCTGCATTGTGTGTGTTGCTATAAACACACATTCCAATAGTTCCTAGGATATAGAAGATCCTCAGTAAATTTTTTTCTTTTGTTTATTTTGAGACAGGGTTTCTCTGCTTAGCCCTGGCTGTCCTAGAACTCAGAGATCCATCTACCTTTGCCTCCCAAGTGCTGGGATTAATGGTGTGCACCACCAGTGCCTGACTCGGTAAATATTTCTCAAAATATTTATTTGATAGAAGTGTATTGCATGTACGTACAACAGGTGTGTGCAGCAGTCTGCAGCGGTCAGGAGAGGCAGGAACTGCAGCTAATGGCAGCTGTGAGCCACCATATCAGTGCTGGGAACCAAACCTGGATCCTCTGCAAGAGCAGCAAGTGCTGATCCATCTCTCCAATCCCCCCTCATTAAATATTAGATAAATCTTTTAAAAAATATTAGCACGTTTTTAAAAGATGTATTTACTTTTACATTATATTCACTGGTGCTTTGCCTGCATGTGTATCTGTGTGAAGGTGCCAGATTCCCTGGAACTGGAGTTACAGACAATTGAGAGCCACCATGTGGGTGATGGGAACTGAACCCATGTCCTCTGAAAGAGCAGCTAGTGCTCTTAACCACGGATTCATCTCTCCAGCCCTAGATAAATAAATCTTTACGTCCCTTCTGTGGGTCCTACTCTTCCTCATTTATAGCCAAACCCTTTAGGGCTCAGGGAAGAGGGGGACTTGCTCAAGTGCACACAGAAAGCATAGCCCATGGCTGTTCTCACACAGGTCACCCGAGAGACAGACATCTGAATGGCTCCACCTTCCCTGGCGTTCACCATGCTCTATCTAAAAGGAGGGCAGCCAGACCCAAAAAGAGGAACATGGGCTGTACTTACTCATATTTGGTTTCTAGCCATAAATAAAGGACATTGAGCCTATAATTCGGGTTCTTAGAGAAGCTAAATAAGAAGGAGAACCCAAAGAAAAACATATAGGCATCCTCCTGAATATTAACCTTTATCAGGCGATGAAAGGAGACAGAGACAGAGAC